>NC_133649.1:142056363-142392222 GCF_009905375.1 Apium graveolens | reverse complement strand
AACAACTTGAGTCCAAAACTCTAACTTAAGCCTGTAATGAAGCGTTCCAAGTAGATATAAAATCCACTTATCAGAGGGCAAACAACATAGGGCCCAAAATTACAAGGGCCCAAAAATTTAAAAATTCTGTAATTATGGCTGAGAAAATTTTCAAATTGACTTGCGAGAAAAGAAAGAGTTTTTTTTGTCCACGACACAAGCACTTTGCACTCTTTAGTCTACACCCTTTAGTGTTCACTCTCCTTCACTTATTTGTACCCAATTAAATCCACAATTCCCGCCTTCTCCCATTTCTCACTTTCTCTCCTCAAGTAATTTATTTACTCCACCAATCATTAAATATAAAGACTCCCCGAGAACAATTTACTGTCATTAACATTAAATCTTTTGAAATCTTCTTAACTATGGATGACAATCAGGGCCGGTCCTGAGATATATAAAATCTCAAGTGATATTTTTTGTGGCTAAGAGTAATAAATCGAAAGAGTGATAAAAAATAAATTATTGATAGTGTTTTATAGGTCCAGTTAAGTGCGGAAAATATCTTATTTTTATATGATCTTTTAGAATATAAAATAAAAATTTGGCCCTAAAGTTTATTTTATATTGTTGAGCAAGATTGAAGTTGTATGCATAACTCAACAATACTGGTTTGGATTACTCAACATAGAACAAAGGACTTTGAAATAATCTATATTCCACTAGAATCTGTACAGATTGTTTATTGGGCATATACACGATGGTTTTGGTAGCTAGAGTGAAGAAGACATCAACAATGATCCGTATGAAGTTCATTATTCAGGTAATTGAGGAATAAAGTTGGAGTCATTCGAAGCAGTTATCAGGATCGGTGTGAAGACCTCAAGAATTCTTAGTGAAGTTGTTTACATCTAGTAGAAGACTTGACAATGATTTGAGAAGATATAGTACGAAAGCCTGATAGCGAAACTTTTCACATGTGAACAAGACCATTGCACTAGATGTTAGTGATTTGTGAAAGGAAACTGAGTATTATCATTAGGAAGATTGTTAAGTGAGGATTCGTATCTAGGAATACAGTTTTTATAGTTCATATGAAGACTCAAAAGAGAAGACTTGAAGACAGGACATCTTTGGAATTACAATGCTCTACAGAAACTAAGTCAAAGTGATCACTACCTTGTAGTAGGAGTCACCATGACCAGTATATTGAATATCATAAGCAATATCCTGGAAATACTGTTCAATATATCAGTACGCGAACTGGTCTTGACTTCATAGGAGTTTCAGGAAATAAATAAGAGCAAAAAGAAATTCAGAAGTGCATCTCTTTAACCTTGGTCGCCAGTTAGAATTCTATGAGCATGTATGCATAATTTTCCAAGGCAATTGAACCTCCTTTGTGGCGCCCTCCAAACCTGGGTCAGAAGTTTGGGGTCCACAACACACACACACACCATATATATAAACCTGCTTATAACAATAATAAAGATAATAATATGCAGCGACCCTACTTACCAATATCCACGGATCACAACAGGTTAAAGTATGCACACAAGCCACACATACACAATTATATTACAAACATCCAAATCCCAATTATTCAAACTTACAACTGATTTTGGAAATATTCTTACAAACTTCTCAACTTAAACTGTAATAACTCGAATTTTTGAGACCTTGTAAAACGTTTAATGAATAGTAACCCTGACAGACAGGAAAAACTTTTGAGCCCACACTATGTAGTGCATGAGAAAATGAGTTTCGGAATTGATATTACGACTATACGTACCAAATGAGTGTATGTAAATGCTATTAGTTTTCGAAGAAAACGAACTTTAAAAAATGACAGTATCTACGACTTATCGAGGATTACGGGAATCACAATATAATTACGAGATTAAAATCCTACGGATTTATATTCAAGTAGGATAAATAAAAATATAAGAAATAAATACGAAAGGAATTACATCGCGAACCATTTACGAGTAAGGATTACGAAGAACGTTTAAGTAACCGAGCGAACGCGTAAACGATTAAATAAATGTAACGCACTAACTAAACCATGGTAAGGAAGTAACCATGGTTACTTCATCAAATAGTGAGCTAACCATAGGATGAACAAGCTAGCTAGCAAAATAGTGTGCTAAGGAAGCTAACCTTGTAGTTTAGCTTGTAAGCTAGCAAGCTACAAAGATTTGTCCCCAAGATTTGCTACAAAGAATAAACCTAGAATGCTATACTAGGAAGAATAAAATTAAGTGCAAGATATCACCTCACCTTCCTAGAGGCAACCTATCAAAACATCCAAGAGAAGCAACCAAGAGGAGTATAAATACCCCCTTTGGAAGCTCCATTCGGCCCTAATGTAAAAAGGGAAGAAATCAAATTCAAATCTCCAAGTTCTAGCTCTTATAAAATCACCCAATTAATTCTCAAGCCTCCTAGAAACTAAACTAAGGTAAGAAAATTCTTTCATCTCTTTTTATCAAGGTTTGATGGGTGGAATAAATTCAATAAAACTCACTAGTGAATAGTGTGAATAGTAACCTTTATTTGGTTTCTTGATTTCAATGGTGGTTTTAGGTTCTAAAAATCATACCAAGCACTTACAAGCCTCCACCATCCTCAATGACACATCTCAAGCTTTCAATAAAGGTAAAAATCTTTGGCCCATCTTTATTTAAGGTTCATTTTTAAGATCCATTTAGTATGTGGTAGTAAACCTAGTGTAATGGGTGTTATTGATGAAATCTTCATGATTAAGTTAAGTAGATTTAAGGTTGGATGTTGTTGCCTCAAGAAAATGATGTTCTTGATAGGATTTTGTGTTTTGATGATGATATGATGATTGTTGGTGGTTGTGTTAATAGTTAGGGCGTAAACGAAACCCCGATCGTAAACGTAACTTCGTTAAAACCAACAAATCGTAACTTTAAGATTCTGCAGAAAGTCCTGAAGTTTTAAACTATAGATTCTTTAAAAAAAAACCTTTTTTAGGATATACAATGTTATAAGGATCGTTTAGGTGCTTGAATCGCTTGATTCCGATTTATGGATCAAAAGTTATGGTCATTTTAGTAAAAGTGATTTACGCAACAAAAACTGCTACGAATTACGAATTTTGATAATATAAAAGATAGACTTAAACGTATTCATAAATCATGAAATTTTTACAGAGAGTAACATATTGAGTTTTCTAACTTTCATAAAAATTTCAAGTAAAAATAATTATTTCTTAATTTTATAAAAATGTCGGAGCCGAGACCGCGCGAGTAGAAATCGTAAGAATCCATAAGCGGAGCCGACGACGATAATGAGAATGAACCTACGATACTTAGAAAAATGAAGTGACCATAATATGAATATGACTTAAAGGAATGTTAAGGGTAGTATGAGTTGAGAGGGTGCATTATAAGTAGCGAATGAGTGCGAGTTGGCGTAAATTAGAACGGAACCTAACGAAATGAAATGTGTTTATGGTTATAGATTTCCGAGCGGAACCTAGAGCATCCTCCACCTCGAGATACCCAGGCAAGTTTACGAACCCAACTCCATTTTTACTGTTGTATTGTGAAAGGATTGTTTTACTATCATCGCATAAATACCATGTTTGCCATGATACGTAGTTGTTGAATTTTCGCATAATATAGCGATGTTGTACGATATAGTATATATCGTGAAATGTTGATTCCGCCTTAAGCGTGACATATTATATAAGACCGTGAGTCGGTCGAGATTTAAGATAAAACCCGGGAATCATTCCGGCGATATTATAGGACGGATATAAGTCCATGGTAATACATTTTAAAGGGACTCCTCGTCCACTTACGAAACATTAAAACACCTCGAACTTTTATTAAAACGATTTCCCAACGATCATATTCCCTCAACTATATTTTATTGTTCGGATAATAAATATTATATACTTATTCCTTTATTATGGGAGTAGTATACTTCAACGTTGATTTATTTCAAACCCGATTAATCATTATAGATTATTAATTATGTAGACACAAACTAGTTGTGGAATATTATTTTAAATAAATCTTTTAGAGAGTAAACTCATTCGAGGTTTGATTATTATCGATTATCATTTAATTATTTATTAAAGGATTTATTATTGATTTAAAAATCATAGATCCTGATTTAAAACATACTTACTAATTTCGGAATATCAGTCGAATAATTTCAGATCGTCGATGAATATTATGCCGACTTATTAATATTTTGAATATAGTTTCAAGGAGAAACTTTTCTCCCTTATTGATTATCTGTTGACAACGGTCAACTCACATCCTTAGTACTTCCTCCGAAACTTTCAGAAGTACATATATATACAGTAAAGCTACCAATAAGCAAAATGCTTGAAGGAACTTCGATGTGGTTCGAGTTCTCGAGATATGATAGGATTTCCTAAAGGACAAGGGAGGGGTAGAATCCAAGTACTTCGTGTATTGGATAGACTACTGGTTCCGTAGGAGACGGTACAATATGTACCTATGGATCTACGAAGTGTGTACCTGAGAGGGATGGACACAGAAAAGGCCCGAATGCGGCCAGGGTGATAACTGATAACAAAAAGGAAATCGTCCTTCTACTAGTAGAAAATGTTACTTTTATCGCAGTACGACTGATCATCGTATGCGGTGGCTCCAACGAATGTCCTAATTCTTCCAATTAGAATTGTGATGCAATACCGTAACCCAATCCTAGGAGCTGGGATTACTATTAAGGTATTCGCGGGATATTAAAATCCTTTAAAGAATTATTTTCATAAGAAGGTATGTAAGGTAAGAAATAAGAAACGTATATTTGGCCGGCAGACTAGCCTTACCTAAAGGTCACTCCTCGGTAAGATTAATTACTTTTGGGTTGTAATAAATATCACTTGATGGTTAACAATTACTCTAGTTATGATGGTTCATTTCCAAGATAATAACCTGTAAGTGTGTGTGTGATAAGTGTGGGGTCGTGAAGTGTGAGTATTTACATATTATAGTGTGAATTTAGATGGCGTGGCTTCCGAAACTCCTGAACCCGGGTTTTGGGGCGCCACAGAAATGGTATCAGAGCCTTAGGTTATCAAATCTTGGAAACGATAGGACATAAAATACGTAGACATAAGAATAATAAAATAATCAATTAGAGCTCAAGTCGAGTTTGTCGTCGGGCTACACAGGTAGTCTTGACCGTTTTACCCTCAAGAGAATTCCAACTCTAAGTTAATAACACCTTGCCTATTGTGTCAGGTACCAGTGGAGCCCAAGAGGGAGGTTGATCCTGTTGATGATGTCATGATTCCCGAGCGTGACCCTATTCCTGAGCCAGAGAGCCCACCCATTGATGATTCAGATGATGACCCTACTGAGGATGTCCTAGAGGAGCAAACTAACCTTCCTGTCCCCATAGCTAATGGCGTAGTATGGAGGGATATAGAGAAGTACCCTCACCAGGCTATTCGCTCTCCTACACCACACCCAGGGATCAAGAGCCTTATGTCCTATACCGATGATGATGATGAGAAGGCGATACGCGCACAGTTCCACAAGGTTCATAACATATCCTCTAGTGACCCAGATTCACCTCTACCACCACCGGCGACCATGCATGTAGCCGTACACGACTGGATAGTGGGTGAGCTTAACACTGAGAGCACTGCGGCATCTGCTCGCATTGCGGAGTTATGCCAGGCACTGACAGCTGAGAGAGCCACCCGACTAGGATACCCGGGAGATTTCAGAGCTGCTTCCCCAGCCATAGCCCGCAGAGAGATCGATGGGATCGAGCTTCGTACCAGGGTTCAGATGAGGATGACATCAGTGGGAGGATACATCCCGGTAGTTGATGCAGAACTGATGATTGCAAGAGTGATGAGGAGGGTGTGTGACCTCACTCGCAGTGATAGTGACTGAGAGACTAGTGACTAGATATGGACCTTGAAAAAGGCTGGGTGACTTGTCACCAATTTTGGTAGGATAGCTAGGAGTAGATAGCGTTCCTAGCCCTTCAGGGTACACGGCTTATGTATTTTGATTTCAGTATTCAGAACTAGTAGTGATAGATTGTAATCAGGCATGTATGAACTCGGCTAGTTGTTTCATCCCCAAGATATAAATGGGAGATATTATTAATATATATCTAAGCAGTTATTAAGAAATGATGTCTATATTATTGTACATTATAAAACCTGCTAGATAATAAATGACATGCTTATATATGAATAAAATAACCCAACTGTTATAATTACAATTATGTTGACCAATTTTCATTATCAGAATAATGCCACCCCGTAGAAGAGGAACCAAGGCACAGCCCGCAGAATCTGTTAACCAACAACAAGGTGAACCTGACCCTATAGTGAATGAGGAAAGTAAAGAAGACTTAGACTATAATGAATATAATGAGGAAAAATATGTAGAAGAAGAGGCTGAGGATATCCATCAGGGAGGAAACCCCATGAATGAATTTATAGAACTGCTAAGAGCAAATCTGAACTAACAGCCCATTCCACCACAACCACATGTTGCCCAACAGACTGCAGCTACTGCCTTTAGAGCCTTCAAATCTCTCAAACCCCCAGAGTTTCTAGGATCTTCCGACCCCGTTGAAGCACGGGCCTGGCTCAAAGAAATAGAAAAATCTTTCGAGATACTAGTTGTTGAGGAACGACATAAGACCATTTTCGCTTCTTACATGCTGAAAGGAGAAGCTAACTACTGGTGGGAGTCCAAACGAAACCTAGAAACTGATGATGTGATTCCATGGGATAGATTTACCCGAATGTTCTTAGACAAGTATTTCCCTAGGTTTATGGAAACCCAGATGGAGATTAGGTTTCTGGAGTTGAAACAGGATAAGATGACTGTGGCAGAATATGAGGCTAAATTTACTGAGTTGTCGAGATTTGTGCCTGAGTTTGTGAATACCGAAGAAAAAAAAGCGCGAAGGTTTCAGCTTGGTTTGAAACAATGGATACAGAACCGAGTAGCGGTGTTAGAGCTGACAGACTATGCCACCTTAGTACAGAAAGCCTCGATTGTTGAAGCTGGCAGTGAGCAGAGTGTGAAGGAGAAGGAAAATAGGAAGAGGAAGATATGAAGCCAAGGAATAGGAACCGGGAACAGGAGCCTTACGAGCAGGTTCGTCAGGGGAGTGGTGTCCCAACCTGCACGAGGCCCCGGATTCAGAAAAGCCTCGAGTGAGAGCGTTGGCCAGGGCGGCGGACAATCTAGGGCAACATTTCATAGCCAACCACATGCCCCAATACCAGAGTGTTAAACCTGTAAGAAGAGACACCTTGGAGTGTGTACCCAGACAAGAGCCCCTCTGAGATGTTACCGGTGTGACCAAATCAGACACCTTGCCAACAGCTGCATCCGGCCCAATGTAACGTGTTTCCAATATGGAAAGGAAGGACACATGAGGAAAGATTGCCCAACATTGAAGCCCCCAGCCTCAAGGATGAGCAAAGATGCATCCAACCAACCCCCAGCTGCTAGGACCTTCAACATGACTATTCAGGATGCTGTCTGAAACATTGACGTGATAGCAGGTACCCTTTTGTTAAATTCTGAACATGCAAATGTCCTATTTGATTCTGGAGCAACCAAGTCTTTTATATCTCAAGATTTTGCTGAAAAGTTAAAACTTAATGCCATACCCTTACGTGAGATCTTACGAGTGGAAATAGCAAACAAAGAAATAATTCCTGTAAATCAAGTACACCCTAAGTGCAAGTTGAAAATAGAAGGGAAGATCTTCGAGGTCGACCTAATCCCATTCGCGTTAGGAGAATTTGATATAATCTTAGGAATGGATTGGTTATCCAGTAACGGAGCGCAAATAGATTGTGAATGGAAGAAAGTAAAGATAAGAGTGCAGAATGAGAAAGAAGTAGTATTTAAAGGTCAACGACAGAACCATAAATTTCTAACCATGCTTCAGGAAAAAATATTGTTAAGGAAAGGTAACGAAGCCTATTTGGCTTATGTGATAGATACCAAGAAGGAAGTTCCTAATATACAGGATATACCCGTAGTAAACGAATTCGAGGATGTGTTTCCGGAAAACTTACCAGGATTACCACCTGACCGAGAAATAGAGTTCACTATAGAGTTAGCACCAGGAACGACACCAGTATCCAAGGCCCCATATAGGCTAGCCCTAGTTGAGATGAAAGAACTAGCTTCTCAACTGCAAGAGTTATTAGATAATGGAATGATAAGACCCAGTGTGTCGCCATGGGGAGCGCCAATACTGTTCGTAAAGAAAAAGGATGGCAGCATGAGATTATGCATAGACTATCGAGAGCTGAATAAGCTGACTATTAAGAATAGGTACACTCTTTCCAGAATTGATGACCTATTCGATCAACTCAAAGGAGCTGTACATTTTTCCAAAATAGATTTAAGAACAGGATATCACCAGTTGAAAATCAATCCGGAAGATATACCGAAGACTGCTTTTCGCACTAGGTATGGACATTATGAGTTCTTAGTTATTTCATTTGGGTTAACCAATGCACCTGCAGCCTTTATGGATTTGATGAACAGAGTGTTCAAAAAGTACCTGGATATATATGTGATAGTTTTTATCGATGATATTCTGATCTACTCAAAGACAGAGCAAGAACACGCAGAACATTTGAGGATAGTCTTAGAAATTTTGAGGAATGAGAAATTGTATGCCAAGTTCTCAAAATGCGAGTTTTGGTTGAGAGAAGTTCGGTTTTTAGGACATGTGGTGAGTAAAAAAGGAGTTTTAGTTGACCCTGCCAAGATAGAGGCGGTATCCAATTAGGAAAGACCAACTACCCCAACGAAGGTTAGGAGTTTTGTGGGTTTAGCAGGATATTACCGAAGATTCATGCAAGATTTTGCTAAGATAGCCGGTCCACTGACTACACTTACCCGGAAGACAGAAAAGTTTGTATGGACAGAGAAATGTGAGGAGAGTTTTCAAGAACTGAAACGGAGGCTAGTGTCAGCACCAGTGCTCGCTCTTCCCGATGGAAAGGGAGAGTTTGTGATATACAGCGACGCATCGCTTAAAGGATTAGGATGTGTACTAATGCAACACGGCAAAGTTATAGCATATGCCTCTCGGCAATTGAAGGAATATGAGAGAAGATACCCTACGCATGATCTAGAATTAGCAGCCATAGTGTTTGCCCTGAAAATTTAGAGACACGGCCTATACGATGAGAAATGCGAGATCTACACTGACCATAAGAGCCTCAAATATATTTTCACTCAAAAGGAACTGAATATGAGACAGAGGAGATGGTTAGAGGTGATAAAAGACTACGACTGTGAAATCTTGTATCACCCGGGTAAAGCCAATGTAGTGGCTGACGCCCTTAGTAGAAAGGAAAGACTCAAGATGATAATGACATCAAAGGAGTTGATTAAGGAATTTGAGAAGATAGAAATTGATGTGAGAATGATCAGTAGGGGAACGGAAGGGTTATTTGAGATTAAGCTAGTACCAGAGCTGACTGAAAAGATACGAATATGTCAGGAAAAGAAGATGAATGAAGAAAGAGGAACCTTGACCGTGAAGAAGTAAGATGCGAGAAGGACGAGAAAGGGATCATGAGGTAAGCGTCCCGAATTTGGATTCCGAATGTGTAAGAGTTAAAGGATGAGCTGTTGCACGAAGGGCACAGCTCTAGATATTCAATCCACCCAGGAAGTACGAAAATGTACCGTGACCTTAAGGAATATTATTGGTGGCCTAACATGAAGAGAGAAGTAGCAGAGTGGGTCAGCAAGTGCTTGACATGCCAGAGAGTGAAGGCTAAACATCAGCGACCTAGTGGACTATTATGACCCCTAGAAATTCCGGAATGGAAATGGGAGCATATAGCCGTGGATTTTGTGACAGGCTTACCAAGAACAAAGACCAATCACGATGCCATATGGGTTATCATAGATAGATTGACCAAGTCCGCACACTTCCTACCAATCAACGAAAGATACACCGTAGACAAGTTGGTAGATATTTACTTGAAGGAAATTGTAGTAAGACACGGTGTTCCTGTAGCCATAGTGTCAGATAGAGACCCAATGTTTAATTCCCGATTTTGGAGAAGTTTCAAGGCTAAACATGAGTACCGCTTACCACCCCCAGACTGATGGACAAAGCGAAAGGACTATTCAGACCCTAGAAGATATGCTACGAGTATGTGCCATTGATTTCAAAGGAAATTGGGATGACCACTTACCCCTGATCGAATTTGCTTACAACAATAGCTATTACGCCAGCATATGAATGCCCCCATATGAAGCTCTTTACGGAAGAAGATGTCGCTTTCCCCTGTGTTGGGATGAAGTTGGAGAACACAAGATATTAGGACCAGAGTTAGTCCAGCAGACCAGAGAAATGGTAGGACTCATCAGGAAAAGACTGGTCGCAGCCCAGGACAGACAAAAGAAGTACGCCGACCAGACCAGGAAAGATAGGGAATATGAAGTAAGAGATTCTGTGCTATTGAAGGTATCTTCGTGGAAAGGAGTGATGAGATTTGGAAAGAAAGGGAAGCTGAGTCTCAGATTCATAGTACCTTTGAAATTTTGAGGAGAATAGGACCTCTAGATTACGAGCTCGCCTTGCCTCCTAATTTACAACAAGTACACAACGTGTTCCACGTGTCCATGTTAAGGAAGTACCATACAGATGCACGACATGTAATAGAGCACGAGCATGTAGATTTATAACCAGACTTGACCTACATCGAGCAGCCGGTAAGGATAATGGACCAGAAAGAACAAGTGCTGAGGAACAAAACTGTGAAGCTAGTTAGGATCTTACCGAGAAATCAAAATGTTGAGGAATCAACTTGGGAACTTGAAGACGTAATGAGGAATAGATATCCCCACTTATTTTCTAATTGATTCTGGGACGGAATCCTTGTTAGAGGGGAAGACTGTAATAACTCAAATTTTTGAGACCTTGTAAAACGTTTAATGAATAGTAACCCTGACAGACGGGAAAAACCTTTGAGCCCACACTATGTAGTGCATGAGAAAATGACTTTCGGAATTGATATTACGACTATACGTACCCAATGAGTGTATGTAAACTGTATTAGTTTTCGAAGAAAATGAACTTTGAAAAACGACCGTATTTACGACTTATCAAGGATTACGGGAATCACAATATAATTACGAGATTAAAATCCTACGGATTTATATTCAAGTAGGATAAATAAAAATATAAGGAATAAATACGAAAGGAATTACACCGCGAACCATTTACGAGTAAGTATTACGAAGAACGTTTAAGTAACCGAGCGAACGCGTAAACGATTAAATAAACATAACGCACTAACTAAACCATGATAAGTAACTAACCATGGTTACTTCATCAAATAGTGAGCTAACCATAGGATGAACAAGCTAGCTAGCAAAATAGTGTGCTAAGGAAGCTAACCTTGTAGTTTAGCTTGTAAGCTAGCAAGCTACAAAGATTTGTCCCCAATATTTGCTACAAAGAATAAACCTAGAATACTATACTAGGAAGAATAAAATCAAGTGCAATATATCACCTCACCTTCCTAGACGCAACCTATCAAAGCATCCAAGAGAAGCAACCAAGAGGAGTATAAATACCCCCCTTGGAAGCTCCATTCGGCCCTAATACAAAAAGGGAAGAAATCAAATTCAAATCTCCAAGTTCCAGCTCTTGTAAAATCACCCAATTAATTCTAAAGCCTCCTAGAAACTAAAATAAGGTAATAAAATTCTTTCATCTCTTTTTATCAAGGTTTGATGGGTGGAATAAATTCAAGAAAACTCACTAGTGAATAGTAACCTTTATTTGGTTTCTTGATTTCAATGGTGGTTTTAGGTTCTAAAAATCATACCAATCACTTCCAAGCCTCCACCATCCTCAATAATACATCTCAAGCTTTCAATAAAGGTAAAAATCTTTGGCCCAACTTTATTTAAGGTTCATTTTTAAGATACATTTAGTATGTGGTAGTAAACCTAGTGTAATTGGTGTTATTGATGAAATCTTGATGATTAAGTTAAGTAGATTTAAGGTTGGATGTTGTTGCCTCAAGAACATGATATTATTAAGAGGAGTTTGTGTGTTGTTGATGATATGATGATTTTTGGTGGTTGTGTTAATAGTTAGGGCATAAACGAAACCCCAATCGTAAACGTAACTTCGTTAAAACCAACAAATCATAACTTTAAGTTTCTGCAGAAAGTCCCGAAGTTGTAAACTGTAGATTCTTTAAAAATAACCTTTTTTTAGGATATACAATATTATAAGGATCGTTTAGGCGCTTGAATCGCTTGATTACGATTTACGGATCAAAAGTTATGGTCATTTTAGTAAAAGTGATTTACGCGATAAAAACTGCTACGAATTACGAACTTTAAAAATATAAAGGATAGACTTAAATGTGTTCATAAATCATGAAAGTTTTATAGAGAGTAAAATATTGAGTTTTCTAACTGTCATAAAAATTTCAAGTGAAAATAAAGATTTCTCAATTTTATAAAAATATCGGAGCTGAGACCGCGCGAGTAGAAACCGTAAGAATCCATAAGCGGAGCCGACGACGATAATGAGAATGAACCTACGATACTTATAAAAATGAAGTGACCATAATATGAATATGACTTTAAGGAATGTTAAGGGTAGTATGAGTTGAGAGGGTGCATAACGAAATGAGCGCATGAGTGCGAGTTGCCGTAAATTAGAATGGAACCTAACGAAATGAAATATGTTTATGGTTATAGATTTCCGAGCGGAACCTAGAGCATCCTCCACCTCGAGATATACGGGCAAGTTTACAAACCCAACTCCATTTTTACTGTTATGTTGTGAAAGGATTGTTTTCCTATCATCGCATAAATACCATGTTTGCCATGATACGTAGTTGTTGAATTTTTGCATAATATAGCGATGTTGTACGATATAGTATATATCGTGAAATGTTTATTCCGCTTTAAGCGTGACATATTATATAAGACCGTGAGTCGGTCGAGATTTAAGATAAAACACGGGAATCATTCCGGCGATATTATAGGACGGATATAAGTCCATGGTAGTACGTTTTAAAGGGACTTCTCGTCCACTTACGAAACATTAAAACACCTCGAACTTTTATTAAAACGATTTCCCAACGATCATATTCCCTCAACTATATTTTATTGTTCGGATAATGAATATTATATACTTATTCCTTCATTATGGGAGTAGTATACTCCAACGTTGATTTATTTCAAACCCGATTAATCATTATAGATTATTAATTATGTAGACACAAACTAGTTGAGGAATATTATTTTAAATAAATCTTTTAGAGATTAAACTCATTCGAGGTTTGATTATTATCGATTATCATTTAATTATTTATTAAAGGGTTTATTATTGATTTAAAAATCATAGATCCTGATTTAAAACATACTTACTGATTTCGGAATATCATTCGAATAATTTCAGATCGTCGATGAATATTATCCCGACTTATTAATATTTTGAATATATTTTCAAGGAGAAACTTTTCCCCCTTATTGATTATCTGTTGACAACGGTCAACTCACATCCTTAGTACTTCCTCTGAAACTTTCGGAAGTACATATATATATACAATAAAGCTATCAACAAGCAAAACACTTGGAGGAACTTCGACGTGGTTCGAGTTCTCGAGATACGATAGGATTTCCTAAAGGACAAGGGAGGGGTGGAATCCAAGTACTTCGTCTATTGGATAGACTACTGGTTCCGTAGGAGACGGTACAATATGTACCTATGGATCTACGAAGTGTGTACCTGAGAGGGATGGACACAGAAAAGGCCCGAATGCGGCCAGGGTGATAACTGATAACAAAAAGGAAATCATCCTTCTACTAGTAGAAAAGGTTACTTTTATCGCAGTACGACTAATCATCGTATGCGGTGGCTCCAACGAATGTCCTAATTATTCCAATTGGAATTGTGATGCAATACCGTAACCCAATCCTAGGTGCTGGGATTACTATTAAGGTATTCGCAGGATATTAAAATCCTTTAAAGAATTGTTTTCATAAGAAGGTGTGTATCACCAAGGAAAACTATTTTCGAATAAAACATAATTATCATATATGATGTTATCATACATTCATTTCCATACTGTACATTATTATGCTGGGCATTATAGCTCACACTTGTTTTCTTAAATTGACACAACACAACAGTGAATAAAGATGCATGCCATGAGAACCACAACCAGGAAATGGGTAGGAAATGGCCAGTTATTGCGTAGATTGTTTGGTGCTGTACCATAGGTAGTCAGAATAGGCTGGATTAGTTTTCAGTTGTTTATAGTTTGGCTTATTTATAAGTATGACTTATGTAAGGTAAGAAATAAGAAACATATATTTGGCCGGCAGACTAGCCTTACCTAAAGGTCACTCCCCGGTAAGATTAATTACTTTTGGGTTGTAATAAATATCACTTGATGGTTAACAATTACTCTAGTTATGATGGTTCATTTCCATGACAATAACCTGTAAGTGTGTGTGTGATAAGTGTGGGGTCGTGAAGTGTGAGTATTTATATATTATAGTGTGAGTTGTGTGAGTTTAGATGGCGTGGCTTCCGAGACTCCTGACCCCGGGTTTTGGGGCGCCACATAAATTATCACAAAAGTCTTCAGCTGGTTTATTCCACTCAACCTGGAATCCTAGCTCGCACACTTGATTGGGGATCCTCTCTACCCACGGTTTCCTTCTTTACTGGAAAAGAACGTAAACACAATCGCACAAATGAGCTGACTAGCCCAGCAAGTCACATTAAAAATACTGAAATTTAACAATGATCAAGTAAAATAATTTAAGGATCAAGTTAATGGATAAGCAATGAATTAGAATTGGATATTAAGTTTTTATTTTAAAAACCAAGGTTAGGCTGCTGATCAGTCACGCACTAACCCCGAGTAAGGCACACAGCTCTGCTCTAATTACTGGATCTAAGGCACACATTGGTCTAACACGACCACCAATCTGGTCTGACCACGAATCTGGTCCACATTTTACAAAACAATCCAATTCTATAACAATAACAATGTAAAGCAGTAAACAGAATCATAAATAACATTGGGTTTCAAGCATAAGATGGTTCGCAACCTTCACAAGGGAACAACATGGAAAATATAAAGATTGGCTATCAGCCGGTATAAGAATTGGATAACAAAATAATCAAAGTCTCGTGGTTATAAGGGTTGGTCTTCCAATATATAAGGTATAAAGTTTTGAGTGTTAAACAATTTCAGTTCAGTGATTGGTATTTAGTTTGTATGTATTTGTGGAGTAGTATCGTATATTTGTGGTTCGTATCTGGGTATTCAACAGTCAATGGTTCAGAAAGAATAAGGCTTACGGCTCAAAGATCAATAACTGGAATCAAGGTTTAGGGTTTAGTGCTTCAAAGCACTTGCAATATAAAACAAAATTATCAATTATTCGCAATATATCTTGAGAAGGTTCAGAACATTTGCTTTGTCTTTACTCGCTAACACCTCACTTGCTTTCGATCACTATTCCTTATTCTCCGACTACTTGCTTTCCTTCACTACGCCTTTCCTCTTCTGCTCAGATATCACAAGTATTTATCAATACTTATTTTCACTTGATTCTATTCGATATAAACTTCTATCTACCCTTATTTTACCCAAATCCGATTTACGGATTGAAAGTTATGAGTAAAACAATCAAACAATGCACATATACGCATATAACACATCAATTAGATCACATATAGCACATAGCATGTAAGATATTCGATGAAAATACTTTTTCAAAGAAGATTTGATGTTAAAATAATTTTTCACATATTTAATATGAATTTTAAAACATTTTTCGAAAATTAAAACGGGCCTTTGAAACATTTTAAAACAATAAACAGGGTTTGGTTACACGAATCTGGCTTTAGAATCATTTTATAATAATTATCAAGCCTTGAAAATAAGTTAAAATAATATTTTAAAACTCGAAACTATTTTTTAGAATTTTTAGGTCAAAATAAATAATTAAATCTAATTAAATAATTAATTTAATTAATTAATAATTAATTAAATTAATTAATCAATTAATTTTTGAATTAATTGACCAATTAACTAATTAATTATTAACTAATTAATTCAGATTTATTTTTGAATTAAAAATAATTTTTGGAATTAAAATAATAATTTTTAGAATTTTTAATAATTAAAATTGAATTGAAATAAATAGAAAATATGATTTTTAAATAATTTTTAAACAGGAATCCAATTTCTGCAAATTTCTGAAACCACAGGGACCTAACTGTATCTTCTTTAAAACTTCGGGGACCAAACTGCAATTTTGCAGTGGTCGTCGTCGATTTGCCGGAGTGTGGCCGAAGAACACAATTCCGGCCACCTCAGGCCACCAAACTTTCCAGAATTAAACTACAGGCTACCAGCAACTAGTACATGCAATCAAATTAACCAAACAATCAAGGATTTGGTCGGAAAACGTCCAAGAAACTCGTCGTCTCCGACGAGCTCTATTTTCTCCAGCATGGTCGAACCAGGAATCGTCTGTTCATGCCAACTAATTCAATCGATTGCTCTCTTCACAATCTACTTATTCGTGTAAACAAATCAATTCAATAACCCCTAAGGAAGAAACCCCTAAATTCAATTAAGAACATTCAAACAGGTTATAAACCTTAATTTTAAAATTCGACATTAAAACTCAATTTTGAACATGTTATTGAACTCCAAATCAGTCATATAATATACCAAAATCATCAGGAAGAAAATCTCTACAACCTGCAATCATCAAATCATATAAACAACATCTCGAACAAAAAATCATATTTTAATTCAAAATAATTCGAAATTAAATAAAAATATAGAAAATAAACCTTTGATTCTGCAGTTATGAAGCTTATTGATTGTGATAGTACACCTCAAGACCTTCGTTTTGAGTGCTCGAGCTTTCCAAACAGAGTTCGATAAAACCTTCAAAAGCATGTTTGATTCTCAGAAACTTATAGGAATTTAGGATTTTTCTCTATAAAATTATATATTTAACTGTTTGCAAATGATTTTCTGTACAAAATAAAATACGATAAGGGCTATTTATATTTACGGAATATTAGTACCCCGTTGGATCATACCAGATATAAAATAGTACATTTATTTGAGAAAATCGATCCAAAACGGTATCGTTTTTAGGATAATTATCCAAGTCTATACATTTTATAACTGCGGTCTTGGTCTCGGCACTTTAGTTACACGTATTACGAGAAGATAATATAATAGTTTAATAAAAAGATCCCATTTCTCGAAAGTACGGGTTTTATCGATTTACCAAAATGAATTTTATATCGAAAATATTGCGCAGGAACCCGCACGGGGAAAACCGTACTCCGAATCGAAAAAGACAAAACATGCAAAATGCTCGGAATATTACAATTAGGTTAGGAAGGAGTTTTCGGAAGAGTTTCGGGTTGTAAAAACGTAAAAACGGTTGAAGTCGGTTGGTTCCCGATTATACAAAATAGTTTATCAATACTCGGAAAAATAATTTATTAAATCCATAAATCTTTTATAAAATCATATAACTACATAATAATTAATAGAGAGATATGAAAATTATCTATACTTTATTTTGGACATATAAAAATTAAAATACTCAAATTTTATCATATTTAAATATCCAAACAACTATACCACTTAACAAATAATTCACAGAATAAATATAGAATATTTATTTATTAGCAAAAACAATTACACGATATATCCTAGATATTACACCCTTCCCCCTTAAAAGGATTTTGTCCTCGAAATCTCCTAAGAAAACAAATGAGGGTACTTTTCTCGCATATCGCTTTCTAACTCCCAGGTTGACTCTTCAACCTTTGGGTTTCTCCACAATACTCTTACTAACTTTAAAACTTTATTTCTTAACACCTTCTCTCTTTCTTCTAGAATCTTTATTGGACTCTCTACATACGATAAATCTGCTTGAAGTTCCATCGGCTCGTACTCAATTACATGCCTGGAATCTGGATTATACTTCTTAAGCATCGATACATGAAAAACATTGTGAATGTGCTCCATATGCGGGGGTAATGCCAATTCGTAGGCTACCTTGCCGACACGCTTCAAAATTTCTGATCTGCTTTTGGTGCAAATTTATGTTGATGACAATATTTTTGGGTCTACTAACAACAAGCTTTGCAAGAAATTTTCTGATCTTATGAAGTTAAGACCAAATGAGTATGATGGAAGAGTTAAGTTACTTTCTTGGACTACAAGTTACACAAACTGATGAAGGAATTTTCATTAATTAGTCTAAGTATACAAAGAATTTGATGACTAGATTCAATATGCAAGAAAGTACAACTGCTGCAACTCCAATAGCCACTGCTACAAAGTTAGATCCTAACCAAGGTAAAGAAATTGATGTTACTGCCTACAGAGATATGATTGGTTCATTGTATCATCTAACTGCTAGTAGACTAGATATTATGTATGCAACCTGTTTGTGTGCAATATTTTAGGCCAAGCCTAGAGAACCTCATTTGGTTGCTGTGAAGGAAATTATGATATACTTAAAGGGGACTCAATTTCTTGGTTTATTCTATACAAGAGAATCAGATTTCAGTCTAGTTGGCTATTCTGATGTAGATTTTGCAGGATGCAAGATTGACTGGAAGAGTACCTCTGGAGGCTGTCAGTATCTGGGTGGTAGATTGGTTACTTGGCAAAGCAAGAAACAGAAATCAATATCAACATCTGCAGTTGAAGTTGAATACATTGCATATGGCAGTTGTTGTGCTCAGATTCTTTGGATAAAAAATCAGCTATTGGACTATGGATTGTCTTACTCAAAGATTCCTATCTACTATGACAATCAAAGTGCCATAGCAATGACAAGTAATCCAGTGCAACACCCACTCACAAAATATATCAGTATTAGATATCATTATATCAGGGAGCATATCATGGAAGGAATAATTGAGCTTCACTTTGTTCCAACTGATCAACAAGTAGCTGATATCTTCACCAATCCCTTACCAGAAGCAACCTTTGGAAAGTTACTCTATGAGCTTGTGATGGTTAGCTATGAAAAGAATTGATTTGTCAGGCTCCGACTCTTTCAGTTAGATCTTGACACATTCAATCATGATGATGTAATCAAATCCTGATACTGGCTATGAGTATGTTATGATTTTGTTCAATTATTTTTCCCTAATCAATAATTGATTTCAATTAAGTATATTTGAGAATTATTCTTATACATTATTATAGCGTCATTTGTAATTTGGATAATTGTGGCAGTTTAATTGCTAGTTTTTAGGCGCAGTAACACATATGCTCCTTGAAAGTTGTGCATGTCTAACTAGAATTATACAATAACTGTGCCACTAATAATTCTATCCAATTAAAACATGCCATGTATATTATTGTCTTACTGTCTATTACTGATATCATTAGTACATGATTAACTATTTTCATTCATATTAGACACATAATATACACGAACTGCTCATCATTGATTTTCGAACTCACATCTTTCCTCACAAAACCCTAATTTTCAAATGGCCACTATTGAGTCTGTCTCCACTTTATCTACTATCAATTATGTGTTTAATCATAAAACTTTTTTGGCCAAAAACTTTAAAGCCCCTTTGCATGAAGCTGAAATTCCTGATGTTTTCGGAGTAATTCAGCATTTTTTAGCCCAAAGTGATATTGAGTATGCTCTCACTGCTCCATCTAGAATTTGGTTTATAACAGATTATCCAGATTTGGTAGAATTCAATTGTTGATGCTGAGAAAGGGTTCATTCGGTTTACTTACAAAAATAAGGAATATGAGATCAATGCAACTGTAGTTGAGGAAGCTTTGAAATTGCCTGCACTGAATGGCAGGACACCAGTTGTGGCACCTATAACAACTCTTTTTCAATGGGTTAGAGAGATTGGCCATAGCATCGAGTTCACTAAGACTCGGGAGATGTACAGAACCAAGTTAAGAAAAGAATAAAATTTCTACTTTGACTGTTTAAGCATAGCTTTTTTGAATAAAATATCTAACTTTGATGCCCTTCTATTATCTTCACTACATATAGGTTAATCATTGTTATATGGTCATGCCTTCGATTATGGTAACACTATTATGCAATTCTTGATAGCTAGATTTAGTGATAAAGCTGGTGGTTTGGGTAACACTAGGTTCTTACAATTGATTTTTACATATCTTTTGCATGATAAAAGTTTTAAAAAAGATGAATTGTTATGATATTTCAAATCAATTTTAAATCTCTTACTGATTTAGTAAAAAGAAAAGATACTTTCAGAAGGAGTACCAAATTGCAATGGAAATGTGGGTGTTTTTGTCTAACAAAATGCCTCACAATTACACTTTTCAAAATCCTGACACTATGGAACTGGACACATCCAAAACTATTATTGACCCAAGTGTATCTCTTAAATCGACCAAATATAAATACCATATCACTTCTGTTTCTTCTGAAAAGGAATCAGTTGCAAAATCAAAACCAATACTAAGACTGATGTGTCTCAGAGACAATCAGGTTCAAAGATTGGTTCACCCTCACCTTAATCATTAGAGACACAAGGTAGAGGAAGGAAAAAAAGTGTACCACCATTAACAAGCATCAAAGAGAGTATAGGCGGAAAGAAAAAAGACTACAACTTGTGTTAAGCTAGTAGATAAGCCATCAGATACTAATACTGATAGTGATGGCCCGGTTTTTTTAAAATGCCTGTTAGACCTGTGGAGGTTACCGGTGCTAGTACAGAGGAAGCAAGAAATGAAACTGTAGCAGCTAGTCATATGCAAAAAAAAGACTAGTTAAAACAGCTGACAAGGATCAGGCTAAGCAATATAAAGATGGTTTGGAAGAATTACCTCAAGTTGCTCTTGGTCAGGAAACTGCAAATCCTGATAAGTTTTTATCAAATTCTGATTCAGCACATTCAAATTCTGATGAGCCTAAAAGAAAGGTTGTAGAAAACACAGTAATGTCAAAAAGCAATTAAAGCAGCAGTCTCCAGATAAGGGGTACAGTACACAAGAACCATTTTCTCAATGTGAAGATGCAACTGTTCATTTCCATGCTACACAAGAACCACCTACTCAAATTATGGGTGCAAGCACTGAAATTCAACAAACTATTCCTGACATTACTCAAGGGAGTCATATTTTTGTGGATGCTGAAATTCAGAATAAAATACAAGAAAGAAAAGCTCATCAGACGCATATTGTTACATTGGATGTTGTCATTAATGATCCCATCTTTGAGGGAAGCACACAAGATCCTTCAGTTCAAAGGATTGAAGAAGCTTTTACACCTCAAGTCCCACAAGAACCAGCAATTCAAAGTATTTTTACAGACTTAGTATCATATCCTGATATGGGGTCAATTCTTGACAAACAGCAAATTCCTGACTTAAGGTAAATTCCTGATGCAGCTGATCCTATCACTACACATCCTAATGTACTGATCACTTCTAAGGACAACACTGAAGCTATCTTGGTACAACCACTCAAAGCAATACCAATGGTTTCTAACACTCATGGTATAATTCTGTTTACATCTACTTTATCTGATAGAATGATTATAAATAGACCTATTAATAGGGATACCTCTATTTATATTACTACAGACCACTCCTTTTTGCCACCTCTTATTTCTTCTTTTCCTAGTTAGTTGAGCCTTTCTAGTGAGATTGTGAGAAAAGATCAAGAGAAAAATAAAATTATTGAGAGGCAGTCTCCTGTACTGGAAAAAGGAGAGGTAGATTTGAGTGACAAAAGTGAGAAAAATATTACTATTGAAAGTAATATATGTGTGAGAAATGATGAGATCACTTTAAAAGAACAGAGAGATTTAGGTCTTCATGGTTCTTTTCTTTCAGGTTCATCACAGGAAACTAATCCTTCTAAGTCAAAGTCTAATTTAAAGCTTAAAGGCAAAGTTCCTGATCATGTTCTTGATGTTCCTGAGACATTTTTTGATGATGATGATGATGAGTTTGGAGATTTTGATGATGATGATGAGTTTGGAGATTCTGCTCTGAAAGCTGGAATAGAAGCATCTAAATTGTCTACTGTTGTCTCATCATCTGGTCATGCTCCTGTTCTTGATGCTCCCGGAACTCATAAATGAAGTCATTCTTGGAGGTTACCAAGTGAAAAGATTTATTTGGAAGCTGCTAAATCAATAGTTAATCATGTTGTTCATTTGGCTTCTAATCATGACATAAAGGCCTCTATCAAGACCACTTCAATACTAGTCAAAGGCTTGCATTCCTCTGCATCTGCACTCAAGTAAGATAATATTGATCTTAGAGAAGAGCTTGTTGATCTTTCTGTGACAATTAAAGGTACAAACAAGCATAATGGCTTGATAAAGAGGATGTTCAGCATAGAAGTTAAACAGGATCAAATGTCAGAAAAACTGACAACTCTAGAAGATGGTCAGATTGCTATAAATTCTAAATTGGATGTTATTCTCTCTCTTCTACAAAGTATAGATGCCAAAAAGGGGGACATAATTCCAAAGACAAAATGCAAACTTGAATCATTTTTGAGGAAAAATGCCAATCTTGATGATGGTGATAAGCAAGCAAAGAAGACCTCTGATGTTGTGGTAGTTCCAACTAGATCTGGAATTCAAAATCAAACTACACAGTCAACCCAAGTCTCTAAGGATAGATGTAAGATGAAAGCTGATTTTGTTACTCCAAGTTTAATTCCTGAAAATAAAGATACAAATTCTGATTCTGTTCCTGATATTGACAGAGTAATAATCATTCCTAATTCTGTTAAAACTGAAGAAGAAGAAGAAGAAACATATTCTTTCTGCATATGTTGAAGTTGTAAATGCTGAAAACTTTAAGGAAGAAGAAATGGTTTTTGACAAAGAAGAAAAGGCTCAAGAAGGAAAAATCAGGATTGCTATTGACGGAGCAGATCAAACAGACAGAAACATGCTTAGAAAATCTGAAAGGAATAGATAGAGGAGTATGGATATAAAGATCTTACTCTTATTGCAAAATGATCAAGTCCAAGTTCTCTCACTTGATGAACTATTGATCATGTAAACAAAGGAACTGGAATATATTCACTATTTACTCAGAGTTGAAGATGGAGCTTCAAGAGAATGGTCAAATATGATTCTTGCCAATATCAGAAAAAGGATAGTGGATAATGGTCGACATTACTTTGGATCATAGTTTTCTACATACGTAAATTCAAAGGGCAAGAAGTCAATATGAAGAAGGGAGGTTCTCTTATTAAAAATGTTCTTACTCAGAGGCATATAACCATGAATCCTGATGGTAAAAGAACTTGTTATGTGTCACTAGAAGAAATGATGATAGAAAGAACTCCAATCAAAAATCTAAGAGCTGTTGTCTAACAGTTGTCTGTTGAAATTGAGTATGAGAAGAATTTGAAGATCAACCTAGAAGAGATTCCGTTGAGAAAGATTGATAACAGAGTTAAAGCTTTTGTTCATAGATAGTGCAGAGTTTGTCAAGAAATATGAAGATCAAAGTCTGAAAAGTATGATTTACACTCTACATTTTGTCTCTCTATTTTTTGGAACTAGACAATTCTATTAGAATTTATGCTTATTCTACAAAGCATATATTGGGAGAGATTATTAGGAATTGGCTACGTCAAGAATCGAGATCTGTCTGACAATCTAGATATAATCAACCATCGGGATATGATTATCCGTTGAAAGCTTCATTATCATTCATTTACAATCTATCCAGTCACCCGTTGATACTTACATATGAATAATCGTTGAAGTTCTAACATAAATCCGTTGATCAGCTTATCCGTTGAAGATGTCTTGAGAGATAAGTCAGAGTTGTGAGATAAATTAGAATGTGTTGATTTATAGGATCGTAGTTGATTTTGATATGTATAGGAAGTAGATGAGTTGTATTGCAACATATATTGTAATTGATATAGTTTGATAGTAGCTGTGAAGTATATAAACACATATTATGTTGTAATAACCCCAATTTTTGGAAATTTTTGAAACCCTTATGAATAGTGTTTTTGCTGAATGAGAAAACTGTTCATGCCACGCTATGTAGGGGTTCTGTTATTGATCTTATGGGATATTATTAGTACTATATGTGGTATATAAGTGTATGTAAAGATCGTCAGAATCCAATTCTGAACACTTGGATTTTTCCCGGAAATCCACTAGATACGGAAAGAATTGAGAAAAAGGTAACAGGATAAAAGGATTTAAATTAAAGGATTATAGGAGAGGATCATAAAAGGAATACAATATATTGAGAAAGGTTAAGGGAACCTAAGTAATAAGATCCCGGGTATGATCCCTCAAACGATAAACAAGAACGAAAGATAAGCGAACCGTAAAACAAATAAGTGACCAAGAGACAAGCTTGTACAAGAAGCCAGGGACTGTGACATCATCAAACCACAAGGTGTGGACAAGTGGGAGCATTATGACATGTGCAAGGTGACATAAGCATGACATGGGAAGGAAGGAGGTGTGGTGGCTTTGTAACCACACAAATTCAAGGGCAAGAAGGTAATTGACTAAAACAAGCACAAAAACCAAGCAACCAAGCCAAGTAAAATCATTTTCATCAAAAATCAAAAGCAACCAAGGCTTTGTTCTTCATTGCTCACGGCTTTTCACTATTCAAAAGGCAAGAGAAATTCAAAATCCAAGATCCAAGCTTCCTAAATTGGTAAGATAATTCCCTAATCATCTTCATGCTTAGTTAGGACTATATCATGAGTTTAAGCCATTAATTCCTTCTCAATCTTCTTCATTTAATCAAAGAAGAAGACAATGAATAGTGTTTTCAAGTTTTTTAACTTGAACTTTTCTTGGTTTTCTTGAAGATCCAAGCATTCTTAAGACTTCTCCAAGCTTCTTAAGGCTTCCTAGCTCCACCCACCACTTCAAGGAAGGTATACCATCTCCAAACCCTAGATTCCTATATAGTATAAGATGATTTTGATTAGTGGGTTGATATTGTAGCTTGTTGTTATGATTTAGAGTTTGGGATTTGGAATGGTAGTGAAATGGAATGGTAATTGTTGTGGTTTTGATTTAAAGGAACTTAAGTATGATTAAAGTTAAGTTTAAGCATAAGTATGAATGATTAAATTGAATTGGTTGGGGTTGTTATGATGTGATAAGGATGGATGTTGGTTGTATGATTGATTTGGGGTTGATTCGTGGTTGGTATTGAATGGTTTAAAATTTGGGAAATCGCGTAAACATAGCCGTCGTAACGTCCGATTTTCTTTGGACTGTTTTTGTGCATAGCATTAGGACCCGAGAACCCCCTGCTAGATTATGACCACTGCCATGTTTAGATAGCTCATGTTACGAGCTTCGTTTTGATATGTAGTTCGTTCGATTCCGATGCACGGTTTAGGAGAAACGACCGTTTCATGTAACGGCGTTTCGCGAACGAAACTTTTTCCCTCGCCTTACTTTGAAACATAGGTTAAAGACCAAAAAGGTTTAATTAATGTATGAAACATTTATGATAAGTGTGTTAGGCAGTTGGTAAGACACTCGCGAAGGAATCGCTTTAAAACTCGTAAAGGTTAAATTATTAAAAATGGTGGAGCCGAGGGTACCCGAGTGACTTAAGCGAATCGGTGAGCGCAAAACAAGCGTTAGAGTCTAAGTTAGTTAAAGTATAGGTTTACAAGTGATTTTGGTTTAATTCCAACTTACTTGTTGTTTATAGGTTATCAGACTCGTCCCAAGCCTTTCTCACCCCCAAGTCGCTCAGGCAAGTATTCTATCCGTTATACTGTTGTTGTGATGTATACACTTGTATTGCATTATCTTGCGATAGATGCATGTTGGTTATTTAGCAAATTCTTGCGATATATTGTAGCATGTGATATGGTATATATGCATGCCTGTTTCATATTCTTGAAATATATATCTGTTGGTTCAGTTGATAATACCTATGCTAGAGGATAGCGATAACTTGCATATACCCTTAGTATAGGGACCCAAAGGTGAAAATATTTTCTAAAACCGGGAGTCGAGGATCCCGAGTAGATTTTGTATATATATGGATATGGATATATATATATATATATATATTTATATATGGTTATAGTTTTCCAAACTATTAATCGAATAAGGTTTATTCGATAACTTTAAACTTTATTTATTATTGAATATTATTTCGAATATTATTCGAAGGCGTATGACTCCTTTTATTATTTATTGAATATTATTTGAATATTCATTCGAGGGCTTATGACTCTTTTATATTATTTATTGAATATTATTTGAATATTCATTCGAGGGCTTATGACTCTTTTATATTATTTATTGAATATTATTTGAATATTCATTTGAGGATGTATGACTCCTTTATTTTATTTAATGGATATTATTTATAATATTCATTCGAGGTATTATGACTCAGCTTATTTTATTTATTGAATATTATTTGAATATTCATTTGAGGATCTATGACTCCGATTATTTGCTGAGATGTATTCTTTATTTTATTAAAGAATAAGGTGTAAATAATCAAACTTATTTTCGATTATTCAAATAAAGATAATACTTTCATATAAGTATATCTTTGGTTATTTAATACTCGTTTCAAGTATAAATTTTAATACTTCTACTTCAATTATTTTTATAAAGACTATTCTTTATGGGAATATTATTTAATTAATAATATTCAGATATTTTCTAATATTCTGGGGACTGATTTACTTCATTAAATCAGCCTTACTCCAAACACTCTTTAAAGTGTTTTCGAGTCTTCAAAATGATTTTTAAAAGTCAGAGCGGATCCCAAAACTCATTTTTATATTTAAGATCTTCCTTTTTAAAGGGGATTTAAATACTCGCTCAAAACCTGGGGAATCCGGCTCTGTGGTGTATTTAATATTCGCAACGAGGTTGCAGATTTGGTAAATGAATTGATTACTTGCCCAACGTTCGGGAAGTAAGCCCATCTCATTGAGTCGGCATAAGCGACAGGCCGGGGTACGGTCTATTATTGTGTAAGTGGCTGGGTGGCAGTCCATCAACGCGTGAGGGGCCGGGGTACGGTCTAGCGCGAGGTCCTAATGCGGCCAGGGTGATGACCGGTGAGGAATTCATCCATCTACAGTAGAAAAGGTTACTTATTGGTATCTTTGCCTGATCAGCGAGATATCGGGTTTATGCCAAAATTCTTTTCCTTTCCAAAATTCATTGGATGTTTCAAACTCTGTTCATACTTTGCATAACAGAGGTTCCAGGAAATGTTTAAAGGGATATATATATGTGGATATATATATAAATATCGGGGCTAAATAAAGTATCTCATAACTTTTTCATTCAATAATATTTCAAAGATTGAATCTATTCAAGTCTTATCTTGTGGTCTCATCAGTGGGATGAACTTTTGAAATTGATTATAACTTGAACGGTGGTAGTTCAAGTAGTATTTGGGAATGATATAAGTGTAGTGAAGTATTTGGTAACTTCATCTTTTAAACTTATATCTAATTAATAATTGTCTTATGAATGACAAAGATTTTCAGAAAAACGTTGAGACAAGGTTAGATATATGAGATCACCTTGCAACGATATTTTTATACAGTTATACAATGGGACTTTGTGTATATTATGCATGGAAGAGGACTTCCATTACTTTGAAAAGTATATATGTATATATACTGAATATTTTGCGACTTCATCGCATTAAGATATCAAACTTGGTTCATTTCTTTTGACCAAGATTTTCATGAGTATTATGAGTAGACTCATATACTATTAATCATTATACATATTATTTTGGTGGGCTTGCTGCTCACCCTTGCTTTCTTCTTTCATCACACAACATCAGATAGATAAGATGAACAGGACCAAGCTCCCAATTCGCGATCGGATAGGAAGCGTTTCGCAGCTTCCTATAGGCATTGAAGTCACTGTAGCTGAGGTAGGGAACTACCAATAGACTAGGCTTCAACTTTTAATGTACCAGATTTATGTATATTTATGAATTGTAATAATGGCAATGAAATGTAAATTTATTCAGAACCTTTTTAAGGTGTATTGACATATAATTGTGGAATAAAACGACTTGTGATTATTTTTGGATGTTCATCTCTGAGACTATAACGTGTGGTGTGTGTGTTTATTGTGGGGTCACAGTACAGAGTAGTTGAGAAATTATTAAGATTGGGTGTTAATAAGGGAAATGGAACTCGTGACAACCCGGATCCCCGACCCCGGATCTGGGGGTGTTACATATGTTATCATTTTATGGTGTACAATAACTCGAGTATTCTATAACCTAGCAGCTCTTAAAAATATTGTTATTAGGAGAGTTTTGTAACAGTTTATTAAAGATCAATATAAACTGTTATTTGATTCATCTGTGCTTACTTTACTTTTGAGATACATCGATTTATTTAGTAATTGTATCCAACCCCTCTTAAATAATTACTTTATAGGGAGACAAAATATTCAAATGCATCTAAGTCTTCTGGACCCAACTTAGTTTGTGTACCAAAGAAAACTTAATCATCTTTGTTTTCAGGGCATTAAGCAGAAGAAGGTCATGTGGATTCTGGGCAATGGATGTTCAAGGCATATGAATGGAGATAGAGCCCTGCTATCAAAGGTGGTTGATAAAGTTGGCCCAGTGGTTACTTTTGAAGATGACAATAAGGGTTATAATACGGGGTCTGGCTGTTTGGAAATTAAAAATGTCATCATTGATGAAATTTCTCTGGTTGAAGGTTTTAAGCAAAATCTCCTCAGTATCAGTCAATTTTATGACAACGGGTGCGAAGTCTTGTTCAAGAAGGAGAAATGTTTGATCTCTAATTAGAAGAATGTGAAGCTGACTCTAAATGGAGTTAGAAAGGGTGATTTGTTCATAGATGACTGGGATTCTGCTGATGGTCAAGTAATGTGTTTCTATAGTAAAGCCTCTCTAGATGAAAGTTGGTTATGGCATAAGAAACTCTCCCACTTGAACTTCAAGACCATGATTTCTTTGGTTAAGAGGGAATTGTTGAGAGGATTTCCTGAGATGGAATTCAGTCCTGATGGACTTCATGAAGCATGTAAGAAGGGAAAGTCAAAGAGAGTATCACACAAGAAGAAGATAATGACTGACATCACTAAACCATTACAACTCATTCACATGGATTTGTTTGGCCTTGTCAATGTCATGTCCATGTCTAGAAAGAAATATGGCTTAGTGATTGTTGATGACTACTTCAAATAAATGTGGGTGTTATTCTTACATTCAAAGGATGAAGCAGCTGATATGATTATTGATCATATTAACAAGATTGATTTAGAAGTTGGAGTGCTTGTATGAACCATCAGATCAGATAATGGAACAGAATTCAGAAATGCAAAGTTGAATGATTTTTGTACCGAGAAGGGCATCTCAAGACACTTTTCGGCACCAAGAATACCACAACGGAATGGAGTGGTTGAGAGGAAGAATCGAACATTGGTTGAAGCTGCAAGGACTATGCTTAATGAAGTAATCTTCCTACCTACTTTTGGGCTGAAGCAGTTAATACTGCATGCTATACTCAAAACAGGAACCTGATTTACAAGGTGTATAAGAAGACCCCTTTATGAGTTAATGGCCACCAAGAAACCATCAGTGAAATACTTTCACGTGTTTTGAAGAAATTGCCTTGTTCTTAAGGACAATGAGCATATTGGCAAGTTTGATGCTAAAGATGAAGAAGGTATCTTTTTGGGCTATTTTTGACTCCATGGTATATGTGATTAGTGATCGAAAGGTTGTGGAAAGCCTTAATGTAACATTTGATGATGTCAAGCTCTCAAGTATTCAAAAGGAAGACAATGGTGATAATCTTGATGTTGAAGATCTTTCTGATGAAGAAGATTAACCTGAAAGAATATTAACCTGAAGTATTCTAGATAATAATGAAAATGACAATGGTAATGATCCTAATGATCATATTTCTAATTCAGATTCTGATGGGAATAATACTGGAACAAGAAATGATAGTCAAACTATATCTGGGACTAGTCCTCAAGCTTTAGATTCTGGAGATCAAGCTGGAAAAAACTCAGGGGGGCAGAACAAGAAGAAGAACAAGGATTCGGTAGTCATATTCAACAAAATCCTGGAAATGTTGATTCATCAAGAGCTAATTTACCAAAACAGATAGTATGGAGTAAAGATCATCCTTGGTATTTGGTACTTAGTGATCCAGATAGTGGAGTTAAGACTAGAAGAGCTACAGCAAATAAATATTTCTATTCTGGGTTTCTATCTCAAATGGAACCAAAGAAAGTAAATGAAGCTCTTGGAGATCCAGATTGGTTGATTGCTATGCAAGAGGACCTCAATCAGTTTGAAAGACAGAAAGTGTGGAAGCTTGTACTCAGATCTAAATATAAATCAGTGGTTGGCACAAAATGGGTTTTCAGAAATAAGCTTAATGAAGATGGAATTATAACAAGGAACAAGGCGATACTGGCTGCTAAGGGATATTTTTAAGAAGAAGGGATTGACTATGATGAAACCTTTGCACCAGTCGCTAGACATGAAGCCATCAGGATGTTCTTAGTATTTGCAGCATATTTAAATTTCAAGGTATATCAGATGGATGTGAAAAGTGCTTTCCTGAATGGTGAGTTTGAAGAAGAGGTCTATGTGGAGTAACCCCCTGGCTTCATAGATCTTGAGTTTGAAGATTTTGTCTATTTTCTCTTCAAGGCTCTTTATGGTCTAAAGTAAGCGCCAAGAACATGGTATGACACTCTCTCAGAATTTCTTCTTGAATATGGTTTCACTAGAGATGTCATAGATAAGACTCTGTTTTACAAAAAGAATAAAAATGATATCATACTTGTGCAAGTCTATCTTGACGACATTATATTTGGGTCTACGAATGATGCACTTTGTGCAAGATTTGCTAAGCTTATGGAGAGATGGTATGATGGGTGAATTAAACTTCTTTCGTCAATTTCAAGTAAATCAGAAGTCATATGGTATCTTCATTTGTAAAACAAAGTACATCATAGATCTTCTGAATAAATATAAGTTAGAAGATTCAACACCTGCAAAGACTCTGATGGAAACTGCCACAAAACTTGATTAAGACAAGTCTAGTAAGAAGGTGGACGTCACTAATTATTGAGGCATGGTTGGATCATTGCTCTACCTAACTGAAAGTCGTCCGAATATTATGTTTGCAACATGCTTGTGTGCATGGTTCCAGGCTGATCCGAAGGAATCTCATCTGATAGTTGTTAAAAGAATTTTCAGATATCTGAAGGGTACACCTAATCTAGGTATCTGGTATCCTAAAGTACGGGATTTGATCTCATCGGCTATACAGGTTCTGATTACGCTGGTTATAAGATTGATCAGAAGAGTACTTCAGAAAGCTGTCAGTTTTGTGGAAGAAGATTGGTTTCTTGGTTTAGTAAGAAGCAGCATTCAGTTTCTACTTTTACTGCTGAAGCTGAATACATTGCTGCTGGAAGCTGCTGTTCTCAAATTTATTGGATGAGAAACCAACTCCAAGACTATGGACTTGATTTGAAGAATATTCCTATCTATTGTGATAACACAAGTGCCATAGGAATCTCAAACAATCATGTTCAGCATTCGAGGACCAAACATATTGATATAAGGTATCATTTCATAAGAGAGCGTATAATGAATGGTATTATGGAACTTCATTATGTTCCCACAACAGATCAAATTACAGACATTTTCATGAAGCCACTTGATGAAGTTACCTTCAATAAGTTGGTTAGTGAACTTGGCATGTTGAATTTGTCCAATTAATTGGAAATTAATAAATGTAGTTTGATTCGTGTAAATTTTACTAACCCATGTTGATAACTCCGGTGTGCAGGGATGCTCCTTCGATGCCGTGCCTGGATCTTTTGTTGCGATGGTGGTGTAGCTATTGTGGGGTATCTTTCAATCAGGGTTGTCCATCTTTGTGAAGGGTAGACACCTGGGATCTATGGATGCTTTACATATGTCTAGGTACGAATGGTGTAGCAGTGTGTTGATCCTTATCCATTTACAGCTGTCCATGTCACGTGTTGTGGCTTGCGCTTCACGTATCGTGTCGTGTGTGGACTTTCTTGAGTATGAGCCGTGGGGTTGAGCTGTTATCGGGTCCAAGTGTTGCTGGACCCGGGTGTTGCTGGACCGGGGTGTTGTTGAATATAGATGTTGCTGGACCTAGGTCTTGTTGCTGGACCTAGGAGTTATTGTTGGACCTAGGTTTGTTTGTTGGACCCGGGCGTTCCTGGACCTCGGTGTCCCTAGACCTGAGTGTTGCTGGACCCGGGTTTTCCTGGATTAGGGTGTTGCTCGACCTAGGTGTTGTTGCTGGACCCGGGTGTTGCTGGACCTAGGTGTTGTTACTGGACCAGGGTGTTGCTGGACCTAGGTGTTGTGGGACCTAGATATTGTTGCTGGACCAAGGTGTTGCTGGACCTAGGTGTTGTTGTTGGACCAAGGTGTTCCTGGACATGGGTGTTGCTGAACCCAGGTGTTGTTGGACAGGGGTGTTGCTGGACCCAAGTGGTCTTGGGCTGGATCCAGGTTCATCACTGGGCTAGGCTGTTTATAGCCCATCATTTGCCCCCACTCCTTTATGCAGATTTTTTGGATGAGGGAATAGATTTGGTTGCCTTGAGAAATTTTTTTGCCTTTTTTCCCCCAATCCGGGTTGGGTATGTAAGACCAATCTGGATTTAAAGATGGAGAGTTGTGCTAGTTTGAAAGGAAAACTTGTTACTTTGTTTCCCCCAATACAAGTTTGGTATATATGAGAGGAAATATTGCCTTGAGAATTTTTGCTGCTTCTTGCCCCCAATCCAGGTTAAGGATTTATATACCAATCTGGATTCAAGGATGAAGAATTGTGTTATCTTGAGAGAAAAATTTGTTGCCTTCTTATCCCCTAATCTGGATTGGGTGTGTAGATACCAATCAAGATTCGGAGATGGAGAATTGTTCTAGCTTTACAGGAAAATTTGTTGCTTTTCTGCCCACCAATCTGGGTTGGATATGTAGAGACCAACCTGGGTACAAAAATGAAGAATTATTCTGGCTTTATAGGAAAACTTGTTATTTTATCGCCCCAATCCAGGTTGGGTATGTAGAGACCAACCTGGGTACAAAGATGAAAAATTGTTCTGGCTTTATAGGAAAATTTGGTCTTTTAATTCCCCCAATCCAGGTTGGGTATGAAGAGACCAACCCAAGTCTAAGTAGAGAAAATTTGGCTGCTTTAAGAAAAATATGCTGCTTTATTGCCCCGAATCAGGGTTGAGGGAGATGAATATGTTGTTATTTGCCTTCAAAAAAATTCTAAGTATAAGATGATTGTGCTGATCCGGGTTTAAGAATGACCCCGGACTAGGATTACTTTTTGCGTTAAAAAAAAATATTTCTAAGTATAAGATCATTGTTGTAACACCCCCAAATTCGGGGTCAGGATTGGGTGTCACTAAACAGCTTTAAATAATATAAACCTGTATATTAAAACAAATATACAGATAACCCCTCATTATTCTGGATCGCTTACAGGTTATGGTATGAAATAAGAATCTAACCTTCTAAAATTTCAATAAATAAATACAATTTCATTACCTCTTTACTAACTTCCTCGTATTATTCACTCTGACATCTCCAAATTCCTTCAGCTGGAATCTCTCCACCATTGTTGTCTATTAAAAGTTATTCATTCTTGTCCTCATTTGATACTGAAAGAAATAAGAATTCACAAAGCAAGAGTGAGCCAAAAAAATGCCCATCAAATATCATAAATGGTTTCCCGATATCAGATTAAAGAAACTTATGGAAACAATCTTTAAAGGATATTAAAATACTTTTATTTATTTAAAACAGTTGAGCAAATGAAAACATCAGCCCTCGTTGCCCTTTAATCATAAATCACATTTCTCTGTAAAAGAACAGTGAACATTTCGTTGATTCATCTCTTTGATTCAAATCTTTATTTGATTTTGTAATCACTAACTATTCTAGAAGGAATGTCGTTAATGGCGATCAACAATAAATTAGGCTGGACACTAGAAACCAACATTAGCACTATAACCTACTGATCAGTCAGGATACAGTGCGGATCTATACCCAACTGCATAGACCCACCAACATATGGGGTACCCAGGATACTATGGCCTAATAATCAAGGGTCCAGCCATCCCTGGCCCTTAGGGTCCAGCTCATTTCTGGCCCTCATCGTCACCATCCAGTCCGTGGAGTATTTTGATGTCAAATCACTTTGATTTCAAAACATCTCAATTCAGGGTTCGCAAATAACCCGGAACAATAGGTATTTGCTTAAGAGATCAATCGATAATCAAGAAACAAGATCAAATAGGTACTTGCATAAATAAGAGTAATTGCAGCAAAATATAAAAACATTTAACTATTTTGAACTTAAAATAGGAATGAAAAAATATTTGCAGTATTTTAGAAGAAGTTCTAGGAATACATGCCTCAATTGATAACCCTCTGATGTTTAACTATCTTCCATATCACTCAGTCCTGATGTGTCTGCATTTCCATTGACAGGCCACTTGACCTTTCTTATCATTCACCATTTCAGGTTTATCTCTATTCCCAATCCACTCATTTCAATACTACACGTAATCAGGCTTTACTTTTACAATCCATGTCTGGCTTTGAATGCCTCGAACTATGTGTATCTATCAAAAAGGATACCATTCAATCAACTGACAATGTATAATTGTTTAGTCTATACGTTTATCCTTATCGTCTACCCACCCGAAAATAACATATAAGGATCATCTTTAATCATATAAAGTTTAATAGACACGTGGACTCATAATTAACATAACAGATAAACACATAAGGCACGTATCACATATCTCATATAAAATATAACTCATTTCGTCAAAACATTCGACTCCGTATGATTAAAACTGAAATCGAGTCGAAATACAATTTTATGATAATTACGCGACTCGGGAATGTTTACATACTTAAGCAACCCTTCGAAACGAAAGATTTTATGTCTCGAAAGTATTTTTAATGAAAGCAAAATATTTTTTCTGAGTCTAGACGCGTTCGTTTCGTATTAAACGGACGAATGGTCTATTTAATATGAATTTTTAAATATTTTCAGGATTAAAATGGGACTACGAATCATTTTATAATTAAATAACATGGTTCGAACACCAGAATCTGACTTTAAAATAATTTTATAATAATTATGGAGCTTTGAAAATAATTTTAAATAATATTTTAAAACTCGAAACTATTTTTGGAATTTTTGAATCAAACTAAATAATTAAATCTAATTAAATAACCAATTAAAATTATTTAATAACTAATTAAATTAATTTATCAATTAATATTTAAATGAATTGAATAATTAAATAATTAATTATCAACTAAAATTAATTAATTAAATAATTTGGATTTATTTTTGAATTAAAAATAATTTTCAAAATAATAAATAATGAATTTTAAATAATTAAAAACAATTTTTGGAAATAAATTATAAACAACAATATTATTTTTGTAAGTTTGATAAACAAAATCTAACATTTGCAAAATATTGAAACTGCGGTGACTGATTTGCAAAAACAGAATTTTGAGAATTGATTCTGGAAATTTTGGATCAAAACTGGGTCAAACCCCGGGTCAAAATTGACCCGATCGGGTCACCCAACTGTTGAAGAACTCGCCGAAAAAAGCAGAATCCAGCGAGCCTAATTCGAACTATCCATGAATTGTTTGACTTGAACCTTTACGCCAATCAACTCTCGATCCTCCCAGAAACTCGTCCATGCCTTCTGTTTTTGCTCACAACGCCGGGGTCGTGTTTTCCGGCGAAAACGCCATTGAAACCGGCCGGGGTTCGAGCTTTTCCGGAGAGGCATCACAGGGGTCAAACATAGCATTTGAACACATGAATGAACTCGTTTTAATACGATCTATTAACTGGTACAACTCAATTCAAGCTAGAATCAACAACAATGAAAAACCCAAATTTCGATTGAAATTATTCAAGAACATAAACCCTAATTTTAAAATCCGAGAATCAAACATCAATTTGAACATGTTATTAAACTCCAAATTAGTCATATAATATACCAAAATGACCAGGAAGAAAAGAACTACAGGATTAAGCCATCAAATCACACAAACAACAACAAGAACAAAATTTTATATTTTAATCATAATTAAATTTGAATTAAAATAAATAAATAGGAAAATAACCTTGATTCCTGCACTGAAATTGATGATTGATTCATAAAGTACTTTTCGAGAGCTTCGATTTGATATATGGCACGCCCGAATCGGAGTTCGATAATGCCTTCGTTCGAGGGTTTGATTTTTCAAGAACCTGGTGTTTTTAGGGTTTTCTCCGTATTTTCTATATTTTTACTGACTGATTATGATTATACGAATAAAATGAAATAAGAAAAGGGCTATTTATATTTATTGAATATTGGTTCGTATTGGATCATATTGGATCGATAAATTAGTTACTTAGCCGCTAAATAACTACAAAAACGATCTGATTTGATACCTGTATTGGATAATTATCCAAACCGGGCTTTTTATAAAGCACCTTATACGAAAATAATGTAATATTATCCCGTCTTTTGAGAATACGGGTTTTGCTGATTTATCGAAATGATTGTCGTATCGAAAATTTTGCGTCAGGCCGCGCACGGGTGAAACCGTAATCCAGATCGAAAAAGTCAAAACACGGAAAATATCCAGAATTATCTGATTACTTAGGAAGGAGTTTTCGGAAGAGTTTCAGGTTGTAAAAACGTAAAAACGGTTGAAGTTGGACGATTCCCAGCTTTATAAAAATAGTTTTGTAATTATTCAGAAAATAATCAATAAATTCATAAACCATTATAAAATCTTATAACATTCCAAAAATTACCAGAAAAATATCACAATCATCTATATTTTATTCTGGACATAATAAAATTAATGTACTCACATTTATCAAATATAAACATCCAAATATTATTATTAATCATCTGATAATTTACCAAAAATTCACATAATAATCATTTATTGATAAAAATAATTACACGCTATATCCCGGATGTTACAATTGTGGTAGTCCAGGTTCAAGCATGGCCCCAGACTGGGATTTTTTTTGCCTTAGAAAAAATATTTCTAAGTATAAGATCAATGTGCTAATTCGGGTTCAAGCATGGCCCCGAACTAGGATTGCTTTTTGCCTTAGAAAATATTTTCTAAATATAAAATCATTGTGCTAATCCGGTTTCAAGCATGGCCCGGACTAGGTTTTGGTTTTTGCCTTAGAAAAAATATTTCTAAGTATAAGATCATTGTGGTAGTCCGGGTTCAAGCATGGCCCCAGAATAGGATTATTTTTTGCCTTAAACAAATTTCTAAGTATAAAATCATTGTGCTAGTCCGGGTTCAAGCATGGCCCTGAACTAGGATTGCTTTTTGCCTTAGAAAACCCTGATTGCTGAAGAGTTGACATTGTTTGCATTTTTTTACGAACTCTTTTGCGTCCTGGTAAATGATGGGTCAGTAATAGCCTTGTCTTATGATCTTGTGAGACAGGGCTCTCGCGAACATATGATCTCCGCATAACCCTTCATGAACTTCCATAAAATAATAATCAGCTTCCGCTGAGACGATACATTTTAGGATGGGGGAGGAGAAAGTCCGACGGGGGAGGAGAAAGTCCGACGCTAGAGTAGTCCTTCTTCAAGGAAGAATTTTGTTAGCTTAGCTTTTAGTCTTTGAGCTTTTCTTTTGTCTTCCGGAAGCTCTCCCTTTTCTAAGTAGTTGATAAAATGATTCATCCACTTAGTTGTGTTATCTATCTCCAGGACTTCTTCAGTTTCTATTATTGGCTTTTTCAATTCTTCAAATAAACAGAGCAATCCAAGCCTGATGAATTCTGAACTAACTTAGAAAGGGCGTCGGTCTCTACATTTTCTTCTCTACGGATTTGTAGGACTTGGTGTCGAGGTATCAAGGTGAAGTAGCTCTAAAATAGAGCTTGATATTTGGCTAATATTGGATCTTTTACTATGTACTTTTTGTTTGTCTGCTTGAAAATGATCTGGGAATCGCTGTAGATTTTTATGTCCTAGACTATGAGGGTCCTGGAGAGCTTTAGTCCCACGACTAGTGCTTTATACTCTGCTTGGTTGTTTGTTGCCAGGAAGCCGAAGGATATGGTAGTTTGGATCATGAAGTCTTCAGGGATCTTAAGGACAAGTCCGGCTCCTAATCTTTCACTTGTTAAAGATCTATCTACATTTAGAGTCTAGCCTCCCGGGTCCTCTTAGTCCTGGACTTGGCTAGTAGTTTCTCTTCTTCTAGCTGCATTCTTTTCTGAATCTTGAGTTCTAGTTTTGCTTCTTCCTCTCTCCTTATTTTCTCTCTCATTTCCTCCAACTTCTTCTTCGTGGTTGCTTTTGTCTCTTTTTTGTTAGCTTGATCTTTTTGGCTTTTCTTCCCCTTAGCCCCAATTCGGTCAAAGAGAGATCTCTTAGATTACTGAGAGTCCCCGGATTCTTCTGGCTCCTCTTCCTATTCCGCTTCCTCTTGAGCCCGGGCTTGCTCCTCCCTGTAGAGCTGGATTGCTTCAGCTAACTCGTTTTTGGTTAGGTTGGTCATGAGCTCCTACGTGACTAGAACATTGGTGTACTTGTACTAGTTCAGCTCAATCAGGTTTCTAGCATCACAAGGTGTTACTATCCTCTCCAAGACCGGGGTTTGATTCAATGGTTGGTCTTGGAGATTTTCTCGGTTCTCTCCCGGGTCCTGTGCGTGGGAGTGGTATTGGTCCTGGAACTGGTTGCTTGCAGAGGGTCACCCAGATATATACTTTTCTGCTCTTAATATTGTCTCAAGTGTACAAACAACAATTGGCCAAGATTTTGAGCTGACAAATTAGATATAGGGTTGCTTTCTAATGACAAAAAAAATTTTCCAGAGCAACAACAATCAAACTTTATGGGTTTGGTTAACAATATTGTAGAATAAATAGAATTGGGTCCAAACCACAAAGGTACCATGCAAATAATGACCAAAACAAAGCTCACACAAATGTGGCGTAAATAAACTAAACGAGGCTCACACAAACATAACCTAAAACAACGAGCACACACAAACGTAGCTTAAATAAAAAATATTCATATTTATGAGAGAGTTTGATTGCTTGGGTTCTTACAAGTTAAAGAAATGGACTCTTTCAAGAGCTTGCTGATGAAGGTGAATCCAGGGGCACCGAGACCTAAGGATGGAGTGCCCCTCCTTCTAGCGCCAAAATGATAACTCCGGTGTGCGGGCTGCTCCTTCAACGTTGTGCCTGGATCCTTTGCTAGGGTGGTGGTGTAGCTGTTGTGGGGATGAAAAATAACACCGGAAGGGGGGTTGGAGTCCCGCGGTGCCTCCGGTGTGAGAGTAAGAACTCGCTTTTGGGGAAGATAAAGATAGATAGGAATGAAAGGTGGTTATGTGTGTATATGAGTGTCTAAGAGAGTGTTACCCCCATACCTTCTTCCTTGGACAATTTATAGAAAAGGGTAGGGTTTAGGGGTTGGTACCTTCTAATCAGTGTTTTCCATCCTTGTGGAAGGTAGACAACTGGGACCTGTGGATGCTTTACATGTGTCTAGGTACGGATGGTGTAGGAGCGTGTTAATCCTTATCCATCTACAGTTGTCCATGTCACGTGTTGTGGCTTGCGCTTCACGTATCATGCCAAGTATGGACTGATAAGTGGCATTTTATACCACTTAGAACGTCTTATAATGGCTTGAATTGATGTCTTAAAATCAAGTATATTGTGTATTTGATGCGTTTTTCTAGTGTTTGTACATTTCAGGATATTACTTGCATTTGTGGAGAGATTTCATCAAGAATAAGCCTTAGTATGTGCTTGGCATTGCAAGTGGGAAGATAGGAGCAGAATGCAGCAAGAACAGGAGCAAAATAATTAATTTTCCAGAAAGGTGCTGGGTGCCCGCTCAGCCTGGCTGGGCGGCCGCTCAGGAAGCTGGGCGCCCGCTCAGGATTGTTGGGCGGCCGCTCAGGGGTGCGAATTAAAAATATGATTTTTAGAGTTCTTGTTCTGCTGGACTTCTGATTTCTTAGATAGTTGGGTTTTGTGGGGCTTCTATATAAGTAGTTTTTAGAGATTTTTCACGTGTGTTGAATTGTGGTATTAATCAAGGAGCAAGGAGATAAGGAAGAAGACCGTTTTAGCACATCGCAACGAAGAGGAAGCATAGTTTCTTGTGATTCTTTTATTCGTTATAACAGTGGATGCTAGTTTTCTTTACTTTGAACCTATTTACTCTTGTGACGTACTCTGGTTTAATATACGTAGTTTTATTAATTATTCTTGTGAGTCATTATCATGTTTTCATATGAACCCATGGTGACGATGAGTTCAATCATGGGCTAATCGTGATCATGGGGTCGTAACGGATTTGCTATGGAATTCTTTAGTTAGTTGTTTAATACTTAGTGTGTGATGATTGTATGATATCTAGTATTGGTTGTGCTTATTCGTCTTATGTGCATCGCGAACATATAAGATAGGGTGTTAATCTCTTGTGAAGCGACGGTGGATCTTGAGATTTAGAACTTGCCATGCTAGCATAGGTTCATGTATGTGTATGCATGATTAGTGGGTAACTCTAACCGTTTTACTTGCCCTGTATAATCTTAAGGAATAACTTGTGCTTAAATCGTTATGTTGTCAAATTCTGTAGTCATATAGAGTCTCAACATAATTGATGACTATTCAACTTCTATCTTAATTGTGGATGTTTGGTAGAATTGTATTGGTACAACAAAAGTTGGCTTTTATCAGTTTCGTGTTGTTCGATTAATATCATCACTGTTACATTCTAAGGTTAATAATAATAGCTATTGAAGGAAGTAGTAATGAAGTAATGATCTCATGTGTGTTTAATATTGTTAATTCAAGTATCTCTTAAGTGTTTAATTCTCCTAGTTAATTCTAGTTAATAATTAGTTAATCAATTTTACGTGTTATTGTCTTAGCATTGAGAAGTAATCATACAGTGGTGAGTAAGTGTTAATTGAACAAAATTAGTCTGAATCTCTGTGGGAACGAACTAGAAAGTATTCTATATTACTTGTGAACGCGTATACTTGCGTGTATTATTAGCGCGTGTTTTCCGCCCTAACAAGTTTTTGGCGCCGCTGCCGGGGACTCGGCGTATTTGTTTAGTTTATGCATTTACCACATTTACCATCAGTGGTCATTAGGACTCATTGATTAAGACGGGTTACTTATTATTTCCGGTTGTGTTTCAGGTACTTTAGCGAGCGTTTATGCAAACACGTTCTCGTACTCGCAAGAGGACTTTAGATATGGCTGAGGAGACAGACTCAGTTCTTGATATTCCGGAGAAGATAGATTTTGAAGATTTGGATAAAGAGAATGAGCAGAAAGAACCAGTAATCATGGGTGATCGTATAGTTCCGGCAGATCCAGCTCTTATGGACTTTTCTCGGCCTAAAATTGACGACATTCAGTTAAGCATCCTTCATCCGGCTATTCAGGCTAACACTTTTGAAATCAAGTCGGGCACTATTCAGATGGTGCATAATTCTGTTTCTTTCGGAGGTGCTACAACTGAAGGCCCCAACATGCACATCAGGAATTTTGTCGAGATCTGTAGTACTTTCAAATATAATGGTGTGACTGATGAGGCTATCAAGCTGAGGCTTTTCCCATTCTTTCTGAGGGATAAAGCTAAGGACTGGTTATATTCTGAACCAGCTGGGTCCATCACTACTTGGCAAGATCTTGCGCAAAAGTTTCTGGTAAAGTTCTATCCAATGGCGAAGACTGCAGCTATGAGGAGTGTTCTTCCTCAGTTTGCGCAGCAACCAATGGAATCTATGTGCGAAGCTTGGGAGCGCTACAAGGAGATGTTGAGAAAGTGTCCACACCATGGTATGCCTGACTGGATGGTGATCACTGGTTTTTATAATGGTTTGGGGGCCCAATCTCGGCCCATGCTCGATGCAGCAGCTGGAGGCGCTTTGTGGGCCAAAAGCTATACTGAGGCTTATAATCTTATTGAAACTATGGCTGCAAATAAGCATCAAAACCTAACTCAAAGGATGATGCCTGGGAAGGTAGCAAGTATTCTGGAAGTGGATGCAGCTACAGCTATTGCAGCACAGCTCCAAGCGCTGTCTATGAAGGTCGATTCTTTAACCACCTATGGAGTCAATCAGATAGCTATGATCTGTGAGCTTTGCGCAGGTTCTCATGCTACGGATCAGTGTTCTCTTGTTAATGAATCTGTTCAGTATGTGAACAATTATCAGCGACCGCAGCAGCCTGTGCCAGCTACTTATCATCCTAACAACAGAAATCATCCCAATTTCAGCTGGAGCAATACTCAGAATGCTATTCAGCAACCATATCAGCAAGGAGTAAGTAAACAGTTTAATCCACCTGGATTTCAGCAACCACAACATTATGCTCAAAGACAATCATATCCTCAACAAGGAGGTGTTGCTCCACCTTCTAGTGATGATTTCAAGGAACTCAAACTGTTGTGCAAAATTCAGGATGTTTCTATCAAGACCTTGGAAAATCAAATCGGTCAAATAGCCAATGTAGTACTCAATCGTCAACCTGGCATACTTCCCAGTGATACGGAAGTGCCAGGCAGGAAGGAAGCTAAAGAGCAAGTCAAGGCTATTACCTTAAGGTCTGGAAAAGTTGTTGATGCTGAAAAAGCAAAAGATGGAGAAGCTGAAGTTGGTGATGAAGAAGAGAAGCAAAAGGAGAAAGCGGCGGAACCAAGGAAGATTACTGTTGAACACACTCTGCCTGAGGGTAATACAGGGGAGAAACAGCTCTATCCTCCACCACCTTTCCCTAAGAGATTGCAACAACAAAAACTGGATAAGCAGTTCGGTAAGTTTCTGGAGGTGTTCAAGAAACTTCACATCAACATACCTTTCACTGAGGCTCTGGAGCAAATGCCTAGTTATACGAAATTCATGAAGAGTACTCTTTCAAGGAATGTGAAACTGGATGACCTTGAGACCGTTGCTCTAACGGAAGAGTGTAGTGATGTGCTGCAACAGAAATTACCTCCAAAGCTTAAAGATCCAGGAAGCTTCACCATTCCTTGCACCATTGGCAAGTTGTATTTTGATAAATGCCTGTGCGATTTGGGAGCAAGCATCAATCTGATGTTGTTGTCTATCTTCAAAAAGTTGAATTTGCCTGATCCAAAGCCCACCTACATGTCTCTACAATTCGCTGATCGTTCTATTACATATCCACAAGGCATAGTGGAGGACGTGTTAGTAAAGGTGGATAAGCTCTTCTTCCCTGCAGACTTTGTCATTTTGGATTTCAAAGAAGATAATAAGATTCTCATAATCTTCAGAAGACCTTTTTTGGCTACAGGTCGTACCCTTATAGATGTGCAAAAAGGTGAACTTACTATGAGGGTTGTAATAACCCCAAAATTTTCAACTTTTTGTAACCCTTGTGAATAGTGTTTTAGCTGAATGAAGAAACTTTTCATGCCACACTATGTAGGGGTTCTGTTATGGATATTCTGGGATATTATTAGTACTCTATGAAGTATATAAATGTATGTAAAGATCGTCAGAATCCAATTCCGAACACTTTGGTTTTTCCCGGAAATCCACAAGATACGGAGAGAATTGAGTATAAGGTAACAGGATAAAAAGGATTTAAATTAAAGGATTATAATAGAGGATCATAAAAAGGAATATAATGTATTGAGAAAGGTTAAGGGAACCTAAGTAATAAGATCCCGGGTATGATCCTTCAAACGATAAACGAGAACGAAAGTTAAGCAAACCGTATAACAGATCAGCGGTCATTAGGCAAACGATTAGGAAGTTAATCAAAGGGATTAGGGGGAATGATGTCATCCAACCAATAGAAAGAGGACAAGGAAGGGAGGATGACATCATGAGGATGACATAAGCATGACATGGGAAGGAAGGAGGTGTGGTAGCTTTGTAACCACACAATTTCAAGGGCAAGAAAGTAATTGACTAAATCAAATACAAAACAAGTCAACCAAGCCAAGTAAAAATCATTCTCATCAAAAATCAAAAGCAACCAAGGCATGAGTTCTTCATTTGCTCTCGGCTTTTAGCATTTTTAAAGGCATAGAATTTCAAAACTCAAGATCCAAGCCTCCTAAATTGGTAAGATAATTCCCTAATCATCTTCATGCTTAGTTAGGACTATATCATGAGTTTAAGCCATTAATTCTTTCTCAATCTTCTTCATTTAATCAAAGAAGAAGACAATGAATAGTGTTTTCAAGTTTTTAACTTGAACTTTTTCTTGTTTTTCTTGAAGATCCAAGCATTCTTAAGACTTCTCAAAGCTTCTTAAGGCTTCCTAGCTCCACCCACCACTTCAAGGAAGGTATACCATCTCCAAACCCTAGATTCCTATATATTATAAGATGATTTTGATTAGTGGGTTGATATTGTAGCTTGTTGTTATGATTTAGAGTTTGGGATTTGGAATGGTAGTGAAATGGAATGGTAATTGTTGTGGTTTTGATTTAAAGGAACTTAAGTATGATTAAAGTTAAGTTTAAGCATAAGTATGAATGATTAAATTGAATTGGTTGGGGTTGTTATGATGTGATAAGGATGGATGTTTGTTGTGTGTTGGATTTGAGGTGGGTTTGTGGTTGGTTTTGTATGGTTTAAAATTGGGAAATCGCGTAAACATAGCCGTCGTAACGTCCGATTTTCTTTGGACTGTTTTTGTGCATAGCATTAGGACCCGAGAACCCCCTGCTAGATTATGACCACTGCCATGATTAGATAGCTCATGTTACGAGCTTCGTTTTGATATGTAGTTCGTTCGATTCCGATGCACGGTTTAGGAGAAACGACCGTTTCAAGTAACGGCGTTTCGCGAACGAAACTTTTTCCCTCGCCTTACTTTGAAACATAGGTTAAAGACCAAAAAGGGTTAATTAATGTATGAAACATTTATGGTAAGTGTGTTAGGCAGTTGGTAAGACACTCGCGAAGGAATCGCTTTAAAACTCGTAAAGGTTAAATTATTAAAAATGGTGGAGCCGAGGGTACCCGAGTGACTTAAGCGAATCGGTGAGCGCAAAACAAGCGTTAGAGTCTAAGTTAGTTAAAGTATAGATTTACAAGTGATTTTGGTTAAATTACAACTTACTTGTTGTTTATAGGTTACCAGACTCGTCCCGAGCCTTTCTCACCCCCAAGTCGCTCAGGCAAGTATTCTATCCGTTATACTGTTGTTGTGATGTATACATTTGTATATGCATGATCTTGCGATAAATGCATATTGGTTATTTAGCAAATTCTTGCGATATATTGTAGCATGTGATATGGTATATATGCATGCCTGTTTCATATTCTTGAAATATATATCTGTTGGTTCAGTTGATAATACCTATGCTAGAGGATAGCGGTAACTTGCATATACCCTTAGTATAGGGACCCAAAGGTGAAAATATTTTCTAAAACCGGGAGTCGAGGATCCCGAGTAGATTTTTGTATATATGGATATGGATATATATATATATATTTATATATATATATATGGTTATAGTTTTTCCAAACTATTAATCGAATAAGGTTTATTCGATAACTTTAAACTTTATTTTATTATTGAATATTATTTCGAATATTATTCGAAGGCGTATGACTCCTTTTGTTTATTTATCTGAATATTACTTGAATATTCATCGGAGGGCTTATGACTCTTTTATATTATTTATTGAATATATTTGAATATTCATTCGAAGGCTTATGACTCAGTTTATATTATTTAATGAATATTATTTGAATATTCATTTGAGGATCTATGACTCCGATTATGTGCTGAGGTATATTCTTTAGTTTATTAAAGAATAAGGTGTCAATAATCAAACTTATTTTCGATTATTCAAATAAAGATAATACTTTCATATAAGTATATCTTGGGTTATTTAATACTCGTTTCAAGTATAAGTTTTAATACTTCTACTTCAATTATTTTTTTATAAAGATTATTCTTTATGGGAATATTATTTAAATAATAATATTCAGTCATTTTCTAAATATTCTGGGGACTGATTTACTTCATTAAATCAGCTTTAATCCAAACACTCTTTAAAGTGTTTTCGAGTCTTTAAAATGATTTTCAAAAGTTAGAGCGGATCCCAAAACTATTTTTATATTTAAGATCTTCCTTTTAAAAAGGGGATTTAAATACTCGCTCAAAACATGGGGGATCCAGCTCGGTGGTGTGTTTTATATTCGCAACAAGGTTGCTGTCTTGGTAAAAGAGTTTTTGATTACTTGCCCAATATTCGGGAAGTAAAATTCTTGGAACAAGTTAATCCATTAACAGGCATCGCCTGGGAAATATCGGTGAGTTTTCCTTTCCAACTAGATACGACTTCTTGTTGGAGCCGTATCAACAAGTTTCTACTTGGGGAAAGGGGGAAACGAGCTTTACGTTTCAGAGTCATGGATTTCATCTGAACTAGGAGTGGCGTAAGTGGTCGAGTAGCGCCGGCCCAGCCTTATTATATTGGCCCAAATGGCCTGGAAGTTCCGCTAAGGCGGTCCATTCCTTAGGAGTTCAGTGTTCGGTTGACAAGTAAATCCGACAGGTTCTCCTCTACATGTAGAAAATGGTGGGGTTGTACTACTACGACTGATCATCGTAAGTGGTCTTCCTGGCGCGGTAAACTCCCGTAATGAGTTCATCATCCATTTCGATAATTCTGCAACACTACCCGTAGCATTTCGATCGAAAGGCTACTAATGGGTGGTTGCCGAAGCATTGACAGGGTCAAACATTTTTATTGGTGTATCCATTGAATGAAGTATCTCGTAACTTCATCTCTTTTCAAAATATTTCAAAGATCAAATATTTTCAAGTTTTATTTGTGGTCTCATCTATGGGATGACCTCGTGAATCTTATAATACTTTGAACGGTGATAGTTCAAGTAGCTTTATAAATGATATAAGTGTGGGGAAGTATTGGTAACTTCATTCCTTGTTTTTACTTATATCTAGTAAGTAATTATCTTACACACGATAAAGATTCTAGTAAGTATCCATTTAGATACTTGTATTATTGTTATCACTACATATTATCTTGCGAGCTGTAAGGCTCACTCTTGCTTTATTTCTTCATCACACAACAACAGTTAGGAGAGATGGCCAGACTCCAGCAGACCCAGCGCAAGCGCGTGGGAAGCGTCCCGCGTCTTCCCGATGATGTTGTAGCTGCTATAGCTGCAGAGGTAGATCCATTGTAGTTCAGACCATCTACCTTTGAGAATCAAATTATGTATAATTATAACTTGTGGCAGATAATGGCAATTAACTGTAAATTATCAAGTAATCATTTTGGGTTTTAATAATTTTAAATTGTGGATTCAAAGACTTGTACTTATTTCAATTTCATCTCTGAGACTATAACGGGTTGTGGTGTGTGTTAGTGTGGGGTCACAGCATGAGGTTATTTATTATTAATTAAGTGAAGTGATATTGTGGAAAGAAAGACCGTGACAACCCGGATCCCCGACCCCGGATCTGGGGGTGTTACAGAAATGGTATCAGAGCTAAGCGTTATAAACCTCAGAGATGATGCGAGGATATAATAATAAACTCACAAAGATAATAAGAACTCTTGCCAAGTTCATGGTCGGACTACTTAAAGTAGTGCTGACAGTTAAAACCCTTACGGGAACCCTTATAAGTATCATGATAGTAACTTAGCTCGTTTAATGTGTAGGCGCCTGAGATAGAGGACCCTGAGATGTTCGAGCGTGAGCATGATGAGGCATTGCTAGATGTTGAGGATCAGGAGAAGCCTGAGATGGAGGAGGATGAGGAGGACCCCTCAGAGGAGCCTGAGACGGAGGTCATTGCTGTTTCAGATGAGGAGGACCCGGATGAGGTCCCAGTAGCTGAGGAGCGTGTTGGACCTATGGTAGTATATGCTGGTATCCCTTTACCCATACTTCCGGTGGTCAGAGCCCCTACCCCTCCACCACTATCTTGGATTCCTGATGATGACAGCTCAGAGACCCATACTTCCGAGCCTAGGCAGACCGAGGAGGCACCCTCAGCGGCTCCGGATTCACCACCCCTTGACCCTGCCCACAGGCAGTCTTCGTTAGCTCATGGATATGTTCAGGATGTATTGAGGACCCGAGTGGCTGTTGCCGAGGGCCGACTAGATGAGGCCAGGAGGGAGTTGGATGCAGAGAGGGCGGGTAGGCGTACCCGAGCTTATGAGACTAGGGCTTCTATACCCCGATCCTTGAGGAAGGAGCTTACGGGGATAGAGCTCACAGCCCGAGCGAGGCTCAGATCGCTCCAGGGGGACAGGCATGGTAGGATCTCCAGGCGGCAGGCCGACTATATCTTCCGTCGTGCGATGGAAAGGGTTTGGGAGCTGACCCGCTCCGGTGTGTGATTCAGGATTGATGATGGAATAGTCTAGTTGTCTAGTTAGCCGAGGCCTTAGTAAGAGCCAATTTTCCGGGATAGTTGACTTGTATATAGCATCCCTTTTTCTGACTAGACAGATAGACTCTTGTGTATCACTTTTGGGACAGATGACTGTAGCACTGTTGTACTTTTGACCAGATCAAACTATGTATTTCTTGCATTATGTATATATTTGTTTCCTTTCAGTTCAGCTCCATAGTGACGGGATCACTGTTTTTATCATTATTATTATTACTGCACTTCGTATTAGAACTTTCTTAAAATAATAGAATTGCGATATACGTTCTCCCCATTATAAGAGCTGTGCAAGGCACAATGTTGTATATGATTGTGACCTAACGTTGAATTTTCCCAATAATTGTTTTTATTATTATCAGAATCATGCCGCCAAGAAAGATTGGAACTAGGGCGAACCCTGGATTTGAGGACCAGGGAAGCCATAATCAGGACAATAGAAACCAAGAACACAGTGAAGAGGAAGATGAGGATTATGTGGAACAGGATGACTCCCTGTATGAAGAGGAAGAGGAAACATATGATGTTGAGGGATTTGAGATAGAGGCTGAAGAAGGAGAAACCGAGGTTGAGCAACCAGTACCAAACCCAGGCATGGATCCCATGAGCCAGTTCATGCAACTCCTAAGGCAGAATTTGGAACGTCAACCCAACCCACCCCCTCAAGGAAGTAGCAATGCTGTGGCAAACTCTTTCAGGGCTTTTAAGTCCCTTAAGCCCCCTGAGTTCCACGGATCAGCCGACCCAGTTGAGGCAAGGGCATGGTTAAAGGAGATGGAGAAATCTTTTGAGATTTTGAGTATCGATGAGGCACAGAAAACTGTATTTGCTACCTACCTTCTGAAAGGAGAAGCTAACTACTGGTGGGAGGCCAAGAAAAACATGGAGACAGATGCTATTATAACCTGGGAGAGATTTAGTCAGTTGTTTCTGGGAAAGTATTTCCCGAGGTTTATGGAAAACCAGATGGAGCTCAAGTTCTTGGAGCTAAAGCAGAATAACTTGTCTATAGCAGAGTACGAAGCGAAATTTACTGAGTTATCAAGGTTTGTGCCGGAGTTTGTGAGCACCGAGGAAAAGAAAGCTAGGAGGTTTCAGCAGGGACTGAAACCATGGATTCAGAATAGGGTGGCAATCCTTGAACTTACGGACTATGCCACTCTGGTGCAAAAGGCAACGATTGTAGAAGTCGGAAGTGAACAGATGCAGAAGGAAAGAGAGAAGAAAGGAATAAAGAGGAAAAGTATGAGCATGGGTGGAGGTTCCGCAGGAAGGAGCTTCCCAACTAGATTTAATCGAGGAGCAGTGTCCCTGCCAGGAAGGAACACTGGGTTTAAGCGACCAATGAGTGTGAGTGTGAGCCAGGGCGGCCAGAAGTCAAGAATGTCCTATTCCAACCAGTCTCGACCCCCATTGCCAGCCTGTAACATATGTGGAAGGAATCACACTGGGGAGTGTAAAGGAAAGCCAGTAACCTGCTTTAAGTGTGGGCAAGTGGGCCACTATTCTCACAAATGCCCTTCGTCAGCCCCTGCCGTCATTCCAACCACCACTTGTCATCAGTGCGGACGCCCAGGTCATTGGAAGAGAGAATGCCCAATGAACAAACCAGCAGCTTCGGGAGCAAGCAGGGCTGCTTCTAATAAGCCACCTACTGCGAGGACTTTCAACATGACAGTCCAGAATGCTATGAAAGATTCAGATGTGATAGCAGGTACCCTTTCTCTAAATTCAGTCAGTGCAAATGTTTTATTTGATTCGGGAGCAACTAAATCTTTTATATCAAGGGACTTTGCGCGTAAGTTAAGACTTAAGGCTAAACCCTTGATAGAACCCTTACAAGTAGAAATAGCCAATCATGAAATTATTCCTGTTAACCAGATTCACCCCGCCTGTGAGATAGGCATAGGGGAGCAATCTTTCAGTGTTGATCTGATTCCTTTTAAATTAGGGGAGTTTGATGTGATTTTGGGAATGGACTGGCTATCTAGCAACGATGCTCAGATAGACTGTAAAGGGAAGAAAGTTAAGTTAAATGTCCCAGGGAAGAAAGAAGTTATATTTAGAGGAAAGAGGCAGACGCAGAAATTTTTGACTATGGCCCAGGCCAAAAGGATGCTACGAAAAGGAAGTGAGGCTTACCTAGCCTATGTGGTGGACACGCAGAAGGAGGTGCCCAACTTACAAGATATTCCAGTAGTCAACGAATTTGAAGATGTATTCCCACAAGACCTTCCGGGATTACCACCCGATAGAGTGATTGAATTTGCTATTGAGTTGGCCCCAGGGACGGCGCCAGTTTCAAAAGCACCTTACCGGTTAGCCCCGTTAGAAATGAAGGAATTAGCTATCCAATTGCAGGAACTCTTGGATAAGGGTATGATAAGACCCAGTGTGTCTCCGTGGGGAGCACCAGTTTTATTTGTTAAGAAGAAAGATGGGAGCATGAGGTTGTGCATCGACTATAGAGAGTTGAACAAGCTAACCATAAAGAACAGGTACCCATTACCTAGAATAGACGATCTGTTCGACCAGCTAAAGGATGCTGTTTATTTTTCCAAGATCGACCTGAGAACTGGATATCACCAACTAAAGATTAAACCCGAAGATATTTCCAAGACAGCGTTCCGTACCAGGTATGGGCATTATGAGTTCTTGGTAATGTCCTTTGGATTAACCAACGCCCCAGCGGCTTTCATGGATTTAATGAATAGAGTATTTAAGAAGTACTTGGACAAGTGTGTGATAGTTTTTATCGATGATATTTTGATCTACTCAAGGACTGAGGCAGAACATGCAGAGCATTTGAGGATAGCTCTAGGAATACTCAGAGAGGAGCAGTTATATGCCAAATTCTCGAAGTGTGAATTCTGGCAGAATGAAGTACAGTTTTTAGGACATGTGATCAATAAAGAAGGAGTATTGGTCGACCCCTCCAAGATAGAGGCGGTCTCAAATTGGGAAAGGCCAACCACACCCACAGAGGTAAGGAGTTTCATAGGATTGGCCGGCTACTATCGTAGATTCGTACAGGACTTTGCGAAGATCACAGCCAATTTGACACGACTTACTCGTAAGACAGAGAAGTTTGAATGGACGGAGGAATGCGAGAACAGTTTTCAGGAATTAAAGAAAAGGTTGATAACGGCTCCGGTATTGGCATTGCCGGACGGAAAAGGAGATTTTGTGATATATAGTGACGCGTCGCACAAAGGATTAGGATGTGTGCTTATGCAGCACGGTAAAGTTATTGCGTATGCGTCGAGACAACTGAAGGAATACGAGGTTAGATATCCTACTCATGACCTTGAGCTCGCGGCAATAGTATTTGCTTTAAAAATTAGGAGGCACTACTTGTATGGAGAGAAGTGCGAAATTTTCACAGACCATAAGAGCCTCAAGTACATATTTACGCAGAAAGAGCTCAACATGCGCCAGAGGAGATGGTTAGAACTAATCAAGGACTATGATTGTGAGATTCTCTATCATCCAGGGAAAGCCAATGTGGTGGCTGATGCCCTTAGTAGAAAGGAAAGACTCAGAATGATAACGACTTCGGAAGAGTTGATAAGGGATTTTGAGAAAATGGAAATAGAAGTAAAGGTAACCGGAACCGGAACTGAAAAGCTTTTTGAGATCTCAATGCAGCCAGAGTTATTGGAAAAGATTAGATTGTGCCAGGAGAAAATAATGAATGAAGGCAGAGAGTCAATGACGGGAGAGGAGATCCATACCGAGAAAGATGATAAAGGGATAATGAGGTACTCCTACCGAATTTGGGTTCCGAATGTTCAAGAACTTAAAGATGAGATTTTGGATGAAAGCCATAGTTCAAGGTATTCCATTCACCCGGGAAGTACCAAGATGTATAGGGATTTGAAGGAATATTACTGGTGGCCCAACATGAAGAGGGACGTAGCAGAATGGGTAAACAAGTGTTTGACTTGCCAAAGAGTAAAGGCAGAGCACCAGAGACCCAGTGGACTTTTGCGACCCCTGGAGATTCCCGAATGGAAATGGGAATAGATAGCGATGGATTTTGTTGTAGGCTTGCCAAGGACGAAAGCCAATCACGACGCCATTTGGGTAATTATAGACCGACTGACAAAGTCAGCTCATTTCATTCCTATCAATGAGAGATACACAGTCGATAGACTGGTGGACATTTACCTTAAGGAAATAGTGACGCGACATGGAGTCCCAGCGTCCATTGTCTCAGACCGAGACCCCAGGTTCAACTCCAGATTTTGGAGGAGCTTTCAGGAATGTGCGGGGACCAAGTTAAATATGAGTACCGCGTACCATCCCCAGACGGATGGACAGAGTGAAAGGACCATCCAGACACTAGAGGATATGTTGAGAGTCTGTGCAATAGACCTTAAAGGAAGTTGGGATGATCACTTGCCATTGATCGAGTTTTCTTATAACAATAGCTTTCATGCTAGCATCGGAATGCCGCCTTATGAGGCCCTGTACGGAAGAAGGTGTCGATCACCCTTATACTGGGATGAAGTAGGAGAGCGGAAGATGCTCGGACCCGAAGTGGTCCAAAGGACCAAAGATATAGTGGATCTTATCAGAGGGCGACTTGTAGCAGCCCAAGACAGACAAAAGAAATATGCAGACCTAGCCCGAAAGGACAAGGAATATGAAGTAGGGGACTTAGTACTGTTGAAAGTATCCCCTTGGAAGGGATTAATGAGGTTCGGAAAGAAAGGAAAACTAAGCCCAAGATACATTGGACCTTTTGAGATATTAAGACGGATTGGAAAGTTAGCTTACGAGCTAGCCCTACCCCCTAATTTGCAACAAGTTCATAATGTGTTCCATGTGTCAATGCTAAGGAGGTATCATCGGGATGCCAGGCACATAGTGGAGTACGAGCAGGTGGATATGCAGCCAGATCTAACTTACGTGGAGAAGCCAGTAAGGATTATGGATAAGAAGGAGCAGGTGCTTCGGAACAAAGTGATCAAGCTAGTCAGAGTACTATGGCAGAATCATAATGTGGAAGAATCAACTTGGGAACTAGAGAGCACAATGCTAGAAAAGTACCCCCATTTATTTTCTGTTTGATTCCGGGACGGAATCCTTTTAAGGAGGGGAGACTGTAATAACCCCAAAATTTTCAACTTTTTGTAACCCTTGTGAATAGTGTTTTAGCTGAATGAAGAAACTTTTCATGCCACACTATGTAGGGGTTCTGTTATGGATATTCTGGGATATTATTAGTACTCTATGAAGTATATAAGTGTATGTAAAGATCGTCAGAATCCAATTCCGAACACTTTGGTTTTTCCCGGAAATCCACAAGATACGGAGAGAATTGAGTATAAGGTAACAGGATAAAAAGGATTTAAATTAAAGGATTATAATAGAGGATCATAAAAAGGAATATAATGTATTGAGAAAGGTTAAGGGAACCTAAGTAATAAGATCCCGGGTATGATCCTTCAAACGATAAACGAGAACGAAAGTTAAGCAAACCGTATAACAGATCAGCGGTCATTAGGCAAACGATTAGGAAGTTAATCAAAGGGATTAGGGGGAATGATGTCATCCAACCAATAGAAAGAGGACAAGGAAGGGAGGATGACATCATGATGATGACATAAGCATGACATGGGAAGGAAGGAGGTGTGGTAGCTTTGTAACCACACAATTTCAAGGGCAAGAAAGTAATTGACTAAATCAAATACAAAACAAGTCAACCAAGCCAAGTAAAAATCATTCTCATCAAAAATCAAAAGCAACCAAGGCATGAGTTCTTCATTTGCTCTCGGCTTTTAGCATTTTTAAAGGCATAGAATTTCAAAACTCAAGATCCAAGCCTCCTAAATTGGTAAGATAATTCCCTAATCATCTTCATGCTTAGTTAGGACTATATCATGAGTTTAAGCCATTAATTCTTTCTCAATCTTCTTCATTTAATCAAAGAAGAAGACAATGAATAGTGTTTTCAAGTTTTTAACTTGAACTTTTTCTTGTTTTTCTTGAAGATCCAAGCATTCTTAAGACTTCTCAAAGCTTCTTAAGGCTTCCTAGCTCCACCCACCACTTCAAGGAAGGTATACCATCTCCAAACCCTAGATTCCTATATATTATAAGATGATTTTGATTAGTGGGTTGATATTGTAGCTTGTTGTTATGATTTAGAGTTTGGGATTTGGAATGGTAGTGAAATGGAATGGTAATTGTTGTGGTTTTGATTTAAAGGAACTTAAGTATGATTAAAGTTAAGTTTAAGCATAAGTATGAATGATTAAATTGAATTGGTTGGGGTTGTTATGATGTGATAAGGATGGATGTTTGTTGTGTTTTGGATTTGAGGTGGGTTTGTGGTTGGTTTTGTATGGTTTAAAATTGGGAAATCGCGTAAACATAGCCGTCGTAACGTCCGATTTTCTTTGGACTGTTTTTGTGCATAGCATTAGGACCCGAGAACCCCCTGCTAGATTATGACCACTGCCATGATTAGATAGCTCATGTTACGAGCTTCGTTTTGATATGTAGTTCGTTCGATTCCGATGCACGGTTTAGGAGAAACGACCGTTTCAAGTAACGGCGTTTCGCGAACGAAACTTTTTCCCTCGCCTTACTTTGAAACATAGGTTAAAGACCAAAAAGGGTTAATTAATGTATGAAACATTTATGGTAAGTGTGTTAGGCAGTTGGTAAGACACTCGCGAAGGAATCGCTTTAAAACTCGTAAAGGTTAAATTATTAAAAATGGTGGAGCCGAGGGTACCCGAGTGACTTAAGCGAATCGGTGAGCGCAAAACAAGCGTTAGAGTCTAAGTTAGTTAAAGTATAGATTTACAAGTGATTTTGGTTTAATTCCAACTTACTTGTTGTTTATAGGTTACCAGACTCGTCCCGAGCCTTTCTCACCCCCAAGTCGCTCAGGCAAGTATTCTATCCGTTATACTGTTGTTGTGATGTATACATTTGTATATGCATGATCTTGCGATAAATGCATATTGGTTATTTAGCAAATTCTTGCGATATATTGTAGCATGTGATATGGTATATATGCATGCCTGTTTCATATTCTTGAAATATATATCTGTTGGTTCAGTTGATAATACCTATGCTAGAGGATAGCGGTAACTTGCATATACCCTTAGTATAGGGACCCAAAGGTGAAAATATTTTCTAAAACCGGGAGTCGAGGATCCCGAGTAGATTTTTGTATATATGGATATGGATATATATATATATATATATTTATATATATATATGGTTATAGTTTTTCCAAACTATTAATCGAATAAGGTTTATTCGATAACTTTAAACTTTATTTTATTATTGAATATTATTTCGAATATTATTCGAAGGCGTATGACTCCTTTTGTTTATTTATCTGAATATTACTTGAATATTCATCGGAGGGCTTATGACTCTTTTATATTATTTATTGAATATTATTTGAATATTCATTCGAAGGCTTATGACTCAGTTTATATTATTTAATGAATATTATTTGAATATTCATTTGAGGATCTATGACTCCGATTATGTGCTGAGGTATATTCTTTAGTTTATTAAAGAATAAGGTGTCAATAATCAAACTTATTTTCGATTATTCAAATAAAGATAATACTTTCATATAAGTATATCTTGGGTTATTTAATACTCGTTTCAAGTATAAGTTTTAATACTTCTACTTCAATTATTTTTTTATAAAGATTATTCTTTATGGGAATATTATTTAAATAATAATATTCAGTCATTTTCTAAATATTCTGGGGACTGATTTACTTCATTAAATCAGCTTTAATCCAAACACTCTTTAAAGTGTTTTCGAGTCTTTAAAATGATTTTCAAAAGTTAGAGCGGATCCCAAAACTATTTTTATATTTAAGATCTTCCTTTTAAAAAGGGGATTTAAATACTCGCTCAAAACATGGGGGATCCAGCTCGGTGGTGTGTTTTATATTCGCAACAAGGTTGCTGTCTTGGTAAAAGAGTTTTTGATTACTTGCCCAATATTCGGGAAGTAAAATTCTTGGAACAAGTTAATCCATTAACAGGCATCGCCTGGGAAATATCGGTGAGTTTTCCTTTCCAACTAGATACGACTTCTTGTTGGAGCCGTATCAACAAGTTTCTACTTGGGGAAAGGGGGAAACGAGCTTTACGTTTCAGAGTCATGGATTTCATCTGAACTAGGAGTGGCGTAAGTGGTCGAGTAGCGCCGGCCCAGCCTTATTATATTGGCCCAAATGGCCTGGAAGTTCCGCTAAGGCGGTCCATTCCTTAGGAGTTCAGTGTTCGGTTGACAAGTAAATCCGACAGGTTCTCCTCTACATGTAGAAAATGGTGGGGTTGTACTACTACGACTGATCATCGTAAGTGGTCTTCCTGGCGCGGTAAACTCCCGTAATGAGTTCATCATCCATTTGGATAATTCTGCAACACTACCCGTAGCATTTCGATCGAAAGGCTACTAATGGGTGGTTGCCGAAGCATTGACAGGGTCAAACATTTTTATTGGTGTATCCATTGAATGAAGTATCTCGTAACTTCATCTCTTTTCAAAATATTTCAAAGATCAAATATTTTCAAGTTTTATTTGTGGTCTCATCTATGGGATGACCTCGTGAATCTTATAATACTTTGAACGGTGATAGTTCAAGTAGCTTTATAAATGATATAAGTGTGGGGAAGTATTGGTAACTTCATTCCTTGTTTTTACTTATATCTAGTAAGTAATTATCTTACACACGATAAAGATTCTAGTAAGTATCCATTTAGATACTTGTATTATTGTTATCACTACATATTATCTTGCGAGCTGTAAGGCTCACTCTTGCTTTATTTCTTCATCACACAACAACAGTTAGGAGAGATGGCCAGACTCCAGCAGACCCAGCGCAAGCGCGTGGGAAGCGTCCCGCGTCTTCCCGATGATGTTGTAGCTGCTATAGCTGCAGAGGTAGATCCATTGTAGTTCAGACCATCTACCTTTGAGAATCAAATTATGTATAATTATAACTTGTGGCAGATAATGGCAATTAACTGTAAATTATCAAGTAATCATTTTGGGTTGTAATAATTTTAAATTGTGGATTCAAAGACTTGTACTTATTTCAATTTCATCTCTGAGACTATAACGGGTTGTGGTGTGTGTTAGTGTGGGGTCACAGCATGAGGTTATTTATTATTAATTAAGTGAAGTGATATTGTGGAAAGAAAGACCGTGACAACCCGGATCCCCGACCCCGGATCTGGGGGTGTTACAAGGGTGCAGGATCAGGTTGTGACATTCAATGTATTCAAAGCAAAGAAATTCTCTATAGAAGACGAGGAGTGCTTAAAGGTGGATTTGATTGATTTTGCGGTAACTTCATAGCTTGATCATATGCTAATGTCTGATGCATTAGAGAAAGCCTTAGTGGGGGAGTTTGACAGTGATGATGAGGATGGCAATGAGCAACTACAATATCTAAATGCTTCTCCTTGGAGGAGAAAGCTAGACATGCCATTTGAATCTCTTGGTACTTCTGATCTCAAGAATGCTGAAGGAAAGCTCAAACCATCTATTGAGAAAGCACCTACTTTGGAGCTTAAACCATTGCCTGAACACTTGAGGTATGCCTTTTTAGGTGATGCATCTACTTTACCTGTTATTATTGCATCTGACCTTTCAGGTAGTGAGGAGGACAAGCTCTTGAGGATTTTGAGTGAATTCAAATCGGCTATTGGATGGACTATAGCAGATATCAAAGGGATCAGCCCTTCATATTGCATGCATAAAATTCTGCTAGAAGAAGGTAGTAAGCCAACTGTTGAGCAACAGCGATGACTTAATCCTATCATGAAAGAAGTGGTGAAGAAAGAGATTTTGAAGTGGCTGGATGCAGGAATCATATATCCTATTTCTGACAGTTCTTGGGTGAGCCCCGTGCAATGTGTACCGAAGAAAGGAGGTATAACTGTGGTAGCAAATGAGAAGAACGAGCTCATCCCCACTCGAACAGTCACAGGATGGAGGGTAAGCATGGATTACAGGAAGTTGAACAAGGCCACGAGAAAGGATCACTTCCCTCTTCCATTTATTGATCAGATGTTTGACAGGCTGGTCGGTCATGAGTATTGTTGTCTTCTGGATGGTCATTCGGGGTATAATTAGATTTGCATTGCACTAGAGGATCTAGAAAAGACTACATTCACTTGTCCATTTGGCACATTCACTTTTCACAGAGTTTCGTTTGGCTTATATCACGCACCTGCCACTTTTCAGAGATGTATGATGGCTATATTCTCTGATATGATTGGAAATAATGTCGAAGTGTTCATGGACGACTTCTCTGTGTTTGGACATTCGTATGATGAATGTTTGAATAATCTTCGTTCGGTGCTAAAAAGGTGTGTGGAAACTAATTTAGTACTCAATTGGGAAAAATGTCACTTTATGGTGCATGAAGGCATTATTCATGGGCATAAGGTCTCTAGCAAGGGTCTTGAGGTGGACAAAGCCAAGGTGGGAGTCATTGAAAATCTTCCACCACCTATTTCTGTGAAAGGAGTCCGTAGTTTTCTTGGTCATGCGGGTTTTTATCGGCATTTCATCAAGGAGTTCTTGAAGATATCTAAGCCGTTGTCCAACTTGCTCGAGAAGGATGTGCCTTTCAAATTTGATGATGAATGTTTGGCGGCATTCGAGACTCTCAAGAAGAGTTTGATAACAACACCGGTTATTATGGCACCTGATTGGACAGAGCCTTTTGAATTGATGTGTGATACGAGTGATTATGCGGTGGGAGCAGTTCTTGGGCAGCACAAGAATAATCTTTTTCATGTGGTCTACTATGCTAGTAAGACGCTAAATGGAGCTCAAATGAACTACACCACTACTGAGAAGGAGCTCTTGGCTATAGTCTTTGGTTTTGAAAAAAATCGATCTTATCTGCGTGGGACAAAGGTGAAAGTATTAGCTGATCATGCGGCCATTCGCTATTTGGTTTCCAAGAAGGATTCGAAGCCTGGACTTATTCGTTGGGTGCTCTTGCTACAGGAATTTGAGTTAGATATCAAAGATCAAAAAGGTACTAAGAATCAAGTAGCTGACCATTTATCTATATTGGAGAATCCCGATTCTACTTCACATGATGAGAATTTGATCAATGAATTTTTTCCGGTTAAGTAGTTGTTCGCAGTTCAGGAGGAAGAGCCATGGTTCGCAGATATTGTGAACTATCTTGTCAGCAACATAATGCCTCCTAATATGAATAAAGCTCAAAAGAAGAAGTTTCTGCATGAGGTGAAGTGGTACATATGGGATGAACCGTATTTGTTTAGACAAGGAGCTGACCAGATTATCAGGAGATGTATCCCATTCTGTGAGACGGGGGGGATATTACGAGACTGCCACTCCACGGTTTATGGTGGACATTATGGTGGTGAAAAGACAGCAGCTCGTATTTTTCAAGCAGGTATTTTCTGTCCTACCTTGTTTAAGGATGCACATCAGTTCGTTTTAAGGTGTGATCGTTGCCAAAGAGTGGGGAATCTTACGAGGAAGGATGAGATGCCATTAAATGTGATGCTTGAAGTCGAGGTCTTTGATGTTTGGGGAATCGATTTCATGGGACCGTAAGTTCACTTCTATGATGCAGCGCTACAATGTGAATCATCGTGTTGCTACTGTCTATCATCCGCAAATGAATGGTCAAGCGGAAGTGTCTAATAGAGAGATCAAGCGCATTCTAGAGAAAGTTGTTTGTCCGTCAAGGCAGAATTGGTCTTTAAAGCTCGATGAAGTTATTTGGGCTTATAGAACAGCATACAAGATTCAACTTGTTTATGGTAAGGGATGTCATTTACCTGCGGAGCTTGAGCATAAGGCTTATTGGGCGTTGAAGAAGTTGAACCTTGATCTACATGAAGCTGGGAAGAAGCGAATGCTTCAGTTAAATGAACTTGATGAATTTCGACTCCAGGCGTACGAGAACAACAAAATGTACAAGGAAAAAGTGAAAAGGTGGCACGACAGGAAGCTATATCCTGAGTCATTTGTGCCGGGGCAGCAAGTTCTTTTATTCAACTCTCGTCTCCTACTTTTTCTTGAAAAGTTGAAATCAAGGTGGTCTGGACCTTTTATTGTAAAAACTGTGTTTCCACATGGAGCGGTGGAGATTTTTGAGAATGATCTGGGCCAAGCATTTAAGGTTAATGGTCAGCGTTTGAAGCATTACTATGGGGACACGGCAAACCGGGAAGTGGTTAGTGCCGTTTTATTGTCAACTTGAGCAAGGTACGCTACGTCAAGCTAATGACATAAAAGAAGCACTTTTTGGGAGGCAACCCAAGATTTGTTGTTATAGGAACCCTTAGGAATCAGTAACCTATCCAAAAATACAAAAAAAATCAGAAAAAAAGGGTTCAAGAAAAAAAATTTCCAGTCACCATCAGGGCGCCCGCTCAGCTCTGCTGGGCGGCCGCTCAGGATGTTGGGCGCCCGCGCAGCTTTGCTGAGCGGCCGCTCAGCCCCCGAATTCCTGAATTTTTTTTTAGCCTTATAAAATCCAAAAAAATCAGAAAACACAAAACTAACAACACAACCCACTACCCACGAATCCTCTTCCCATACACCCACATTTTTAACTTTCAACCCCACTCCTAATCAAATTTTAACCCTAATCTTTACCCTATATATACATACAACTATTCCATACACTCCCCCATACACTTTCAACCTTAAAACTCTCTCCCATATTCCAAAACACAAATCTTAAACACTTTTTCTCAGTTTTAATGGTACCCAAGAGATCCAGGACTATTGATAGCAGCAACACTGTTCCTACTGCTGATTCTTAGAGAGGTACTGCTGCGAGACCTTGTTTGTTTGATAGGGCTGCTGAGGAGGAGTATACTAGGCTTCTGGGTAAGCCGATTTTGAAGGAGAGGGGATTCTTACCATCGGGGAGGGATGGTGAGTTATTGCCGATGATTGCTGAAAAGGGTTGGATTTTTTTTTGTGAGTCGTCGGAGGCGGTTCCGATGAGCGTGGTTCGCGAGTTCTATGCGAATGCAAAGGCTGAAAAAAATGGGTTTACTGTTGTTCGTGGGCTTACGGTGGATTATCATCCTGAGGCGATTCTCCGTGTGATTGGACAGCGACAGAGGAAACCCAAAGAGGAGAATTGGAATAAGAAGCCCTCCGAGGAGTTTGATTTGGATTTGATTTGTGCAACTCTCTGTCAGCCGGGCACGGTTTGGAAGTTCAAGACTGGGACTAATGAGTATCGTTCTTTTCCGGCGATTTCGATGAACAGGTATGCTCATGCATGGAATGCCTTTATTTGTGCTAATATTCTGCCTACTTCACATGCACATGAGGTTACAGTTGAGCGAGCAAGGTTGTTATGGGGTATTTTGAATGAGGAGTATTATGTGGACCTTGGTGAGTTCATCTACCAAGGAATTCTGAAGTTTTTGAGGGGAGCGAAGCACATGAACATCCCTTATGCATCTACTGTCACGAAGCTATGCCGAGCAGTGGGAGTTCATTGGCCTTCTCACGAGAAGTTGTCGATGTCGGCCGCTCCTATTGATTCAAGGACTCTGAATGCGATGCAGGAGTGGATGGGTGGAGAGCCTGAGGAGCATGGGCTGGGTTATCTTCTTCCAGGAGGACGTCTAGCAGCTGGTGCTACCATGGCTAGGCCGGGGCGTGATGAGGCAGGCTCTTCTAGAGCTCAAGAGGGTGCTGGGATGGCTGATGCCCAGTATAGGAGGCTGTCGAGGAGGATGGACGCTATGTACGAGACGCAGAGTAGGTATGCTCAGGAGCTCACCCTTACACTTGGGACTACTTTTAGAGGCCTTGGAGCTGATATCCAGTGGCCCGTTTTTGGTGAGGACTCTGCTTATCCGCCTCCTGATACTCCACCCTCTGAGGGTGATAATGATGATTTCTCCGAGTAGGTATACCATGTGTTCCTTTCTACTACCTTCAATGGGGACAGTGAAGATTTTAAGTTTGGGGGAGGTAGTTAAGGAATATTTTTGTGTGTGTGTCATATAGTTGCATATTCATGATAGTTTATTTCATATAAATGCATATTTTTGCCATATAGTTTTTTTTATTTTATTTTATAGCTTTATATATCATGTCATTTAGCTCATGCATTTACCATGATCCCTTTTGCGTTGCTTGACCAATTGATTTTTGATATTGATGCGAGTGTGGTGATAGCGTTAGAGTGATGTTGAGTCTTGTAGGATGACATGCATGCTAGAAATACTTGTAATTTCACTAAGTCTTAGAGAATGCTTAAGAACTAGATTGTTGTCATGGTTTGATGGTTTTTTAGGATAATCTATTGATTATGCTTAGAATTTATAATAGGTTTTTAATGATAAAAGGTATGAAAAGAAAAATTTGGAGTAAAAAATTGGAATTCATTGCTAATTGGGGCTAGGCGTCAAATGGCTAGTAGTCGGCTCGTACTTTTATGCGAGTAGTCTAGGGTTGAGCAAGATGGAGCGAAACGCACTTGCTCAGAAATTTGAAAAAAAAAAGATTAAAAAAAAAGAAAAAAAAAGTTAATGCATAATTGATCACGAGTGGGCTCTTTGGTATTCGAGTTATTAAGTTCTTAGGGGACTTTGTGCCTAGTGACCTAAGGCTTTTATAGTCTGGGATCCGCTAACCTAACGCTCGCTAAATGGATGCCATTGTATAAGTCTTTTGTGGACCTCACTCATTGCATGGTAAAATAATCATTTGTTGTTGTGTTGAATAAAAAGCATGATTCCGTAATAATCTCCAGTAATCTTGAAGTGTTGTAAGTCATTTTGTGCCTAAAATTTATTCTTCATATAATCATGTGATTACCTTGAGGATAGTCGAGTTATGATAATTGATCTAGTTTCGAAGCATATCTGTTAAGCATTCGCACACACCACGTTTCTGGTTCTATGTTAGTTTGCATGATTTGATTGATCTTTATTCACCTAATTGCATTTGTTGAGATGTCATAAGTTGGTTGGTTTGGTCATAGTAAGGGGGATCGCTGTATTTCATATAAATTGCATTCATGCATATTTTTGTTTTATTTTTGAGTCTGTGACGCTTGAGGACAAGCATCAATTTAAGTTTGGGGGTGTCATAAGTGACATTTTATACCACTTAGAACGTCTTATAATGGCTTGAATTGATGTCTTGAAATCAAGTATTTTGTGTATTTGATGCGTTTTTCTAGTGTTTATACATTTCAGGGTATTACTTGCATTTGTGGAGAGATTTCATCAATAATAAGCCTTAGTATGTGCTTGGCATTGCAAGTGGGAAGATAGGAGCAGAATGCAGCAGAGAACGGGAGCAAAATAATTAATTTTCCAGAAAGGTGTTGGCCGCCCGCTCAGCCTGGCTGGGCGGCCGCTCAGGAAGCTGGGCGCCCGCTCAGGATTGCTGGGCGTCCGCTCAGGGGTGCGAATTAAAAATATGATTTTTAGAGTTCTTGTTCTGCTGGACTTCTGACTTCTTAGATAGCTGGGTTTTGTAGGGCTTCTATATAAGTAGTTTTCAGAGACGTTTCACGTGTGTTGAATTGTGGTATTAATCAAGGAGCAAGGAGATAAGGAAGAAGATCGTTTTAGTACATCGCAACGAAGAGGAAGCATAGTTTCTTGTGATTCTTTTATTCGTTGTAATAGTGGATGCTAGTTTTCTTTACTTTGAACTTATTTACTCTTGTGACGTACTCTGGTTTAATATAAGTAGTTTTATTAATTATTCTTGTATGTCATTATCATGTTTTCATATGAACCCATGGTGACGATGAGTTCAATCATGGGCTAATCGTGATCATGGGGTCGTAACGGATTTGCTATGGAATTCTTTAGTTAGTTGTTTAATACCTTAGTGTGTGATGATTGTATGATATCTAGTATTGGTTGTGCTTATTCGTCTTATGTGCGTCGCGAACATATAAGATAGGGTGTTAATCTCTTGTGAAGCGACGGTGGATCTTGAGATTTAGAACTTGCCATGCTAGCATAGGTTCATGTATGTGTATGCTTGATTAGTGGGTAACTCTAACCGTTTTACTTTCCCTGTGTAATCATAAGGAATAACTTGTGCTTAAATTGTTATGTTGTCAAATTCTGTAGTCATATAGGGTCTCAACATAATTGATGACTATTCAACTTCTATCTTAATTGTGGATGTTTCATAGAATGGTATTGGTACAACGAAAGTTGGCTTTTATCAGTTTCGTGTTGTTCGATTAATATCATCACTGTTACATGCTAAGGGTAATAACAATAGCAATTGAAGGAAGTAGTAATGAAGTATGATCTCATGTGTGTTTAATATTGTTAATTCTAGTGTCTGTTAAGTGTTTAATTTTCGTAGTTAATTCTAGTTAATAATTAGTTAATCAATTTTACGTGTTATTGTCTTAGCATTGAGAAGTAATCATACAGTGGTGAGTAAGTGTTAATTGAACATAATTAGTTTGAGTCTCTGTGGGAACGAACTAGAAAGTATTCTATATTACTTGCGAACGCGTATACTTGCGTGTATTATTACCGCGTGTTTTCCGCCCTAACAAGTTTTTGGCGCCGCTGCCGGGGACTCGGCGTATTTGTTTAGTTTATGCATTTACCATCAGTGGTCATTAGGACTCATTGATTAAGACGGGTTACTTATTATTTCCGATTGTATTTCAGGTACTTTAGCGAGCGTTTATGCTAACACGTTCTCGTATTCGCAAGAGGACTTTAGATACGACTGAGGAGAAAGACTCAGTTCTAAATATTCCGAAGAAGATAGATTTTGAAGATTCGGATAAAGAGAGTGAGCAGAAAGAACCAGTAATCATGGGTGATCGTATAGTTCCGGCAGATCCAGCTCTTATGGACTTTTCTCGGCCTAAAATTGATGACATTCAGTCAAGCATCCTTCATCCGGCTATTCAGGCTAACAATTTTGAAATCTAGTGGGGCACTATTCAGATGGTGCAGAATTCTGTTTCTTTCGGAGGTGCTGCAACTGAAGACCCCAACATGCACATCAGGAATTTTGTCGAGATCTGTAGTACTTTCAAATATAATGGTGTGACTGATGAGGCTATCAAGCTGAGGCTTTTCCCATTCTCTCTGAGGGATAAAGCTAAGGACTGGTTACATTCTGAACCAGCTGGGTCCATCACTACTTGGCAAGATCTTGCGCAAAAGTTTCTGGTAAAGTTCTATCCAATGGCAAAGATTGCAGCTATGAGGAGTACTCTTACTCAGTTTGCGCAGCAACCAACGGAATCTATGTGCGAAGCTTGGGAGCGCTACAAGGAGATGTTGAGAAAGTGTCCACACCATGGTATGCCTGACTGGATGGAGATCACTGGTTTTTATAATGGTTTGGGGGCCCAATATCGGCCCATGCTCGATGCAGCAGCTGGAGGCGCTTTGTGGGCCAAAAGCTATACTGAGGCTTATAATCTTATTGAAACTATGGATGTAAATGAGCATCAAAACCCAACTCAAAGGATGATGCCTGGGAAGGTAGCAGGTATTCTGGAAGTGGATGCAGCTACAGCTATTGCAGCACAGCTCCAAGCGCTGTCTATGAAGGTCTATTCTTTAGCCACCTATTGAGTCAATCAGATAGCTATGGTCTGTGAGCTTTGTGCAGGTTCTCATGCTACGGATCAGTGTTCTCTTGTTAATGAATCTGTTCAGTATGTGAACAATTATCAGCGACCGTAGCAGCCTGTGCCAGCTACTTATCATCCTAACAACAGAAATCATCCCAATTTCAGCTGGAGCAATACTCAGAATGCTATTCAGCAATCATATCAGCAAGGAGTAAGTAAACAGTTTAATCCACCTAGATTCCAGCAACCACAACATTATGCTCAAAGGCAATCATATCCTCAACAAGGAGGTGCCGCTCCACCTTCTAGTGCTGATTTCGAGGAACTCAAGTTGTTGTCCAAAAGTCATGTTATTTCTATCAAGACCTTGGAAAATCAAATCGGTCAAATAGCCAATGCAGTGCTCAATCGTCAACCTGGCACACTTCCCAGTGATACGGAAGTGTCAGGCAGGAAGGAAGCTAAAGAGCAAGTCAAGGCTATTACCTTAAGGTCTGGAAAAGTTGCTGATTCTGAAAAAGCAAAAGATGGAGAAGCTAGAGTTGGTGATGAAGAAGAGAAGCAAAAGGAGAAAGCAGCGGAACCAAGGAAGACTACTGTTAAACACACTCTGCCTGAGGGTAATACAGGGGAGAAACAGCTCTATCCTCCACCACCTTTCCCTAAGAGATTGCAACAACAAAAATTGGATAAGCAGTTCGGTAAGTTTCTGGAGGTGTTCAAGAAACTTCACATCAATATACCTTTCGCTGAGGCTCTGGAGCAAATGCCTAGTTATGCGAAATTCATGAAGAGTATTCTTATAAGGAAGGTGAAACTGGATGACCTTGAGTTTGTTGCTCTAACGGAAGAGTGCAGTGCTGTGCTGCAACAGAAATTACCTTCAAAGTTTAAAGATCCAGGTAGCTTTACCATTCCTTGCACCATTGGCAAGTTGTATTTTGATAAATGTCTGTGCGATTTGGGAGAAAGCATCAATCTGATGTTGTTGTCTATTTTCAAAAAGTTGAATTTGCCTGATGCAAAGCCCACCTACATGTCTCTATAATTGGCTGATCGTTCTATTACATATCCACGAGGCATAGTGGAGGACGTGTTAGTTAAGGTGGATAAGCTCTTCTTCCCTGCAGACTTTGTCATTTTGGATTTCAAAGAAGATAAGAAGATTCCCATAATCTTCGGAAGACCTTTCTTGGCTACGGGCCGTACCCCGATAGATGTGCAAAAAGGTGAACTTACTATGAGGGTGCAGGATCAGGATGTGACATTCAATATATTCAAAGCAATGAAATTCCCTACAGAAGACGAGGAGTGCTTAAAGGTGGATTTGATTGATTTTGCGGTAACTTCAGAGCTTGATCATATGCTAATGTCTGATGCATTAGAGAAAGCCTTAGTGGGGGAGTTTGACAGTGATGATGAGGATGGCAATGAGCAACTACAATATCTAAATGTTTCTCCTTGGAGGTGAAAGCTAGATATGCCATGTGAATCTCTTGGTACTTCTGATCTCAAGAATGCTGAAGGAAAGCTCAAACCATCTATTGAGGAAGCACCTACTTTGGAGCTTAAACCATTTCCTGAACACTTGAGGTATGCCTTTTTAGGTGATGCATCTACTTTACCTGTTATTATTGCATCTGACCTTTCAGGTAGTGAGGAGGACAAGCTCTTGAGGATTTTGAGAGAATTCAAATCGGCTATTGGATGGACTATAGCAGATATCAAAGGGATCAGCCCTTCGTACTGCATGCATAAAATTCTGCTAGAAGAAGGTAGTAAGCCAACTGTTGAGCAACAGCGACGACTTAATCCTATCATGAAAGAAGTGGTGAAGAAAGAGATTCTGAAGTGGCTGGATGCAGGAATCATATATCCTATTTCTGACAGTTCTTGGGTGAGCCCCGTGCAATGTGTACCGAAGAAAGGAGGTATAACTGTGGTAGCAAATGAGAAGAACGAGCTCATCCCCACTCAAACAGTCACAGGATGGAGGGTAAGCATGTATTACAGGAAGTTGAACAAGGCCACGAGAAGAATCACTTCCCTCTTCCATTTATTGATCAGATGCTTGACAGGCTGGCCGGTCATGAGTATTATTGTCTTCTGGATGGTTATCCGGGTTATAATCAGATTTGCATTGCACTAGAGGATCAAGAAAAGACTACATTCGCTTGTCCATTTGGCACATTCGCTTTTCGCAGAGTTTCGTTTGGCTTATGTCGCGCACCTGCCACTTTTCAGAGATGTATGATGGCTATATTCTCTGATATGATTGGAAATAATGTCGAAGTGTTCATGGACGACTTCTCTGTGTTTGGACATTCGTATGATGAATGTTTGAATAATCTTCGTTCGGTGCTAAAAAGGTGTGTGGAAACTAATTTAGTACTCAAACGGGAAAAATGTCACTTTATGGTGCGTGAAGGCATTATTCTTGGGCATAAGGTCTCTAGCAAGGGTCTTGAAGTGGACAAAGCCAAGGTGGAAGTCATTGAAATTCTTCCACCATATATTTCTGTGAATGGAATCCGTAGTTTTCTTGGTCATGCGGGTTTTTATCGGCGTTTCATTAAGGACTTCTCGAAGATATCTAAGTCGTTGTGCAACTTGCTCGAGAAGGATGTGCCTTTCAAATTTGATGATGAATGCTTGGCGGCATTCGAGACTCTCAAGAAGAGTTTGATAACAGCACCGGTTATTACGGCACCTGATTGGACAGAGCCTTTTTAGATGATGTGTGATGCGAGTGATTATACGGTGGGAGCATTTTTTGGGCAGCACAAGAATAATCTTTTTCATGGGGTCTACTATGCTAGTAAGATGCTAAATGGAGCTCAAATGAACTACACCACTACTGAGAAGGAGTTTTTGGCAATAGTCTTTGGTTTCAAAAAAATTCGATCGTATCTGCTTAGGACAAAGGTGACATTATTCACTGATCATACAACCATTCGCTATTTGGTTTCTAAGAAGGATTCGAAGCCTAGACTTATTCGTTGGGTGCTCTTGCTACAGGAATTTGAGTTAGAGATCAAGGATCGAAAAGGTACTGAGAATCAAGTAGCCGACCATCTCTCTAGATTGGAGAATCCCGATTCTACTTCACATGATGAGACATTGATCAACGAATCTTTTCCGGATGAGCAGTTGTTCGCAGTTCAGGAGGAAGAGCCATGGTTCGCAGATATTGTGAAATATCTTGTCAGCAACATAATGCCTCCTAATATGAATACAGCTCAAAAGAAGAAGTTTCTGCATGAGGTGAAGTGGTACATGTGGGATGAACCGTATTTGTTTAGACAAGGAGCTGACCAGATTATCAGGAGATGTATCCCATTCTGTGAGACGGAGGGGATATTATGAGACTGCCACTCCACAGTTTATGGTGGACATTATGGTGGTGAAAAGACAGCAGCTCGTATTCTGCAAGCAGGTTTTTTTTGGCCTACCTTGTTTAAGGATGCACATCAGTTCGTTTTAAGGTGTGATCATTGCCAAAGAGTGGGGAATCTTACGAGGAAGGATGAGATGCCGTTAAATGTGATGCTTGAAGTCGAGGTCTTTGATGTTCGAGGAATCGATTTCATGGGACCATTTGTCTCATCCTGTAATAATCAGTACATCTTGCTGGCAGTCGATTATGTCTCAAAATAGGTAGAAGTCAAGGCTCTGCCGACGAATGATGCAAAGGTAGTGTTGAATTTTCTTCATAAGCAGATTTTCACAAGGTTTCGATCGCCACGAGTAATCATAAGTGATGAGGGGTCGTATTTCTGCAACCGTAAGTTCACTTCTATGATGCATCGCTACAATGTGAATCATCGTGTTGCTACTGCCTATCATCCGTAAACGAATGGTCAAGCAGAAATGTCTAATAGAGAGATCAAGCGCATTCTAGAGAAAGTTGTTTGTCCGTCAAGGAAGGATTGGTCTTTAAAGCTCGATGAAGCTGTTTGGGCTTATAGAACAGCATACAAGACTCCACTTGTGATATCCCTGTTTCAACTTATTTATGGTAAGGGATGTCATTTACCTGTGGAGCTTGAGCATAAGGCTTATAGGGCGTTGAAGAAGTTGAACCTTGATCTAGATGCAGCTGGAAAGAAGCGAATGCTTCAGTTAAATGAACTTGATGAATTTCGACTCCAGGCGTACGAGAACAACAAAATGTACAAGGAAAAAGTGAAAAGGTGGCACGACAGGAAGCTATATCCTGAGTAATTTGTGTCGGGGCAACAAGTTCTTTTATTCAACTCTCGTCTCTGACTTTTTCCTGGAAAGTTGAAATCAAGGTGGTCTGGACCTTTTATTGTCAAAACTGTGTTTCCACATGGAGCGGTGGAGATTTTTGAGAATGATCTGGGCCAAGTATTCAAGGCTAATGGTCAGCGTTTTGAAGCATTACTATGGGGACACGACAAACCGGGAAGTGGTTAGTGCCGTTTTATCGTCAACTTGAGCAAGGTACGCTACGTCAAGCTAATGACATAAAAGAAGCGCTTTTTGGGAGGCAACCTAAGATTTGTTGTTATAGGAACCTTAGGAATCAATAACCTATCCAAAAATACAAAAAAATCAGAAAAAAAGGGCAAGAAAAAATTTTCCAGTCACCATCTGGGCGCCCGCTCAGCTCTGCTGGGCGCCCGCTCAGCTCTGCTGGGCGCCCGCTCAGGATGCTGGGCGCCCGCGCAGCTTTGTTGAGCGGCCGCTCAGCCCCCGAATTCCTGAATTTTATTTTTAGCCATATAAAATCCAAAAAATTCAGAAAACATAAAACTAAAAACACAACCCACTACCCACGAATCCTCTTCCCATACACCCACATTTTTAACCTTCAACCCCACTCCTAATCAAATTTTAACCCTAATCTTTACCCTATATATACATACAACTATTCCATATACTCCCCCATACACTTTCAACCTTAAAACTCTCTCCCATATTCCAAAACACAAATCTTAAACACTTTTTCTCAGTTTCAATGGCACCCAAGAGATCCAAGACTATTGATAGCAGCAGCATTGTTCCTACTACTGATTCTTCGAGGGGTACTGCTGTGAGACCTCGTTTATTTGATAAGGCTGCTGAGGAGGAGTATACTAGGCTTCTGGGTAAGCCAATTTTGAAGGAGAGGGGATCCTTACCATCAGGGAGGGATGGTGAGTTGTTGCCGATGATTGCTGAAAAGGGTTGGATTTCTTTTTGTGAGTCGCCGGAGGCGGTTCCGATGAGCGTGGTTCGCGAATTCTATGCGAACGCAAAGGCTGAAAAGAATGGGTTTACTGTTGTTCGTGGGCTTATGGTGGATTATCATCCTGAGGCGATTCGCCGTATGATTGGGCAGCGATAGAGAAAGCCCACGGAGGAGAATTGGAATGAGAAGCCCTCCGAGGAGTTTGATTTGGATTTGATTTGTGCTACTCTCTATCAGCCGGGCACGGTTAGGAAGTTCAAGACTGGGACTAATGAGTATCGTTCTTTTCCGACGATTGCGATGAACAGGTATGCCCGTACATGGAATGCCTTTATTTATGCTAATATTCTGCCTACTTCACATGCACATGAGGTTACAGTTGAGCGAGCAAGGTTGTTATGGGGTATTTTGAATGAGGAGTATTATGTGGACCTTGGTGAGTTCATCTACCAAGGAATTCTGAAGTTCTTGAGGGGAGCAAAGCACATGAACATCCCTTATGCATCTACTATCACGAAGCTATGCCGAGCAGTGGGAGTTCATTGTCCTTCTCATGAGCAGTTGCAGATGCCGGCCGCTCCTATTGATTCAGGGACTCTGAATGCGATGCAGGAGTGGACGGGTGGAGAGCCCGAGGAGCATGGGTTGGGTTATCATCTTCCAGGAGGACGTCCAGCAGCTGGTGCTACCATGGCTAGGCCGGGGCGTGATGAGGCTGCTCTTCTAGAGCTCAGGAGGGTGTTGGGATGGCTGATGCCAAGTATAGGAGGCTGTCGAGGAGGATGAACGATATGTACGAGATGCAGAGTAGGTTTATTCAGGAGCTCACCCTTGCACTTGGGACTGGTTTTAGAGGCATTGGAGTTGATATCCAGTGGCCCATTTTTGGTGAGGACTCTGCTTATCCGCCTCCTGATACTCCACCCTCTGAGGGTGATGATGATGATTTCTCCGAGTAGGTATACCCTGTGTTCCTTTGTACTACCTTCACTGGGGACAGTGAAGAATTTAAGTTTGGGGGTGGTAGTTAAGGAATATTTTTGTGTGTGTGTCATACAGTTGCGTATTCATGATAGTTTAGTTCATATAATTGCATTTTTTGCCATATAGTTTTTTTTTATTTTATTTTATAGCTTTATATATCATGTCATTTAGCTCATGCATTTACCATGATCCCTTTTGCGTTGCTTTACCAATTGATTTGTGATATTGATGTGAGTGTGGTGATAGCGTTAGAGTGATGTTGAGTCTTGTAGGATGACATGCATGCTAGAAACACTTGTAATTTCGCTAAGTCTTAGAGAATGCTTAAGGACTAGATTGTTCTCATGGTTTGATGGTTTTTGAGGATAATATATTGATTATGTTTAGAATTTATAATAGGTTCTTAATGATAAAAGGCATGAAAAGGAAAATTTGGAGTAAAAATTTAGAATTCATTGCTAATTGGGGCTAGGCGTCAAATGGCTAGTAGCCGGCTCGTATTTTTATGTGAGTAGTCTAGGGTTGAGCAAGATGGAGCGAAATGCACTTGCTCAGAAATTTGAGAAAAAAAAGAAAAAAAAGATTAAAAAAAAGAAAAAAAAAGTTAATGCATAATTGATCACGAGTGGGCTCTTTGGTATTCGAGTTATTAAGTTCTTAGGGGACTTTGTGCCTAGTGACCTAAGGCTTTTATAGTCTGGGATCCGCTAACCTAACGCTCGCTAAATGGATGCCATTGTATAAGTCTTTTGTGGACCTCATTCATTGCATGGTCAAATAAGCATTTGTTGCTGTGTTGAATAAAAAGCATGATTCCGTAATAATCTCCAGTAATCTTGAAGTGTTGTAAGTCATTTTGTGCCTAAAATTTATTCTTCATATAATCATGTGATTACCTTGAGGATAGTCGAGTTATGATAATTGATCTAGTTTCGAAGCATATCTGTTAAGCATCCGCACACACCACGTTTCTGGTTGTATGTTAGTTTGCACGATTTGATTAATCTTTATTCGCCTAATTGTATTTGTTGAGATGTCATAAGTTGGTTGGTTTGGTCGTAGTAAGGTGGATCGCTGCATTTCATATAGATTGCATTCATGCATGTTTTTGTTTTGTTTTTGAGTCTGTGACGCTTGAGGACAAGCATCAATTTAAGTTTGGGGGTGTGATAAGTGGCATTTTATACCACTTAGAACGTCTTATAATGGCTTGAATTGATGTCTTGAAATCAAGTATTTTATGTATTTGATGCATTTTTCTAGTGTTTGTGCATTTCAGGGTATTACTTGCATTTGTGGAGAGATTTCATCAAAAATAAGCCTTAGTATGTGCTTGGCATTGCAAGTGGGAAGATAGGAGCAGAATGCAGCAGAGAACGGGAGCAAAATAATTAATTTTCCAGAAAGGTGTTGGGCGCCCGCTCAGCCTGGCTGGGCGCCCACGCAGGAAGCTGGGCGCCAACTCAGGATTGCTGGCCGGCCGCTCCGGGGCGCGAATTAAAAATATGATTTTTAGAGTTCTTATTCTGCTGGACTTCTGACTTCTTAGATAGCTGGGTTTTGTGGGGATTCTATATAAGTAGTTTTCAGAGACGTTTCGCATGTGTTTAATTATGGTATTAATCAAGGAGCAAGGAGATAAGGAAGAAGACCGTTTTAGCACATCACAACAAAGAGGAAGCATAGTTTCTTGTGATTCTTTTATTCGTTATAACAGTGGATGCTATTTTTCTTTACTTTAAACCTATTTACTCTTGTGACGTAACGGATTTGTTATAAAATTCTTTAGTTAGTTGTTTAATACCTTAGTGTGTGATGATTGTATGATATCTAGTATTGGTTGTGCTTATTCTTCTTATGTGTGTCGCGAACATATAAGATAGGGTGTTAATCTCTTGTGAAGCGATGGTGGATCTTGAGATTTAGAACTTGCCATGCTAGCATAGGTTCATGTACGTGTATGCATGATTAGTGGGTAACTCTAACCGTTTTACTTGCCCTGTGTAATCATAAGGAATAACTTGTGCTTAAATCGTTATGTTGTCAAATTCTGTAGTCATATAGGGTCTCAATAAAATTGATGACTGTTGAACTTCTATCTTAATTGTGGATGTTTGGTAGAATTGTATTGGTACAATGAAAGTTGACTTTTATCAGTTTCGTGTTGTTCGATTAATATCATCACTGTTACATGCTAAGGGTAATAACAATAGCTATTGAAGGAAGTAGTAATGAAGTGATGATCTCATGTGTGTTTAATATTGTTAATTCAAGTGTCTGTTAAGTGTTTAATTCTCGTAGTTAATTCTAGTTGATAATTAGTTAATCAATTTTATGTGTTATTGTCTTAGCATTGAGAAGTAATCATACAGTGGTGAGTAAGTGTTAATTGAACATAATTAGTCTGAGTCTCTGTGGGAACGAACTAGAAAGTATTCTATATTACTTGCGAACGCGTATACTTGTGTGTATTATTAGCGCATGTTTTCCACCCTAACATGGACTTTCTTGAGTATGAGCCGCGGGGTTGAGCTGTTGCCGGGTCCAAGTGTTGTTAAACCTGGATGTTACTGGAACCGGGTGTTGCTGGACGGGGGTGTTGTTGGGCCTAGGTGTTGCTGGATCTAGGTGTTGTTTCTGGACCCGGGTGTTGCTGGACCTAGGCGTTGTTGTTGGACCTAGGTGTTGTTTCTAGACCCGGGCATACCTAGACCTCGGTATGCCTAGACCTGAGTGTTAGTGGAATCAGGTGTTGCTAAATTAGGGTGTTGCTCGACCTAGGTGTTGTTGCTGGACCCTGGTGTTGATGGACCTAGGTGTTGCGGGACCTCGATATTGTTACTGGACCAAGGCGTTGCTAGACCCAGGTGTTGTTGGACGGGGGTGTTGCTAGACCCGGGTGTTTCTGGACTCGGGTGTTGTTGGACCCAAGTGGCCTTGGGATGGATCCGGGTTCATCCCTGGGCTAGGCTATTTATAGCCCATCACCTGTGATGACGCTTTGAGGGGAAAGTAAGCTTACATTCCTATTTCATTATATGTATTCATATTTGTAAACTTATTTGAAGCTAACTGATTACCATGCGTTACATGTTATATACTAATGGTAAGTAAGTTAGAGTTATTGATGCAATATATGAAATGTTTGAATGTGTACATGTTATATGTTTTCTCTAATGCAAATACTCATGATATTGATGTTTATTTTAGCGCGCACACATCATGATCCTATTGTACTCTAATTTGTGATCCTGTCATAACTCTGATTGATATAATAAGATCCTGTGCAATTAACTAATGTACTCTGATTAGATTCTATGTGATTAAATCATGTTTTCTGAGTAAATTATGTATGATTTTTGAAATTCAGACCCTAGGTAACTCTGACAACAGATTCCTGGGTCACTCTGATTCTCTGTTAATGCTAATATAAATATGTAGCATGACTATTTTGTTGCCCTCAGTAATAAATATGTAGCATGACTATATAAAATCTTAAGCGATATTTTTTTGTGGCTGAGTGTAATAAATCGAAAGAGTGATAAAAAATAAATTGTTGATAGTGTTTATATAGGTCCAATTTAAGTGCGGAAAATATCTTATTTTTTTATGTGATCTTTTAGAATAAAAAATAAAAATGTGCCCCTAAAATTTATTTTATATTGTTGAGCAAGATTAAATCTGTATGCATAACTCAACAATACTGGTTTGGATAACTCAACATAGAACAAAGGAATTTGAAATAATCTATATTCCACTAGAATCAGTATAGATTATTTATTGGGCATATACACGATGGTTTTCGTATCTACAATGAAGAAGACATCAACAATGATCCGTATGAAGTTCATTAATATGTTCCGGCATCAGGGGAATAAATGTTAGGACACACACACTATAGAAGGGGGTTGAATACAATGTTTATTACAATCAAATCGAATATAAGAACTCAAGTAACAGAAAATAGACTTTATTTAACACAATAAACTCTGTTACAAAGAACTGTCCTCTCTCAGTGATGAACAAATTATCACGAGAGCTGCTAGGGTTACAATTATTAATTAACTCGATTATGATAACACATATAGTGTAAACCCTATGCATGTGTTTATATACTACACAATTACAAGATAATCTTCGAATTGATATCGAATACAATTCTGCTTCCTAATATATATCATGTTGGATTTTTAAACGCAGCGGGGTCATGGCAAAACACTTTTACACATACAAAATCCAAATAAAAGCATATAAATCGTGAATAAAAATTTGAGGGATCGAATCTAACCTTTAAAAATAATTCAGAGACAGCGATCAGAGATCCTTAGCAGTTGCTCCTCAAGTGTGAAGCACTCCACCGGTATCCACCAAGAAAACGATGTTAAGGAGGAGGAAGGAGGTGGAGAGAATTGGGTTTTCCAAACTTTTTGGGTTTTCGGGTTTGATGTGGGTTAGAATAAAATAGGGTCTATAATAGTGTATTTATAGGCAAAATTTTCAGCTGAAATTTTCCCATAAATATTATTATTATTATCCCATTTATTATTCTCATTAATAATTAAAACACCTTTTAATCATTAATCATTTTTCTAAACACTTTAGAAATAATTCTCTCTCTTGATTTAATTTCCAAAAATTAAATCCTTTAATTAATAATATTAAGAACTTTTCTTAATTAATTTATAATCAATTAAATCTCATTTAATCAATTATTAAATTTGCCAATTAATTATTTATTTCATAAATAAATAGCAGCCCTAAGATAATTTATTTTAGCTTTCCTTATATCCTGATCTAGTTTGATTATGTAGGCTTTGTCAGACTCAAGATTGAATTCAAGTCCCTTAATATCAGAAAATGTAGTGATGATTTTAGCAGTATTAGGCTTCATTTCAACAATTTCTCCACTATGAGATCTGTACTTGGGACAGTATGGGATGTCAGACTTTACAGAGTAAAGCTTCTTCTGTCTTTGAATATTTGATCTTAAATAATCTGCAGCACCATCTGTTGATCTGTTTTTCACTTGAAGTAGAAATAGAACATGTTCCAGTTCTTCAAAATACTTTAGTGGAATAGCATTCTTCCTGATCTGGAATACCCTCCCATCTGTCATAAAATATAACATGATATGTTCTTTCAAAATAGAATGGTAAACCATTTGTACAGATTCAAGTTGATTCAATCTCTCAGGAGTTGCTCCTACACCTGGTTCACTTAAGGAAGTTGAATCATTGGTAGTATTGCTTACTCTCTTCTCTTTTGAACTACCCAATCCAGATTTGTCTCTTGCTTCCTTTCCTGTAACAACTATTGCTTCAAAACCACTTCACATAATCTTTAAAGGTTGAGTCTGTTGAGCTTTAGTGAATCCGGGTACTAGCATCTTTGAAGGTTTAACATGAGCAATGTCAAAGGTTTCATTTTCCTTATTTTCTGATATCAAGCCAACTTGAGCTATGTCAGAGGTTGCTTGCTTCACTGTCATATCAGAACTTACTACATCTTGACTCTGAACAACTTGAGCCATGTCAGAGGTTGTTTGAAAAATCCTTTTTTTCATCAGAGTATGACTAGCATCTTCTTCATCAATTATTTCTTCATCCATGACTGGCACATATACCTTTATAGGTTCATCAACTTTTTCTTTGCCCTTGGATTTTGGATCTACCTCCACTTGTGATTTGGCTTTGGTTGCCTCAGAATTTATCCTTTCCTTAATCACAATACCCTTAAGTTTTGGAAGTTTCTTTTCAATAACAGAAGCTTTAGATTTTGAGTTGACTTTTTTTGCTTTAAGTCCAGCTTCCTCTTCCTATAGACTTTCAAAGTGCATTCCAGGATTTTCCTTAAGAATTTCTTCATCAAGTTCCAGATGTTCAGTAAAACTTATCATTTTACCAGTATCAGAACTTATTCTTCTCCCAGTATCAGAACTTATTCTTTGTGTAGAAATTTCAGTTGTCTTTGATGAAGAACGTTTGCCACCTTTTCATTGACCATGACCTCTACCCATTCCAGAGTTTCCCTGGTCATCATTTCCATCATCCTTTCCTTTTAGTGATTGAGTAGATTTGCATTTGGACTTAATTACTTTCTCCCCCTTTTTGGCATCAGCAGGTAAAAGAAGAGAGACAAGCAATTCCACTGAGGATTGGATCTCATTGAGTTGGGTTTGATGAGAAGCTTGATTCTTTAGAATTTCATCAATTTGAGCTTGTTGCTTCTCCTGAGGTTTTTCAATATACCCAATTCTGTCAAAGGCTGGCTTGAAAAATCTGTTTTTCCCATTTTATATTCATATCTTGCTGGATCAAAGATCCTTGAATTTTATTCACCTTGTCATGAGTTATTGAGTGTTGACCTTGAAGGTGCCTAGTACTCATTGCATTAACTCTCAGCTGTGCCTTGAAATCATCATTTATCAGCATTTCATCAGCTTTGGCAAGGTGCTCAGCAAGAATTTTTTCAGTAGGAACAAAACTAACTGAGTTCCATTCCTTAGTCCACTCCTTTCCTCTAGGAGTTTCACTCCAAGGTACTAGTGCATCCTCTCTAACAAACTTCTTGATTAAATCAGCTTTGTTTGGAGCTTGTTGAGGTGCATGTCCTGATGGACCAGCTGCATCAGCATCTATATTTGCAGCAGCTTCACCAGTAAGTTCAGCATTATCAACATCAGAACTTACAGATCCTGCAGCATCAGCATCCTCTGATAAAAGAACAGTATGCAAGGCTATAGAGGCTTCAATATCATCCTCTAAGTTCTGATCTGTAGCTAAGTTCTGATCAACAGCCAAATCTTGATGCCCATCTAAATCTGATTTTCATCATCCAGATTCAGAATTGGTGTGGTTGGAATATCTTCATTGAAATCAGCATCTAGAAGTGGTGTTGTTGGTGGAGTGAGTTGAGTTGGTGGTGCTTCCAAGTACAGAACCTCAGGCACAACCAAGTTATGAATATCAATTTCAGCACTTGTACCTGGGTCTTCAGTATGTACTGGATCAATTCCAGGAGACACAGGAGGTGTAAGCACTTGCTCTGGAATATTCTCTTGTTCTTGAATAGGAGACTTTTGAGCTGATTCAGCAGTAAGAAGTAATTCAATTACTATAGGTTATGTTGGGATCAGAGATTCCTGACCCCCTTCCTTAGCTGCTTCTTCCAGAGTTGCTTCAGAGTGTGATGATACACTTATAGCCCTCCTGGCTCTTTGCTTTTTAAGTCTCTTTGCAGAATTAGAGGCTTTGGGAGCTTCATCATCAGAATTTAGCTTTCTAAGCCTTTTGAGGGGCCTAGAACTCCCAGTTTCAGTGTCTTTCTGAGAAGAGATCTTCTCAGCTTCTATAACAACAGGTTCTGATATTGGAACTTGTTCCTCATTATCTGACTCATCTCTCAGAACAATTCTCCTTCTCTTCTGTTGAGTCTGAGGTACTATCTTAGTCCTCTTGGGTTTGAAAGATGAAGGCTTCACCGGATGTGCTGAAGGCTGAGGTTGAGATGACTGTGATGGTTTGAAATATGTCCTGATGGAGGGTTGAGTAGGTTGAGGTTGAGAAGGTTGAGGGTGATGAGAGATGGTAGGTTCTGATGGCTGTTAAGTTGGCTGTGATGTGTTGGTGGGTTGAACATTAGGATAAATAGATGTGTATGTTTGTGGATCATCATTTACCAGAATCTGTTTTACCAACTGAGAAATCTGTAAGGGTCTCTATACTGGTTTCTTAATGTCAGCATTTAACAAATCATTAAAGGCCCTTTTTGCAAGCTTAAAGGGTGGAATTAAATCACTGGTAGTTTGGGGTTCATCAGCACAACAAAATTTATATATAAGCTGACAAAATCTAGCAAAGTATACTATATTCCTATCCTCTGTCATCCTATCCCCTATGAAACCTAGCACATCACTTGCAAAATCAAAATGAGTTTGATGAATAAGGGCATACCCGATTTGTTGACTCATGATGGGAATAGCATCAAAATTAGAGCACTTATTGGAGAATTCCTTAGTGATACAATCAAAGAAAAAGCTCCATTCCTTTCTGATATTTGCTCTTTTCAGTTGACCCAGCTTTCCCAAACTTTTCTCATAGCCCAAACTGGCCATGAGCTGCTGTAAGGCAGGATCCTCCACTGTTGAGAATGTGAAACCTTCAGGTAAGTTGAGAGCTTTACGAACTGCTCCAGGAGTAACCACATGCTCGACATCTCCTGATGTGAAAACGATGCTTGGAGTACCAGTAGCACCACCATCATCAAAAAGCCCAGTTCTCCAAAATGTCAGCACTTGTTGGCTGGAAATAGTTTGAGGTTGGGTCAAAGCATACCCGATCTCACTGTGAGCTAATAAATCTTGCACAAAGTGCAAATATGATGGAGCTTCAGCCTTGGTCAGGATTGCAACATAAATATTTGGGACAAACTTGACTCCATCAACAATTAAATCCTTGGGCGCCATCAGAAATAAATGAGAAGTTAGAGTGCCTGTAAGGTGTTTGAGAAAATATCTGTAAAGAAAACCATCAGAAAATGTGAGAGAGAATAAGAAAAGAGAGAGAGTAGAATAAAAATGAAAATAAAAGATTTTAAAATATTTTATCTCTTTTACTTAAACACCCCACATGACAGCAGTTAATAAGAAGAGGAACAGACCTTTACACCTGTCAGGCATGCAGCAGTTAAGGCAAAAGTTAATGGGCACGGTAAATAAGTAATAATTACATTGCACGTTCAGTTTTTTAAAAAAAATTGTTCCCACTAAACAAATGATTATTACTGCTTTATCTCGCATAAACCAATATTCTGTAAAAATATGACCGTTCAAGTAATAACCAAAAATAAACCAAGTAAATAAATACTGTCACGTCAGCATCAGAACTTGATTCTTATCAGGATTTAAAAGTCATCAGAATATGGCTCCTTAACTTGAAAAGTGAATGTTTATTCCTGTTATACTTCACACAAATACTAATATGGGTACATCAGAACTTAATCATCAGAACTTGTCCTCGGAATTTATGCAACTGACACTTAAACTGTTCATCTAAAACAACATTTATCACCACAGTAATTTTCATCATTCATATGGAGTGTATGTGTGTGCATTAAGCTAAATATCAGAAAAAGAGTAAAGTCTGATTCACTTCAGTACATCTTAGAAATAAGGCATAACTAAGAACTTTACTTAAAATCTGTCATTATTCTGAAGTCTACTATAGAATGAGTTCATGCATGAGTCCACCTCAACTGTTTTGTGCTCATTTTATGCATCTTTTGAAATTCCTTTTTACAGTGGCTTCTCAGTGTAAGTGAGTCACAACTGCTTATTAGAATTTATGCTATTATTAGAGTATTTTTCCAGTAATCAGAGAATGTGAAAAGTCACCAAGAAAAATTTATTTTGCTTTTCTAATGCATATTACTTAATACCAGCAATGCACTTGGGTCTTCCCTTCCACATATACTTTTCTCTAGATCTCAAAGGAGTACCTGATATTTCTTTTCCTTTTCTTTTGATAAGTGAGGTTTATCAGCACTTAGTACATCCATCAGATTTACTAACATCAGAACTTAACAGATAAGAAGCATTATTCTAGTTTTTGAATTAGTAATAAGATACACAAAGTAAACTTTAACCAAGCTCAATATCAGAATTTGTTTGTGTTAAAAGATTTCCACATAAACAATTATTTTAAACATGGGATTATTAGTTTATTAAAGACTACTAGGTCAGCATCTAGCACAATGATCCTCATTGGATTGAATAGTCACAGAAACATTCATATCACTATAAGAGTTTAGAAATTCACATCAGACAACAATCAGCACTTAGAAAATTTCAAATTAAGCACAGAATACACAAAGATAGTAATATCTGTAAATACTGATCATAAAGTCTGATGTATCAGAACATAAACTAAGCAGATTTAGAGAAAGATCCTGAAACCATTCCAAGTTCATTTACCAATCTTGTAAAAGTAGCTTCACATAGTGATTTTGTGAATATATCTGCTAGTTGTTGATCTGTTGGAATAAAATATAATTCCAATGTACCTTCATCCACATGTTCCCTTATGAAGTGGTACCTAATGCTGATGTGCTTTGTCATTGAGTGTTGAACTGGATTACATGTCATAGCAGTAGCACTTTGATTATCACAGTAAATAGGGATTTTAGAATATGTTAACCCATAATCCAGTAACTGATTCTTCATCCAAAGAATCTATGCACAACAGCTTCCTGCAGCAATGTACTCTGCTTCTGCAGTTGATGTGGAAATTGACTTCTATTTCTTGCTAAACCAAGAAACCAATCTGCCTCCAAGAAATTTGCAGCTTCCACTTGTGCTTTTACTGTCAATTTTGTATCCTGCAAAATCTGCATCTGAGTAACCTATTAGCTTAAAGTCTGATTCTCTAGGATACCACAATCCTAGATCAGATGTACCCTTAAGGTACTTGAAAATTCTCTTCACAGCTGTTAAGTGAGGTTCTCTTGGATCTGCTTGAAATCTTGCACAAAGACAGGTAGCATACATGATATCAGGTCTACTTGCAGTTAGATAGAGTAGTGAGCCAATCATACCTCTATAATCAGTAATATCTACTGATGTACCAGTATTCTTATCCAATTTTGTTGCAGTGGCCATAGGAGTGGATGCACTTGAACAATCTTGCATTTCAAATTTCTTCAACAAATTTCTGGTGTACTTAGATTGACAAATAAAAGTTCCTTCTTCATTCTGCATGACTTGAAGGCCCAGAAAATAGCTAAGTTCTCCCATCATACTCATTTGATATCTTGACTGCTTTAGCTTGGCAAACCTTTTACAAAGTCTGTCATTTGTAGAACCAAAAATGATATCATCAACATAGATCTGTACCAAAAGTAAGTCATTTCCATGGTTGAGATAAAACAATATTTTGTCAATAGTCCCTCTATTTAATCCACTTTCTAGAAGAAACTGAGCTAATGTCTTATACCATGCTCTTGGAGCTTGCTTAAGACCATAAAGTGCTTTATCAAGTCTGTAGACATGATGAAGAAATTTTGAATCTACAAAACCTGTAGGTTGTTCAACATATACTTCTTCTTCTAATTCTCCATTAAGAAAAGCACTTTTTACATCCATTTGAAAGACTGTAAACTTTTTGTGAGCAACATAAGCCAAAAATATCCATATGGCTTCCAATCTAGAAACTGGTGCAAATGTTTCATCATAATCAATTCCCTCATGTTGAGTATATTCTTTTGCAACCAGCCTTACTTTATTCCTTGTAATTTTGCCATCACTATCAGTTTTGTTTCTGAACACCCACTTTGTACCAACAATAGATCTGTTCTTTGGTCTTGACACTAGGGTCCAGACTTTATTTCTTTCAAATTCATTTAACTCTTCCTGCATTGCTTGCACCCAATCAGCATCTTGAAGAGCTTATTCCACTTTCTTTGGTTCAGTCTGAGAAAGAAAAGAGTGATAGAGACATTCATTTGATGTTGATGTTCTAGTTCTTATACCTGCTTCAGGATCTCCAATAATCAAGTCAGGTGTATGTGCTTTAGTCCACTTCCTTGCAGATGGAAGGTTATCTCTAGAACTGGATGCTGCCCCATGATCCATGCTGTCTCCATCAACATTTTCTGATTCTCCCCCTGAAATTATGCTCTCTGAGTTGGATCCAATTATTTATACTAGTGAACTAAGATGTTGCATTCTGATTAACTAAAACTATTTTCGGAAATTTGATTAAATTTAAGTTTTGCATTTATTTAATTTTTTTGAACTTGTAAAGTATAAACCGCAGTGAACCGCACCACACCGCACCGCATTTTCGTGGTGTGGTTTATGCGGTTTTCGAGGGTACGCGGTGCGGTTGCGGTTTGGAAATTTGAGCAAACCGCATGTGCGGTTTGGTTTGCGGTTTGAGAAAAAAACCGCACCGCCTGCACCACGCTCACCCCTAGTCGATACAGTCTCGATATAGGCTTTTCAAATCTCTCAAAATATCAATTTAATAATTCTAAAAAAATAGAAAAAAAACCCAGAAATAACACTTCAAAACTGTGGACAAACAAACGGCCAAAAAATAGGGAATAAATAGAAAAAGATGATCATCGATGAAAAATAAGAATTACGATGATTAGAGAAATGCGGACAAAAGGGATTTTGTGAAAATAAATGAGACTTAATTGGTGAAAAAAGAATCGAACTCCATTTTTTGGCGGCTAGCTATATGAAACTATATTATTGTCAATTAACGAAGATAAACTTAGAAGTTTTACTGTACATGTGAATTGTGATTAGGAGTGAGCAGAAAAAACCGAAACCGAAAAAAACCGATAAATCAAACCGAAAAAAATCAAACCGCTAAAATAACCGAAGAAAACCGAACCGATAAAAACCGAATTAACGGTGCGGTTTCGGTCCGGTTTTCAATCAAAACCGAACCGAAATTAACCGCCCCGCTATATTATATATATATATATATATAATATTATATATATATATGTGTATATATTATCATAACCCGGTTCTAATATTTTTTTTAATTAAATATTTACCTAACATTAGTATGATAAATTGTATAATATAATACCATAAATTAATTAAGATTAATATGTAAATACTCTTAAATCACAATTTTTTTAATATGTATATAATCAATTTTATCATATGTTTTGATATATACTATTTTTTCATTGTTGTGAACATATATTTTTATCATATTTCGTATCTATTATTTAAGATAATATGAATTATACATTCAAAAAATAATTTTATGAAATATATTAATTTTATTTAACGAATTCTAAAATGACAAATTTTTGGTGATTTATGTAATATTATCATTTAACATGATGTTATTTTTTTATTCAACACATTACCAACAAAAAATTGTACAAATAAAAAATATATAAAAAAATCGAATAAAAACCGAAACCGATGAATGGTTAACCGAAACCGAGAAACCATTTTAAACGGTTTGATGGCGGTTAATAGTAATTAACCGAATCAAACCGCATTTATTGGTTTGGCTACGGTTAATGCTAAAACCGCAGCAAATTGTACCATGCACATCCCTAATTGAACCTAATTGTGATGGGTCATGCTCTTGACCACTACGATTTGCTCCGCTGCCACTGTATCCTTGATTTGTTACCAAGAATAATGCTCATGTAAATAAAATAAAATGAACAGTCTAAATTTATTTACGATGAAATTAGCTTAATCAATTGTTAGTATCACCGGTGCCGGATAATGTGTTTAAGTAATCAATCGACAAACTAAACTCGGCCATATTTGTGAAGAAAACATCTAAACAGCTTACATATCATGGACTCTTTCGACACTATCATTATTTATCTTTATCGTTTCTGCAGAGTTTAATTAGTGTTAGTTACACGTACAAATGATAAAATGGGTTTGGATTCAAGAAATTAAATGGAAATTTATTAAACCGAGATCCGACTTATATAATCTGATAATTATCCGAAAATTAATTTAAGTCAATTCGTAAATTATCCAAATCAAAAATAATCCGAAATACTAGATCTGATTATAAATTGGAATCCAAACATATATTATCCCAACAAATATGATACGTAATAAGTAAATTTAATACTTAAAAGTGTTTTACATTTGTGATAATATAATTATTTAATCATAATATTTTGTAATATATTATATTAAAAGTATTATATTTATTAAAATAATATTTTTATAAGTCTCACAACAGGAAAAAATAAATAATTTATGATCTGAAAATATTCAAACCGAATTTGTCTGCTTTTTATCCGAATTTAGACTCGAATCAAATTACATCGGATCTGATCCAATCCGAGTGACCGCCATTTATATCATAATTTAAAAATAAAATCGATCCAAAATGGATCCGATTCGAAATCGATCTGAATTTGGTAGATCCAGTTACATCATGAATATGTGCAACTTGATTTTTTTTCTTTTAAGTACTAAATGTCATTAGTTGTTTCGTAATTTTTTATACAGATGACAATTGGGCATTGTGTGTCTCTGTGTGTTACTACTTTTTTACAAAGTAATTAATAGTAATGAATTAGAATATTCATATATTCATACCCTCACTTGGTCTTTAAATTATGCGCCGCCACCATAAAAGTAACAATCAATCAATCTATATTCGACAAAATTGCCGATATTTAGCCGTTTTTTAGTCCAAGAATTGCAGATCTTGTAACCCATGAGTTGTATGGTTACTTCTCTCCTGAATACTCCATCTGTCCTTGACCATTTATTTACGTTTTCTTTTTTGAGATGTCATATTCAAATTTTTATATTTCAAAAAAAATCAAAAATTGTCGATGAGTTTCATCACTTCCTCACTTTTCCTCCCCTTTCACACTACTTTTACTCAATATCTCTCTTTTATATATTAAAAATCTATAGGTCTCACCACTCCACCCATTTTTTTTTTCTTTTTTTCACTACTTAATACATATTTCTTAACCTCAGTACACAAACCAAACCTAAAGAATTGATTAGGATAGAAGGAGTAGTTTTCTTCAACCTCATTCGTGGTGTCATTGGGTAGATGAGTTGAAAACCTTCACAATTCCCCTCAGATGAAGAACAATCAATATTGTGATTCTTGTAATGTCGCTATTCTGTTGTTACTCATTTTGAGCAACATGCCTCGCAGCCGCGGAGTTAGAAAATTTGAATACGGGGGCTTAGCTAAAAGTTATTAAAAACAAATTTGGGCCGTTAAGATATTTATATATTAAAATTGTTCAAAAAAACTAGGTTTATGACAAATATATATAGTAACATTTTAAATGAGTAAAAACTACTTTTTACAATAATGAATTTATACAATTGACTTTTTTGATATTATAAAGTTAAAGAAAATTAATATTTGTTTGGTGTTGTTAATATGAAAAAACAATACATTATAAATTCAAAAATATGATTTAATATGAAATATATATGTGTCAAATGTAAAAAAAATTAAGTATAAACATATTAAATTTTGTAATTTTTATTTAATATTTATAAAATTAATGTGAGACTCAATAAATTGTTAAAAGAAAAGTTAAAATTTGTACAAATTATATACACTTAAAAAAATAAAAATAAAATTAAGATATAAATAAAATTACAATATAAAGTATAAATAATTATAATACTAATTTTTAGTTTTAGTGGGGGTTAAAAAAATTGACTCTAAATTTAGTGTAATCCTAATGGGGCTACGGTCCCCACTAATCCTAATGTAACTCTGCCACCGGTGACGTCTCATCACCGCCCTTATTTATATTTAATCTTAAAGGCTACTATTACCCATATAAGATTTATCCACTAACTTATCCATGACTCATGATCCAAAATCCACTTTATTTTTTTCACATAAAACTTTATATTATACACATATCCATGGATTTTTCATATTTAAATCCATCTTAACACATATAGAACTAACCCCACATATTGATCTATACAATTCTCTGATTATAACAATTGATTACTACATTCAAACTTTTTTGAATTAAAATCAGAGTCATATTATTGTATCAGTTTTATCTTTTCAAAATTTTCAAATTCATGAATCTGTATTACCTCTCACAATTTCTTCTCTATTATCATTGTGAATATGTAATATATACATACATATATGTTTATTCATGTATTTGATTTCTTTACTTATATGATACTCATAATTTCACAATTTTGAATGGTTATTTTGTAGATGAGTACCAATGGTTGCTTATGAGAAACATTTAATCATTGTATTTCATTAATGATTCAAAAGTATGCTCATGTTATCATTGTTTTTTTCATATACTATTTTGTTATTATTTTTCATGAACCTTTTGATATATTTCGATTGCGACTGGGATGCACAATCGAGTGCCCTTTTATTCTTATCCAGATTCAGTTAATTTTTTGATTATGTAAAAATTTAAGTTTTGCACTCCAACTGTTTGATGTTAGATCTAAATAACTCTGTTTTGATTTTTTTTATTTTCTTGCAGAATAGTATTAATATGAAAGATGATGAAGTGGAATAAGATATCTTGGCTCTATTTGATAATGTACAGATCTGCTACTGTATGTATTGCGGTTATGGTATAAAGTTAATGAGTGTAGATTTATTGATATTATGTATGTTTGTATTTCGGCTATATTTGTAACTAAAATTACATGAAATGGTCATTTGATGTTATAATGTAAGATCATAATTTCCTATTGCCTGTTATTTCATCACGAATCAATAGAATCAGAAATTCTTACATGAAAGTTATTTAGAAATCATAAGTATTAAGATATTTAAATATATAGATTTCTCTTTTCTTGCAGGAGTTAGATGGAGGCATATGAGCAAAAAGAAGGGAAGTTAAAGGAATATAAACTTTTAAAGGTATAAAACAAAGACCGGAATTTAGCATATTGATGGTGGGATGACTATTTAGTATGTTTTTCAATAACTCCATTTGTGCAGCATTTAGTAATTACCTGGATTATCATGTTCCAACTTGCAAGTTTATTTAATGGGATGTTATGTTGGCTTGGAAAGGTAAAAATCTTCTCTCTTTTTTTCCGCCTGGATAACATATTTTCATTTCTTATGTAGTTTAGTAGGTTGCCCCTGCATAGGCACAAACATGATTATTAGGAAGACAGCAGGCTAACATCCTCTATATGTGCGCTGTACGTGTCTAAACTATTTCATGAGGTAGGCTCGGTAAGAAATAATTTTAATTGATTTATGTTTATTTCTTCATAACATAACATGCGACAAGTTTGAGGTGAAAATAAATATTAAGTAAAAAAGAACCAGAATGTGAACTATGGAAGTCCAAATTATCAGGTAAAAAATGTTTAATATAACAAATTCGAAAAATCGTATAAATCGTATAAATTAGTAAGGAATATATTAGTCCAATAAAGATTAGAGAGAGAACTAAAATCAGTTGCTTCTTTTTTTATATAGATTTTGGTAGTCGTTGAGTAAAAGAAAAAAATAAGTTGTGGGAGTGATAGATATATCATAACAATTAATGGGATAATGAGAGAATTATATTTTAAACATTTATTAGGAAATAAATATATATGTAAATTTGTAACTAATGTTTGTTTCATATAATTTTTGAAAATAATTATTTTATAACAGATTTTAAATACGGGAGAACGAGAGGATTTGCAAGTTTTAAATTATCTTTCCCACCATTTATATGCTTATTATTCATTTAATCATTTCCAGAAGCTTTGAACTACATACTAAGTCTTCCATACTATCTCGCTACCTGCATCTTACTTTCTTCTAGACAATTGACCAAATTATTACAACTTTTTATTTCATACAGACCAGAACATTCCTCACTGCAAACTCTGTTGTGTGAAACGGAACTTGCAATTATTATCACTTGATGTAGAGCTTTTGTGTGCACATATTCATATAACCTTTGGTTTATTTAATAATTGTGCTCCTGGAGAGTTTGACTTCCATTCTACTGATCTTTGAATTTGTTTGGCAGGTGCAACAAGCTCTACTCACCAACAAAACATCTATGTTACTCTTTTTAAGGTCAAACTTGCAAATTACGCCTTTAAGGTTTTCACTAACTGATCAAATATTTTATTATTTATTTGAAAACAATTTGATTACTATATATTGGTGATGTGAAGCATGTTTGAAATAGTATAATTTAATTATTTACATTGACATAGTGTATAATTCCTAATCCAAATCTAAAAAAATCAATCTCCAAATTTTTCAAAAGGATTGTCATAATACTACATATTTTTAGTTTGTTTTAAAGAATTTCGATATGAATTGTGAAATTAGTATGATCATTCAGCACGGAAGGCACGTATTCTCCAAGCCACTTGAGAAGAGTTTTTAGTTTGATAACAAGCTTAAACCTGGGAGGAAAATATAGTTGGCTATGCCTTTAGGACTACAATCTAGACACATTACTATTTGGTTGGAGAACATGATAGCTAGCTGGAAGACTAAGCAATCAGAGAGAGACTTGAATATTCTCAAGACAAAATATGATGCTCTTAGGGCTGATAATGATTCCCTTTGGTCTAAGAACAAGAATACATAATTGTGTAGGAAAGAAACTTTATATATTTCTGATATAATTTTCTGTAATTGTGTAGGAAAGAAACTTTATATATTGTGAATTTAAGGAAACTGGACGGAGAGGTATAACATTACAAGTAATAAATTTCTATAATTGTGTAGGAAAGAAACTTTATATATTGATGATATTAAATTCTACTCTTAATAAATTAATCTTAACGAAATTGTCCCATTTTATACCATGAGAATATGACTATCAACCTCAACAGAGAAACTCAGGAAGGTCTTTGGAGTAACGAAAGTGAAAATAGTAGTGATGTCAACACTAGCTACTACAAGTACTCAAATTAAAATACTATAATTCTGATTTCTGCAAGGATATTATCTTAAAAAATTCCAACATTCATAATATACATTTCTCAATTAATATACCCAACAACTAAAAGTTGAGTATTACAAGACTTTAATATTAATGTAAAGTTAACATTATCATATAAGTCATGTCTACCTCAAGTATTACTCCAAAATTGATCATCTACACCAGACCTTTTGCATGATCATCAGAGACTCAATCAAACAATTTCGGACCAAATCTTTGTTAGCATGTTTAATGGCATCGATGAGTACCCTGTTTCTGTCCATGGCATGATCATCAAACTTTCTATACATCGCCAACATTTATATCAATATTAATGATTTAAGTTGAACCTGTTAATCACCTAAATGACAACACATGATTACAGTGCATAAGTGCATTTTCATTAATTTTTATTTATCTTAAAATTTGTAACTATCAGATACTAATACATAGATCAACACTAGCTTTATTTTTGCATGCATTCCTTCTGGTAAAAGCTAAAACTGGGGTCTTGATATCTTGAATGTACTTTTTTATTAGTTAACACACATTTTTTGTATACTAATACCACATGCACCGTAAAAAATAAATTTGTTATTTCTATTAACATTGTGTTTGTGTTTAGTAACAAACATAAGCACCGTAATATTATGGTGTTAGTTGATTTTTTAACTTTACTTTGATTTATCATGTGATATTTGCAGGAGATCGACTCAATAATGGAAGTTCTTATGATGGGTCTTGAAGTTTAGATTTTTGTATAATTAGACTCCTAAAGAGTAAGACTCGACTATGGAAATTCTTCACCAAATTCTCAATTTCTAGAGTATCAGCACGTATACACAAATCTCCTTGCAATTATGAAAAGAATGGTCAATTTTTCGTAATGATGTTTTTTTGAGTGCAAATACAGTTAAATGATGGATAGTGAAAGTCTCAAGTTCATCTCTGAATTCCTTGGAATGAACTTTGTTTAGTTGAATGAGAAGATAGTCAATAGTGAAAAGTCTGTAAAGTCTGCAGTCAATAATGGATCCATGGGAGTTGTTGTCTAACAACTTTTATGTTACGATAAACTCATGTGTTGAGATTGGCAATGCTGGTGAGTGCCTTCTACTGAAATCACATGTGTACTTTCTGAGATTGTTAGCATAGACCCTACAAATCATGAATTACGCAAGTAAGACTGTGTAGGCATGTTTCTCCTTTAAAGTGGTTTTGTTAGCATATCTGCAGACCCAAGCATTCTCTTCTAAGTTGTCCTTAAAATTTTCTTAGCAAACGTGTGTATGGCTATTTAGTTTTAACACTTTTAACTTATTATAGAAAATAATGATAATGACAAAAAGTATGTCATATGAGTATGAACAAGGTTACTAAGTCTGTTAGCAAATTTATACTTGGACAGTAATTATTTGTGCAAATTATTTAAATCTATCACACTTGAGTAAAAATTATTTTATTGATATTTATATATATAATGATTTTTTTACTACTATATTTCGAACTTAAATGTACTTCAACTTCAAAAGATTTTTTATAAACTTACTTAATACATTTTAAAAAATTAGGAATTTGTGAAGTGAATTATAAAATAATAATATTATTTTAAATTTATTTTAAAAAAAATATACATCAATCTCAAAAATTATTTTTAAAAATAAAAAATATTTCATTTCGGATGGGGCTTATCATCGGTATATATTAAATTTCTTAACAAATGTTTGAGTGTAAGTTTTTTAAACAATACTAATATAAATGGACCAAATTATTGTTATCAAGTAGTTTGGTGTTCTCTTTTTTATATTGTGAGGCGATCTATTACAACATTTTCAATTTTTTGCTTCAGTCAAATATTTTAATTATATTACATATAATTTAATTCAAAATAAACTAATATTATGTAATACATACATATGAATATATATATATATATTATAAAAATTTAAATGTTTATATTTTTAACTATATTATATTTTTAAAAGTAAATTATTAAATATATATTTATATTATTTTAATATGCGCGAGCATAAATGAAAGTTTCTGTTAAAGTCAGGTGGATATTAAATTTGGTTTACAATAATTGAATATGTACACATGTATTTTTAATATTAAAAAGATACAAAATTATTGATCAAAATAAAACGCTCAATGCCAAAATAAAGATAGAAATATCATGATAGAAAAAATATTGTTGAACAAGTTAATATTTTTCATTTTAGTATTTAAGATTTATTGGTTACAAATATCTTTAAAAAATTACAGTAAAATAACTGTTTTTTTGAATTAAGCGAATATATCTTATGAAAATAAAAAATTGTAATTATATCACTTATTTATTAGAACTTAAAAGTTATGCTATACGGAAATATTTTTTTTAATAAAAATAGAAAAATAGCTTTTTAAAAAACTTTCTTTGAAGTATTAATAATGTTTCATTATCATTATAAATGGTGAATTATGATAAATTGTATAAAATAATATTTTTTCTTATAAGAAGATAAATATTCATTTATTTTTTCGTCCACTAATATTCATTTTATACATATAAAATTAAAAATCTTATAAGAAGAGTTAACTAATATTTAATTTTTTAGCTTAAATTTTTCATAATCAAGAGTGTTTATTGTATATTTTTAAATATTACAATATAAATTAATATTTATATAGGAAGAAATTACCAATAAAAAATTATTATATTGCAATCGGTAATAATAAATTATTGAAAATATAAAATCACGTAATAATAAATTTTATACTTTTAAATTACAAATATAAATTATAAATATAAAAAGAAACAATAACTGATTATTTCATCTATTTTGGAGATACAATCACGTTATTTGTTGAAAATGCAGCATAAAGTTGAAAATGTTTGAGTTATGGGCAACACCTTAAAAATTTTATGATTAAATTAATATCCATACCCTCATTAATAAAGAAAGAGAAATACCAAAACTCTCAGTAAGGAGAGACTACAACCAAATTAAAATTACAAAATAAAAGCAAGACTTAGATCTACAAAACAAAATCACAAAAATAAGAAAACCCGGACCCCTTGAAACCGAAGAAGCACAAGCTTGATTGGAGAAATTAAAAAAATCCGGATACTCTCATGATTAATAATAAGACTAAGAACACTGAAAGAAAATAAAAAGTTTGAGGCTTTTCACCGGAGAAAATCAGCGAAAACCAGCGGCGGCTATATTTGAGAAAGAGAAGAGGATGCAGAGAGAAACTTAAATTAACACGTCTATAATATCCCTTTTTAATTACAAAATAGAAATTGTCACTAAAAATATTATTTTGATTTGATTTAAATTTCTAAATTATTGAGAAATAAATTTAAGCAACAAATTAATGTGATCAAATTTTTTAATAAAATTGAACATATAATAGTATACACTATTATTTTAATGTCCTTTCTAATTGATATATTTTCATTATTATACATATTTTTCTACTTTGAATATACAGATTGAGAAATAAATACATATATTAGGAGATCAACTAATTTTGTTTTTTTACTTAATATTTATTCCATCGATAATTATAATTTTTTATTTGACATACTACGAGATTACAGTAACTCTGTTGTGTTATGTTCTTTAATATTAGAGTATTGTTTATATAATGCAACGAATTATAATATATACGTATTTTCTATTACACGATTTTAGTTATAAATTTCGAGGGGTCGTCGAAGACGACACCGAGAAACTGCCAATAAAATATCTTATTTTAATTTTATTTTAAATTTAAAATTATTCAGAAATATATTTAGACAAAAAACTAATCTGATTTAAATTTTGTAAAATATAATAAATGAAACTCTGTATCATTAGTATCACTTTCTTTTTTTATTCATACTATTTCATAAGATATGCATTTTTTCTACTTTAAATACACATATTGAGAAATAAATATATATTTAAGCAAACAATTGATTTATATGACTTTTGTAAAATATAACGACCAAAATTGTGCATCATAAATTTCACATTATTTTTTAATTCATATTTTTTATTAAATAAACATAAAAAAAATCATCATGCTACATTTCTAATTTAATAACTTTGAAATTAAAAAAAAATACTTTTAATATTTTATACCTTTTTAGTTGCATAATAAGAGGCGTCTTATATCTTAATTTTATATTATTCCATTTTCAGTATTATTGTATATTATCTATTATAGTTTTTAGTTATAGAATACGAGGTGTCGTCGAATATTTTTTAATTCATATTTTTTATTAAATAAACATAAAAAAAATCATCATGCTACATTTCTAATTTAATAACTTTGAAACTAAAAAAAAATACTTTTAATATTTTATACCTTTTTAGTTGCATAATAAGAGGCGTCTTATATCTTAATTTTATATTATTCCATTTTCAGTATTATTGTATATTATCTATTATAGTTTTTAGTTATAGAATACGAGGTGTCGTCGAATATGAAGAAGAGAAACAATCAATTAATATATTATTTTAATTTTATTTCAATTAAAAAAATTATTCTATATACTCTTTTATACCTTTTTAGTTGCAAAATATGAAGCGTAGTCGAAAACAACGCCGAGATACTGTCAATAAATATCTTATTTTGATTTTATTCCAATTTTCAAAATTATTGTATATCCTTTCTTATAATATTAGAAATGCTACGTACCCAAAATTGAATTTCAAAACCATTCCAAAATTTTAGGTGTCACATGTTTATTGGTCATGACATAATTAAATAAGATGGTCCTCATGCATTCACATCAATTTTCCCAAATAAAATAGCTTAAATTGTCAAATCCCCAATGACACATCATTTTGGAACTTATTTTTGAAACCAATTTTGGGTACCTAGCACTACACTTAAAATATTTAGTGATAGAAAATGAGGCGGCGTTGAAAAGAAAGTTGAGAAACTGTAAATTAATATTTTATTTTAGTATTACTCCAATTTCAAAATTATTTTATATCTTCTTTTATATCTCTTTACTTGGAGAATACGAGGCGTCGTCGAAGACGACGACGAGAAACTGTCAATAAATATCTTATTTTGATTTTATTCTAATTTCAAAATTATTATATATATTGGCTTATACCTTTTAGTTATAGAATACGAGTCATCGTCGTAAACGAAATGGAGAAACATTCAATGAATATTTTATTTTGATTTTATTCTAATATTAAATTTATTGTATATCCTCTTTATATCTTTTTAGTTGCATAATACGAGGCGTCATTTTCGACGATACCGAGAAACTATCAATAAATATCTTATCTTGATATTATTCCAATTTTAAAATTATTGTATATCCTTATTATACTTTTAAGTTATTGATTACGAAGCATCGTTGAATACGAGAATGAGAAATAATTAATTGATATCTTATTTTATTTTTATTCCAATTTAAAATTATTGTAAATCAACTTTTATACTTTTTTAGTTGTTGAACATGAGGCATTGTCTTCGTCACAAAAATTATCATTAGATATCTTATCTTGATTTTATTATAATTTCAAAATTTGTATATCTTATGTTATACTTTTAAGTGATAGAATATAAAGTATCATCGAAAAGGAAGTCGAGTAACAATCAATTAATATCTTATTTTGATTTTATTCCAATTTCAAAATTGTTGTACGTCCTCTTTTATACCTTTTTAGTTGATGAATACGAGGCGTCGTATTCGACGATGCCGAGAAACTATCAATAAATTACTTTTTTTTTAATGTTATTCTAATTATAAAATTATTGTATATCCTATACTATAATTTTTAGTTGTAGAATACGAGGCGTTCTCGAAAACGAAGCCGAGAAACACTCAATTAATAACATATTTTGATTTCATTCCAATTTCTAAATTATTGTAATTCCTCTTTTATTTCACTTTAGTTACAAAATATAAGACGTCGACCGACAACGCGGAGAAACTGTTAATAAATATATTATATTGATTTTATTCCAATTTTAAAATTATTGTGTATCCTCTATTATACCCTTTTAGTGACAAAATACGAGGCGTCGTCGAAGACGACGACGAGTAATTATCAATAAATATCTGATTTTGATTTTAGTCAAATTTTAAAATTATAGAGAAAAAATTTAAGCAAACCCCAAGGGTGGCGGCTGCTGGTTACCTACGATAAAAAAAATATATTTTTTTTAGTATTTTGATTGTAAAACATAGGTGGTCGCCGAAGTCTCCGATTAAATAGTGGTCTTCATAGAACTTTCATATATATATATATATATAAGAAAAATAAAAAACAGCTTATTTTGTTTATACATAACTTAAATATTTTATTTCAATAGTATTTAAAAAAGTTTATTTGACATAGTACGAGATCATATTTCGCAGGCATTAAATTATGAGATTTATTATACATTTGTTTAACATATATGGATTTCTTATATGTACATATAGGCGTTCCATAATATTATTATCATCTTAATAAAGATCGAGAATAGTGATGAATCGTGTAACATCTAAGCATTCAATTTCCATCTACACACAACAACATTAAAGAAGGCTTTAGTACCGTAAGGAAATTTGGAACAGATGAAGGTGTTACATTAGTATCTTAAATGCAAAATATTTCGTTTACATCTTCATCTTACCTATTCTTTGTTTTGTTCTTCTCCAGATCCTCCGCTACAAGATCATAAAACGTTGTCAGATCGTACTCAGTTGTTGCAGTTTAATTGGTAAACACTTTGCATGTAAATTAACAAAACAACAAATATGTACCTCCATGAGATGCATCACTTAAATTTTTTCTTTCAAACTGTATTTATCAAATACCTATGTCACAATACAGACATTATATGCGTATTATAAGTACAAATTGGATTGAAACATGTTTGTCATGTGTTTAACTATTCTATGGATTGCTCAAATGCATGATTGTAACATTTGGTACAAAATATTCTTCCAACTCAAACTCAATCTCCAAATTTTAAATATACTTATTTCATCTATAAATGTTAAATCATTATATGTTTACTTAATGGCTATTTGATTTTATGATATAAAGAACATGCATGGATGAATAAAATCAGAACAATCACTTAATCACTCATCACTAATGTTCAACAAACCTAAAGATACATATAAAAGTATCATATGCAATACCATATGTGAAAAAAAATCAATGATGTAAGGGTTCCTATAGAGGAGAAAATAACAAAATGGACCCAGTGAATAACAATAATACCTCCGTTTTTTATTCAAGTGATAGTTACTCTGTAGTTGTAGTAAAAATAATAACTGAAATTTTTTGGTGCCTGAACAATAAGAGATGTGTCAATTGTATTTCAATTTGGCCACAATTTGATATCTATACCTTTTTTCACAAAATTAAACCACATTAATTAATTTATGCTATTGTCTAATTTGAAACTTTTATTTTTCTCTTATATATTAGCAACAAAAAAATAAAACTAAGATCATATCGCAACTATTCGTGTCAATATTATTTGAGTTACTTTTACCTAAACTCAGCATGATGATTTTCAGCAAAATATAAAATATTCAAATTATAAAAAGTTGTAAAATAATTTATTTGATGCTAATCATAAAAAATTATCAAATTAATATATTTTTTTAACAAGCACGCATAGCGCGGGTAAAGGTACCTAGTTTTTTGAAAGATTTTGACCAAACCGTCAACAACATATCCCATCGCAATTATTGTTACCGTCGGTTTCTTAATATTGAGCTCTGATACTACTTACCATATCATATCCGTAATTCATATTCATATGATTTTACTTGTCTTGGATTAAGTTGTACTTCATGCTCATTTTCAAAATATCTCATAATAATGAAATTATGATTGTTTATATTGCAAATAATATTTTTTTATTTATCATATGTGAAACTTAGCCCAAATACTCATGAATATACTATGTAGTTAGATAGACGAAATAATAATAATTGTATTAACTTGATATGGGCATTTATATTTCAGGACAATATATATGCATTGTTCTCGCTCTATTTAAAATTAGCATAATAACCCGTGCGAGACACGGGTCATTTTCTAGAGTTTTTTATGCATGCAATTATAATGTTTTTAGTTATATTTTTATTTGTAAATGTTGTATAATATCTAACGTATTTATCTGTGTATCATTTTCATACAAGACATTACTAAATTACACAATGTTTTCAATATAGTTTATTAAAAAAAATATATGTATTATTGTTTGTGTTGTATAATTGTATTTAATGAATGAATATAAACAGGGAGTGTACGTTTAAAATGAAACAAATAAACTTAATATGTAGAATGTCGTTGGTATGTTTACAAAGAAAAAGTTAAAAACTACGATGTTGAATACAGAGTTGACCAAAATTTTTGAATTTCATTTAAATAAACTATATAATTAGTCTATATTATTACTGAGTTCTCTACTAATTTACAATTAACTTACTCAATTTAAAAATATAAAAAATGAATAACTGAATTCAGAACTACTTGCAATCATAATATAAAATTTACACTACTGTTAATATAAAAGTCGATTTTAATAAAAAATGTTAGTTTTTGAAATTTAACGTATTTATGTTTGGAAAAATGTTAGTTTTTTACACTACTCTTAATAAAATATGATTAAGTTATATGTCTCAATGTTAGCATGTGAATTATCGTATGTTTCATTTCTTAGAAAATTACGATGGTTTCAATTATTTATATGCTAAATATCTGATTTATGTACATGTAGAATCATTATTAATATCTAGTGAGACAATTAATTACTTTAATAACATGTATTTATAATTATTCAAAAATTAAAAATATGTAATAAATAAATTGCAATAATTTATATATGGTATTCACATTATCACTGACAAACAATCCATATCTGTTTTTTACGCGACCGAGTATCAATCATGTAACATAAAAATAAATTATATATTGTAAGACTTATTATTGATGTTCATGTTTTTTTTCAAGAATTTGAAGGAAAAATTGTAATTATATTGTTATTTAAACTATTTTTAAGTTTCTTTTATTACAACTCTAATATTTCTTCGTATAATAATTTGATAATATTGTATACTATTTCCCTAAAATTAAATATTTTTCAATTCGATAAAGTTTTATAAATATTAGTTGAACTGGTTAAATTCTTCAAATTATTGAACAATATATATATTTTTTAAATAGTATAAAATGTATTGAATCAAATGCTACAATATAGTATAGATATAACTTTTATTTGAATAATTTAAAATATTAAAATAATTCAAAATATTTGTACAATATTATCTTGATCAATAAATATTGTTTATCTAAAAGAATTCTTTTTAAAATGATGGTTTTTTTTAAAGTGAAAAATTAAAAAATAAATCTATTTAATATATCATCGTAGTTTTAACAAATCTCGTGAGATCTCATATCAAATTTCAAATATTTTTAAAATCGGGACAAGTCCCAAAACACTATTGCGCTATTAGTGAAGTTAGTAATTTTAATACAAATAATCAATTTACTTGATCCTATAAATACCTAAAACACATTAATTTATATTAATATAAGATATCAAAAAAATTCACATTATTGGTAAAATATTCTCGTCGAACTTCTAATTTAAATTTACTAAACGTAGAATGTGATAATATTTTTCGGCTAATCATTTAGTCAAATTTCGAGTATTTTTTTAACAATGGGTCAAATTCTGATTTCAAATTCAAAATAAACTAAAATTCAGTGACTCGTTATAATTCAAACTTATCTAAATATTTAACACAATTCTAGATTATTTATATATAGGCGATTCTATTTTCAATATTTTCCTTAAAAATTATATATATATATATATTAATTACTTTTTATAATAAAAAATGTTAAAAATATATGAGATATATTTTTAAACTAAAAAATAATAATAAATAAAATAATAATCCATTTATGTATTATGCCTAACTTTATATCTGGAATTCAGTTCTTTAAAATTAATTGTACAAATATTTAAGTAACTATAATTTTTTTGCGGAATTCAAGTAACTATCTTTAAAGTTAAATAAAGTATTTTTTTAGCACACTTACATATTATGTGTATGGTAAAAAGCACATGTGAGAATATGGTGTGGTGGTCCGAGGTTGTATAGAAGAATGAAGCAACTCCAGTTCGATTCTCACAAAGCACAACTTTTATATAAATATTAAAAATATGGGTAGTTTAGTCTTTTTAATAAGACTTTTTAATCTCACAATATTATCTCCTTGTTGTGCTATTATATATTGAAGAGATTTTAACATGTGTATCCTCCTGGCAAACATATATAATGTATATATTTAAAATATATAATTAAGATGACATATACTTAACTAAGTTATACTATTTTATGCAATTTGAATAGTATGATCAAATTGTTGTCCTTACTCGTATCATCCTCGGTAACATGAATTCAAGGTATAGCTGGTGGAGGCAGATTTCTAAACATATATAATCCATAACAATAAATATTTCATATGACAAAAAATAAATTTTACAATAAATACTTTCGGATACAATTAAAATTTTAAATTTCACACTTTATTTGGGAGGAGTCAACAAAGCTAATGAAATTATATGACCGTTTATATTGAAAATAAATCTTTTCTATATTCTCCATGTTAAATTTAGGCCAAATTCCCAATAAAATATGAAACAAAATTAGTTTTAGTGAATTAATACGGTGATTTGTATTTTAGGATTATATATAGTAATATAGTCCCAGTTCTCTATGCATTTATTTTTTTAACATATAAATTCTTAGCAACACTTATATATACGAATACTTATCTGAAAAATATATTAATACGGTGACATATGCTAAATTATGTTGTATTATTGTGACATTATAATGTAATTATAGCACATGATCAAAATATTATCATAATAAATATATACTAAATGATATGGTATTATTGTGACATTATCATGCAATTATAGTTGTATAATCGAAATATTATTACGATAACATATATTAAATTATATTGTACCATCATGACATTGTCATGCAGTTATAGTCGTAAGATTGAACTGTTGTCTTTTCTCGTATCATCTGTAGTAACATGAAAAATCAAGATTATATGGTGGCGAAAGATCTCTAAATATATAAAATTGATTTTAATAAATATTTCGGGCATCTAACATTAATTTTCGAGGAGTCGATACACAAATAGCATTAAATTTTACTTTATATTGTGCGGATAGCACGTGACCTATTTAGGTACTACCCTATTAGCTAGTTAGAATTCAGGTACCATCATCTAATTGGAATACAAGCGTAGCTTATAGTTATATCACGTCCGAATGAACATGCCCCTTCGTGTTGTGTCTGGACCCTATTGCACTACGAGGCGCTGTTTACGAGTCGGTTGTTTGGGAATGCATCCCCAATATGCACACGCGTAATTACATAGTACATTTATTCGTATCGTTACGATATTGTTGGATCAAGCAATGATCTTCGGCGCACATACATATAAGTACGAGTAAAACAACATATATTTATTTATATGTTATGTATATAGATTTTTTGCATATACTCCTTCTCTTTCTCATTTAGCATATTATTAGGTATCCGATAGTGTTACGTTTAATCTTGATTGTTCTCGATAACCGGCTAAAAGAGTTTTACAGATTTAGTTACATACTAAATTAACTACAGAAAATTGAATGAATTGACCGAGTAAATTTTTGTGAGAAATAAGAGTATTTTAAATGAAGAAATTTATTCAATTATTAGAGACCTGAATAATTGTACGTGGATTTAGGGGTATAAGATAGTAAATATATTATTATAAATAGCAAATATTATTTTGAATTTTAAGTTTTCTTAAAAAACAAATCTTTAAATAATTTTCACCTTTTTTTTACCCGAATCGGCCGTCTTTTTACCCGAATCGATCGATTTTTGACCAAATTGACCGACTTCTGACCGGTTTTAAAAAAACGTCCTTTGACATGATTTCCGATTAATCGAGAGTGAACCCATCTGAAATCTGATTAATCGGTCGATTTTCGAAACCCCGGCTAAAACAATTAACATTTGTACAGAAATAAGTTGACTTAAATAAATAGGAATTAAAAAATTGATGATAAAGAAATAAAGTCCAAGGGGGTTGCGTGCCTGTGATATTGGAACGCAATAAAGTACATGTCGTCACAAATATAGTACTTGGTCGTTTGTCAATGATCCATTCAAGTATAAAAACATTAAAAATATTCGGTGTAAGATTCCATTAAGTAAATAACAATTAAGATGGTAATCAAATTGAGATTAGCAATTTAATAGGAGAGCAAATGGACAAAACAAGTAGGCAAAAAAGTAGTAAAATATCTGAAGCGAGCCAGCCAAAGGGTCGACTCAAGCCAAGAAAGATTGAATAAAAATAAAAAAAGGGGGATGAATAGAAAGGAAGGTAACTGAGGCAGAGGGACAAGACAAAGGTGAGAAGGTGAGAAGTGGCGGATGGGAGTAGCCAATGGCCAATGAAGAAAAGCATGGGGCGGGAAGAGGTATATGAAAATACAAGAGGTGGTGAGCAGATTGTGTATTGCAAATGCAGGCACAACCACATGAGAGAGAGAGTCAGAGAGATAGAGAGAGATTAGCCGCTAGGCAAAGAGATAGCTTGGCCTTTAGACGTTGCATGGAGTCACCTTGGAATTTGCCTTACTCGTTTCTTCTCTTACACAAAAACAGGGTGCTTAACTTTGACAAAAGGTTTGTCAAAGTTAAGTGCATGCCATCCATAGAATGAGGGGAGCCTACAACCTGTTTGCTCATATAATACTACTATTTTCTAATCATGCTTGTGGACTTGGGTGCTTTTTGACCGTCCAATTGTTACTGTTTAAACGTCTACATTTTTTTACTTGTACAAATAAACATCTCAGAATTTGTTATGCGTACAAATCAACCATAATTGCTATGCGTACAAATCAACCATAAGAATTTAGACACGGACATTGTATTACCCGTGGGATTCGAACTCCTCCTCTAATAGCAAATTTAACTATAACAGAAGTTTTATATATATCTAATAATTTAAGTTTTGTAAGAGAAGGAAAAGACGAGAAAAAATAGATATTTAAGAATAGAGGGAAGCAATTTTTTTTTGCTAGAACTGAAATATGGCATTCTGGTAAAATGAGGCATTAATGGATCTACTAGTCTTTTAATGCACTATTAGCATATTATTGGAACACTTACTTTTACAAAATATCTTAAATTTTAACTAAAAAACATAATATTAGAACATTGTTGAACTTACTTGGAGGAGGTAATTCTAGCTGACCTGTTAGCAGTGTTTTAAAAAGCTTATTAAGCGGCTGCCTAAGCATTTCAATTTCACCCTAATCGGATGATTAAGCGTTTTTAAAGATTAAGCGGCCTTGTAAACAAATTAAGCAGTTATTAAGCGAATTAAAATGTCATTAAGCGGTCAAACCGATTTTGATTTGCCAAATTTTTAATTGTAAATATTAATATATTTTTAATAAAACAATGATCTTGATTAAAAAATTAATAATATATAATTATTTAAGAAAAAAACATGTTTATATTCTTGATACTTTATTTATTTTCATTATCTTAGTAATACACATATCATTATTATATTTAAAATTTTAAATAAATATTTTTTATCTGCTTATAGACCCGCTTAAAATTTCGTTTAAGCGTCCGCTTAACCGCTAGAAGGTCTCCCCGCCGCTTAGGACCGATTTGGAATAATGCCTGCTAACTACTCATAAGAAGCTTAAACTCGAACTCGATTAATTGAGCTCAGATAGCTTGAATTCGAACTCGTTTAATTGAGATCAGATCAACTGGAGCTCGTATACGAGACGAATTTGAATGCAAGTTCGAACTCAAGTTCGAACTCGCTAGTTAAAGGAGTTGAGCTGAGTATGTTCCAAACTCGAACAGAGCTTAACTCAAAACTCTAAAATTCGACCCAGATCGATTTGAACTTGCTTACAAATTTACATATAAATAATTTAAAAAAATATATTTTATTTTTTATATTAAATTTTAATATTTTTTCAGTACAGTAGAACCTTCATTTAATAATACTATATAATAATACTCTATATAGTAATAATCTCCTTATTATAATAAAAAATTACGGTCCCAATTTGAGTCAGTTATAATTAAGAATAACCTTTATATTGTAATATTATATACTCTTTATAAGTTTATCATTTATTAATTTTTCTCGATATAAAAATAAAAATGCTTAAAATTATATACACATATCTGTGTGCCTGTGATAGATATATATGCAATAATATATATAGTATTCTTACATAAATATGAAAGACGATTTAAAATATTTTTTTAAAGTTATATGATATTGATAAAAACTTCATCATTTAGATTGGGCATCTATAATCACTCATCAACACAATTACCTTCTTGTTAATTTATTTCAAATTCATGCATTTGATATTATATTACGTAATTTGTTTTATAAAGTTATGACATATCTTTAAGTTCATTAATTCAAGATATATGATAAATAACTTTTTAATTAATTTTAAAATTTAAATTTTTATATCAATATATACTATATTATAATAGACAAAATATTAAAAGTTTGGTAGTCGGTCGGTCGGTACTTGCTGAAATTACTTAATTATCCTTACTTAATTATTCTAATTCTAATTATTGGTCCATCAATTCTAATTCTAATTGATATTAAAATCAATTTACTCTATTACTTTACCAATTTCAATTCTATTTTATATCGAATTCTATATCATTATAATTTATATTAAATTATATTATTACAAATTATATTTTAATTCATATCGATTTCTATATTATTCTAATTTCTTACTTCGGGCTAAATTAAATTTAAGTAAACTAAATAAAATTATTAAGATTTAGTTGATATATCATGTGAATCGGGTTAAGATAAAATAATAATACCATTCATTTTTCCTAAAAAAATTATACTAATGAACTTGGATAAATGAAATAATATAATTTATTTATCTAGGATAAAAGAAAATACATTATACAACTGATTCAAACTAACACAAAACTAAAATAAATGTACAATTTGACCAACAAAAATAAAATCATATATACTAATTGTTCGGTCTAAAACAAAAGTATTTTATTGATCCAAACTTTTAAAAAATTAAAATTAAACTTAAAATAATTAATTTGATTTGATCGGTGTATTGGGCATCGAGATTGCTTGCGGCTAAATATGAATTGAGATGAAATCTTTATAAAGGCTAAAATAAAATAATATAAACCAGTAGATAAATCAAATTAATATTAAACTAAGTATAATTTGTATCCTATTGATGTGAACTAAAAAATCAAATTTTATTAAAACATAAATATTATTTGTTTAAAAACACACATAAAATTATCAATAAAACTATGTCGTCCAATCAATAATATTGTCATTTTCAAATATCTTTTATAGAATTATAATTACTCGATTAAGTAATCACCATGCTACAACAATATTTTTGAGGTTCGAACATAATGAAGACATTATATTTTTACCCTCAATAAAATAATAATTTCGTTATAATAACATTTCCCCCCTTACCAATACTATCACTTTAAATAATTTAAATATTCCAAAAAAGTTATGAACATATACGTTTACTAATATATTTATTATGAAGTCATATCATTTAAACTTTTAGAAGTTAGAACAATAATATGTTTGAGGTCCGAACATAATGAAGACATTATATTTTTAACCTCAATAAAATAATAATTTCGTTATATAACATTTCCCCCGTACCAATGCTATCACTTTAAATAAGTTTAAATATTCTAAAAAATTATGAATATATACGTCTACTAATATAATTATTATGAAGTCATATCATTTAAACTTTTAGATGAATAAAATTAAGAATTGAATTCAATTTTTAAAAAAAACATTATATAATATTAATAAAAATTGTGTAATCCGTGCATCACACGGGTTTTAAGCTAGTCTCTACTAAATAATAAACTCTCTATAATAAAAAAAATTTCTCGGTGTCAAAGAAATTACTGTATTGAACTTACGAGTCAATTCAACTAATCTTGTTTAACTCACGAGTAAACTTGTCTTGGCTCGTTTATTAAAAAGTCAAATTTGATCACAAATATTTAATTTTCTTTTACTTCATCAAGCGATTCGATTCGGATAAAAATACGCGAACTCAAATTCATCTAACCCTATCCCTGTCCATCGACCACACCCACATATCAATCTTTGATTTGATGCACGATGACAATGTCTAATTTTATCCAAAATACCAGGATGACAATGTTTAATTTTATCCAAAATACCATTTGTACGTAATTTTAATCACTGATAGGAATGAATTCTAAAAATTTGAGATTGTCCTGTCAGACTTTGATGATTGTCATAATTATATTTTTAAAGAGTTTGTTTAGAGGACACACTCTAATAATGCAGTGGTTCATCATATTAATTAAAAAAACTAAATAAATTTTTTAAAATTACTGTTTATTACGTATGGGGCTACAGGAAAAATGTTTTTAAATCCTGAATATCAAATATTGTCATCAAGCTTTTAGTAATTGTTGGTTGCAGTTGGATGTTAAAAATGAAGCATGGCTACATACAGCCAGATTATTAACTTTTTACATGTCCCAAGTATATTTCACGGACATGAGTGGTAGCTCTCACATCTTTTAAAAGGCTCGTCTTATTTGGTTTGCAATAAGGTAGGACCAGATCGACTAGTTATATCATTGATTGATGAAAAGGGTTAGTAGGGTTTTCTCGGGGATTGAATTTAGGACATACATTTTCCAAACATGGGAGAGATTTCAATTGAAAATATCAAAAGCTAAAAGGGTATTGGATCGCACAATTATATTGAGTGTCGCCATAAAATATGTGAGTTTGAAGTTCTTTTCAGGGCTAGCTTTTTGACTAAAGCGCCCCCTAACCCCTATTTTACGATGATGCCATTATCTTCATGATTATCCCTACAACTACAAATACGTTTTATATAGCAAATATATCATAACGATTTTTCTGTTACGAGCTCTGGAGAATATAATAAATGTGATAATTCAAAGTCATTTTAACTGATAGAATTTTTGTATATATAAGAGTCTATATAAACCGATTAAAATAATTTTAACTTATAATTCTTCACGTTTATCATGTAATATTTGCCACGTGGTACAAAACTTGATATCCTAAATACAGGTGCGGCGAAGTTTAGATGCACAAACATATTTGCATTCCCGTATCAACACTTCCCGTCCGAATTTATGGTGACTTCGACTTCTCGGTTCGCACGAGTATCTTAATGTAAAAAAGAGTTTTTCATTAAATATCTAAGTTTTGATAAATTTTTTGATAAAATTATTATTATTGTTTTAAAAATATTTGTAAATAAATGTTATGTAATTTTAAAACCATCTTGCTATCACGTTTATAATTTGAATTTTAAAAAAATAATCGTAAAAATATATTCTGTAAATGTGTAACCATATTTACAACATAATTTGTAACCGAAAATTTAATATATAATGCAACCCGAAATGCAATCTAAAGCAGTTGCACAATTCGAAATAAATGCAATATATTATGCAACATCGTATTCTTACAAATATTTTGAGAATAATATAATATATTTGCAAATCTTTTAAACATCCAGTAAAATTACAAATAATTTTACAAAAAAATATATTTTTGATAAATTCCTCAAAAAAAGATGATGATAAAGGCAATAAAAATTTAATCCGCGTTGTTAGTTGAAATTAAAACTTATACCTTAAATGTATTAAATACTTCCTTTTTGAAAAAAAGAAAAAGAAAACTTCTCATTAAAATGAAGAATCTCCCAAAACAGTCTCCACCAACCAAGAAGGAAGACATAAACTCTGTGGCAATTAACTAAACAAGGTAAACGAGTAAGCTCACGAGCAACCCTATTAGCTTGAATCCTAACAAAGTAAATAGAAGTGTGAACTAATTCCCCGACGAGCATCTTACACTGATTAATCACTTCCCCCACCTCCAGTAAATTCCCTGACTTGTTCTTGATCCCATTGACAACTAGCATCGAGTCTGTTTCCAGCTCAACCCTATAATAATGTAGCTGCTTCGTCTTTATCCAGGAGAGAGCTTCCCTTGTACCAATTGCTTCAGCTTCAAACACCGTTGCTGCACTAGTCATACACATATTTCTACCTGCCATGAACTGCCCGTTATGGTTCCTAAGCACCATTCCCAATGAAAAAGGTTCCTGAGCCCGATCGATAAAAGGCGTCGACATTGACCTTCAACACGCCATCTGCAGGAAGCCTCCATTTATGCGCATAAGTTGTGGATTGCTGAAGGTTAAGATGAGGTCCCTCTTTGTTTTTTGAACGAGCTACTCTCCATTCAGCAACGTGATTAAAACTGTGGTCCATGGCTATTATTGCTGTTGTAATCTTCGCTTCCCATACTTTTTTATTCCACCACACCCAATTGCCCCAGAGCACAATGACTTTATTAATATCCTTAGATCTAGCATTTGGCAACATATCAAGCAGCCAAAGAGAAGCATTCTCGACCTGAATCATATCATACACCAAACCAGCATGGTTCTAGCAATGACTTGCAAACTGACAATCGAAAAAGACATGCAACAGGTGTTCTATGTCTACATTACATAAAGGACACGTAATTGGTAGACAGATACCGTTAGAACTAAGCCTCGAACGTGTATGAATAGTATTTCGGCATAATCTCCAAATGAAAATCTTTATTTTGTTGGGTAAAATTAAAGATCACAACCTCTTCCATCCAGGTGAATGAGTAATATTGTCCATGTTACTCTGCTAATTAAGCCAAAATTTATAACCCTTCTTGGCAGTTTAAATTCCCGTACTCGAATCTGCCCATGCTATTCGATCTTAGTATCACGATGAGGGAGGTGAATGGATATAATTTCTCTAGCATCTTTCTAGAAGAAAGTTATTGAAAACCAGGGGAATATCCAAGTTCTAGTGCTAACGTCAATATAAGTGCTAACTCGTTCTGTCCTGGCAGCATATATGTGATCATCAACAACACAAAAATCTTTCTTACTCCTTAGCCATTGATCTCTCGTTGCATAAATACTTTCACTATTGCCAACTACCCATATAAACCATGTATGAAGAGAATTAAGAGCAGTCACCAGACCTTGCCAGATGAAGCTTGGATTACGACCCTTCTGAGCTTCAAAAATGCTATTGTGAGGAAAATAACGAGCTTTATAAACCATGTATGAAGAGAATTAAGAGCAGTCACCAGACCTTGCCAGATGAAGCTTGGATTACGACCCTTCTGAGCTTCAAAAATGCTATTGTGAGGAAAATAACGAGCTTTATAAACTCGAGACACCAAAGAACTAGTATTTTTTCATAAAATTCCAGCATTGTTTACCCAATAGAGCAATATTAAAATCGTATAAATTCTGAAACCCCGACCCACCACTCGATTTCGAGCCACTCATAACATTCTACGCCAACCAATTTAAACCTCTGCCATTATTCGAACTCGATTGTCACCAAAATTTATTAAACATAATCTTCAGGTCTTGACAAAGGGTTTTAGGTAGGAGAAAATAAGACATTGTGTAAGATGGTATTGCTTGAGCTACATTCTTAATAAGAACAGTTTTGCCATCTCGAGAAACCGGTTTTTTGTACCATCTTTGAATACGGTTACTAGCGCTGACCTTAATGTACCCAAAGACCCTTGTTTTTGAGTTGTCAACGAGAGAACTGAGTTGTCAACGAGAGAACGAAGACCAAGATACTGAAGGGTTTTTAGCACATAAACGCAGCGAAAACGTAAATTTAAATCTTAAAAAAACCGAAACCCTCTGCAGGATCCATGCGAAAAATAATATTTAATTCTTAGTTCAGTATGTTTACCTTAAGAAACTTTACGTTAATGGAAAGATGGAGGTCTTTAATGGCGATCCAAAAACTTTAGAAATAATTAAAATAATTAAAATAACTTTTAATTATTAATCATTTTTCTAAACACTTTAGAAATAATTTTCTCTCTTGATTTAATTTCTAAAAATTAAATTCTTAATTAATAATATTAAGAACATTTTCTTAATTAATTTATAATCAATTAAATCTCATTTAATCAATTATTAAATTTGCCAATTAGTTATTTATTTCATAAATAAATAATTATCAGCCATTATTAATTAATTCCTCCACCATTAAATCATTCTCTTTTATGGTGTGACCATGTAGGTTCAATATTAAGCCGGTAGTCGAAATAAATAATAATAAAACTATTTTATCATTATTTATATAAATTCTCTAATTCATTAAATATGATTAATTAATCATATTTATTCTACATCGTGAGGGATACTTCTCAGCATATCGCGACTATCCGGATAATAAGAATTCACTGCTTAGAATACCAAGAACCTATTCAGTGAGTAATTACCGTACAATCAATTCTTTCTACCCTGCAATGTCACGATTAAATACAAGGCATGGAACTTGTGTCAAACCTATCTTATTTAATCACTTGCTTTCCCATTCACTATCCTTAGTTCTATTTAATGTAAATTAGAAACTCCTTTCTCATTTCATTCACTCTGGCCAGAGATTCTTGAACTAACATAAGTGAATCAGCATTGGACATTCTCTTCCTTCACTGGAAGGGGTAGATCCTTTATTGATCATACACTATCTTCATGTACAAATTCCTATACCCGGTAGAGCCCTTATAATTGTCCCTTGAGACTAAGAACTAAACCAAAACATAGTTCAGTGTACACAAGATGACCATGATGACCTCAAGTCTAAGAAAACTTGTACAACTATCACTATATGAAAAACTGCTGACACGTGAGTGAACTCTATCAGTTGTTCAGCTGTGTGAGTCATGTTCAGTGAACTTATTCTATAATAAGCACCTACATACTAGCTATAGTGTCACCACACAAATGTCTATGAGAACAGACATCCTTCATAATGAAGCAAGCATAGTATGTACCGATCTTTGCGGATTGTTAATTACCAGTTAGTAATCCTACGACCAGGAACTATTTAAGTTTAGAGTTATCATCTTTTAGGTCTCATTATTATGATCTCATCACAATCCATAAAAATCTTTACTCTAAACTGTTGTATATCTTATTTAAACATTTAAATAGATAGAGCCCGCAATAAAAATAAAACAAGTCTTTTATTAATATCAATGAAATCAAACAGATTATATAAAAGTTATTCCTAAATCCTCATACATGATTGGACTTAGGACATATCTCTTTTAATCTCCCACTTATACTAAAGCCAATCACTCTGGTATCTAATACCCATCTTGTCTTTATGACGGTCAAAGTGACTCTGAGAAAGTGGCTTTGTGAGGGGGTCTGCTACGTTGTTATGTGTGTCAACTCTCTCGACGTTGACATCTCCTCTTTCAACAATCTGAATTGCACCACCATTAGAGTAAATACGTACCCTGACATGGATTTGCTATCACTTTATGATTGAAAACTAGAGTCAGTATAACCCTCTATTTTCAACTCAGATTCACCACCAAAAATAAGAAAAATGTCATGAGCCCTTCACAAGTACTTAAGGATGTTTTTCACTGCTTTCCAGTGGTCTTCACCTGGATTGGACTGATATCTGCTCGTCACACTAATTAAATAAGCAACATCAGGCCTTGTACATAACATCGCGTACATGATAGATCATATTGCTGAAGCATAAGGAATCTTACTCATACGCTCTCTTTCCTCAGGTGTCTTAGGAGACATTTTTTTCGGAAAGGGACACTCCATGGCTCATCGGTATGAGACATCTTTTGGAGTTTTGCATGCTAAACCTTTTAAGCACTTTCTGGATGTATGTACCCTGGGTAAGACCTATCATTCTTCTAGATCTATCTCCATAGATCTTCATACCGAGAATGTAGGATGCTTCTCCCAAGTCCTTCATGGTGAAGTTCTTTGATAGCCATACTTTGACTGATTGTAGCATCGGTATATCATTTCCTATAAGAAGTATGTCATCCACATACAATACAAGAAATGTTACCGCGCTCCCACTAACCTTATTGTAGACACATGGTTCATCTATGTTTTTGATAAAACCAAACTCTTTGATTGTCTCATCAAAACGGATGTTCCATCTACGAGAAGCTTTCCTTAAACCATATATGGTTCGCAGCAGCTTACACACTAGGTGTTCATTTCCCTTGGAAAGAAAACCCTCTGGCTGTGTCATATACACTTCCTCCTCAACTTCCCCATTGAGGAAGGCCATTTTCACGTCCATTTGCCAGATCTCATAGTCGTAGTAAGCAGCAATCGCAAGCAAAATCCGAATTAATTTTAACAGGGCTACAGGCGAAAAAAGTTTCATCAAAGTCAATCCCTTGCCTTTGTTTGAATGCTTTTGCCACGAGCCTGGCCTTATAGGTCTCCACCTGGCCATCTGCTCCAATCTTTCTTTTGTATACCCAATTGCACCCAATAGGCTTAACACCTTCAGGCGCCTCAACCAGAGTCCATACTTGGTTGGTATACATAGATTCCATTTCGGATTTCATGGCACTATGCCATTTCTCCGAGTCAACACTACTCATAGCCTCATTATAGGTCATAGGGTCGTCATCATCAATGATTGACAACTCATTGTCATTCTTAATGACAAGGCCATAATACCTCTCAGGTTGGCGAGACACTCTCCCTGTCCTACGAATGGGATGTTCCACAGAAGGTTGTTCAGTCTAAACAGGTATTTCCACTTGATCCGTAGTAGTTTGTGCTTCTTGAACTTCATCAAGTTCAATTTTGCTCCCACTGTTTCCTTCAAGGATAAACTCCTTTTCTAAGAAGGTAGCATGTCTGGAGACAAACACCCGATGATCGGTGTAAAAGTAATACCCCAAAGTCTCTTTAGGATATCCCACAAAATTACATTTTACGGATCGAGATTCCAGCTTATCTGGGTCAGCTTTCTTGACATAAGCTGGACATCCCCAAATCTTAACGTGTTTAAGATTCAGTTTCCTTTCTTTCCATATCTCATATGGTGTTTGAGGAACAGATTTGGAAGGCACCTCAGTTCAATAAATATGCTGAGGTTTCCAATGCATAACCCCATAGGAATACTGGAAGATTCGCATAGTTCATCATGGACCGAACCATGTCTAACAAAGTTCGATTTCTCCTTTCAGATACCCCATTTAACTGTGGAGTATATGGAGGATTCCACTGGGAGACTATACCATTTTCTTTGAGATAATCTAGAAACTCTCCATTCAAGTATTCACCACCTCGATTTGATCGAAGAGTTATAATACTGTGTTTGGTTTGTTTCTCCACTTCATGTTTATATTCTTTGAACTTTTCAAAGGCTTCAGACTTGTGTTTCATCAAATACACATATCCGAATCTAGATCTATCATCTATGAAAGTAATGAAGTACGAAAATCCACCCATGGCTTACGTAGACATTGGTCCACATACATCTGTGTGTACCAATCCTAGCAAATCTGCAGCCCTCTCCATGTCCACTAAATGGAGATTTGGTCATTTTACCCAATAGACAAGACTCGCATGTAGGATATGATTCAAAATCAAAGGGGTCAAGTAACCGTTCCTTATGCAATATCCGCAGTCTATTTTCACTAATATGATCTAGCCTACAGTGCCATAAATAGGTCAGATTTTCATCATCTCGTTTTCTTTTATTAGTTTGTTCAATCTGAAGTAAATCATGCTCTACGTCACATACATACATACCATTATTTAAAATGCCACGTCCAAAAAGAACATTATCTCTAAGGATAGAACATTCATTATTCTTAATAATAAATGAAAAACCATCCACATCCAACATAGGAATAGAAATAATATTCCTCACAATAGAGGGAACGTAATAACAATTATTCAAAATAATAGTCTTGCCCGTAGGCATATGTAAACTAAATGATCCTACATATATGGCCGCAACCCTTGCTCCATTGCCCATACGTAGAATCACCTTATCTTTTTCAAGAGTCCTACTTCCCTTTAGTCCTTGCAACGAATTACAAATATGAGAACCACAGGCGGTATCTAATACCCAAGTAGAAATTTGACCTAGTGACGTATTAACTTCGATCATGAACATGTCTGAATCAGAAGCGGTAGTCTCACTACCCTTCTTTTTCAATTCGGCAAGGTAAACTTTGCAGTTCCTCTTCTAGTGCCCTAACTTGTTATAGTGAAAACAAATAACTAAATTAGGATCAGTCAACTTGTGAGCATCTAGTATGCTCCGGAGTGATAGTGCAGAAGACATGACAAATATAGTAAATTTGTAAATGATAAACACATAACAACACTTAGCAAATATTCAATTTCATTTCAAAACACTATATGAATCGGGTCTTTATTCATAAGTGTCTCCCACTAGTTTATCTAATTTTTTCAACCCCCTAAGTGAAAATTAAGCATTCATAATGCTAGTGGGAATAGGGATCCTAATTCCATCACACAACCTCGGCTGTGGCACGAAACGTCATGTGATGTTCAATAGGCAGACAACTCTTGTCAATTACATCTTATGTTATTCCCTAATATAAGTTTAGCCTCTTGAATAATTGAGTCACGGCTGTGGCACGACAAACTCAATATTCTAAGTCAAGTCTAACCCAACATTTTGTATAATTGAATCAGTCTCCAACGGCCCACGGCTGTAGCACATAGCGACCTTTAGATTCTAATTCAATGTACACATCTCTATGTAATAGACAAGTATTTCTTATTTCGAAATCAAAGCTCTCGGCTGTAGCACGAAACGACAATGATTTAAAAATAAGAACCACTTTCTATCATGTTGGAAGACTATGACCGACACAAGCCCGTTGTGTCATTGGCCAATTACTACTTGATATTATTTAATTTTAGAGGGATTATATTACGTTACAATCATAATCATATTATAAAGAGATTCTTCCTTTTCAATTAAATATTTCAAATCAATAATCGATAATCAGATGATTCCCAGATCGGGGGGAGCATTGTCAAGAGGCGTCACTTAATAACCCTTTCTTACAGATAGAAATCTGTTGTTGACAGAATCATCCTTTCTCTCAATATTGAAAATTCATATTCAATTACATGTTTCATAAACACAAGAATCTCTTGATCGTATTCATAATATTTATTGTTAAGGCAAGAAACGATTCATATTCTAGATTTTCTAGAGCACGCCTTATATTGATTTAAGTTCACATAAATCTATCATCGCATGGTAAACATAGGCATATATCTCATATATAAAATTAAATAAACAAGTAAATGTAAAGTGCAATAAAGTAAATGTGTTTGGTTATGGCCCCATCCTATGTGATCTTTATTAAGCTCATGATAAAGATCAAGGTTAATCTAATATGGTGATGGAAATAAATACAACTACTTATTACATAAGTCTTCTTCTTTATTTAGACTTATTGTATGCCTCGTCTTCTTCTTTGTATCACCTCCATTGGATAGCCTTCTTGAGTCTTCAATTACATTACATGATTGAAAGTAAAACTAATCTAATAAACTTACAAGAATAACTCGAGTTACATTCGAGATTTATGATTATAAAGATTAACGACATGCAAGTCGTATTTAAAACCAAAACCAAAACCATTACACTAAGGTCGAAAGGCCATAACCATCCACCATGCTCATACAACATATAAAAACATGTTAAAACACATAATCTGATCTTAACATATCATATTATCCATGATCTAATCATAAAAAGAAAATATGACAAAAATCAGAAAAATTAGAATCAAATCAGAAAAACAAGAATCACTGTTTACGGGCAGTAAATGACTTCAAACGCCTTACAGATGAGTCATTGATAGCTTTTGCTATCAGTTTTGTTCAGACGCTCGTTTACCTATGGAATAGGATATTCGTTTGCGTAAATCGGACACCAGACCCAGCTTTCAGCAAATCTGCAGCAGCCAATTCAGAATCCGTATCTAATATGATTCTCATAATTAGAACAAACATAAATCATGTATATATCAGTATATATACAGATTACATAATCATCTTATGATTATACAACTCACATGAATATCATATATTCAAAACCATACATATATAAGCATATTATATCAACATCAAATCATGGCGAATCACGTACATGCTCATATATTGAAAACAGTTAAACACATAAACGAATTAAAAACTTTTCGCAAGTAGCTCTGATGCCATTGAAGGGTTTTTAGCACATAAACGCAGCGAAAATGTAAATTTAAATCTTAAAAAAACCGAAACCCTCCGCAGGGTCCATACGAAAAATAATATTTAATTCGTAGTTCAGTATATTTACCTTTAGAAGCTTTACGTTAATGGAAAGATGGAGGTCTTTAATGGCAATCCAAAAATGATGAACAGAGATCCTTAGCAGCTGCTTCTCAAGTGTGAAGCACTCCACCGGTATCCACCAAGAAAACGATGTAATGAAGGAGGAGGAGATGGAGAGAATTAAGGTTTTGTAAATCTTTTTGGTTGAGGCAAAAAATAGGGTCTATAATAGTATATTTATAGGCAAAATTTTCAGCTGAAAATTTTCCCATAAAATATTATTATTATTAACCCTTTATTATTCTCATTAATAATTAAAACACCTTTTAATTATTAATCCTTTTTCTAAACACTTTAGAAATAATTCTCTCTCTTGATTTAATTTCTAAAAATTAAATTCTTAATTAATAATATTAAGAACCTTTTCTTAATTAATTTATAATCAATTAAATCTCATTTAATCAATTATTAAATTTGCCAATTAATTATTTATTTCATAAATAAATAATTATCAGCCATTATTAATTAATTCCTCCACCATTAAATCATTCTCTTTTATGGTGTGACCCTGTAGGTTCAATATTAAGCCGGTAGTAGAAATAAATAATAATAAAACTATTTTATCATTATTTATATAAATTCTCTAATTCATTAAATATGATTAATTAATTAATCATATTTATTCTACATCGTGAGGGATACTTCTCAGCATATCACGACTATCCGGATAATACGAATTCACTGCTTAGAATACCAAGAACCTATTCAGTGAGTAGTTACCGTACAATCAATTCCTTCTACCCTACAATGTCACGATTAAATACAAGGCATGGAACTTGTGTCAAGCCTATCTTATTTAATCACTTGCTTTCCCATTCACTATGCTTAGTTCTATTTAATGTAAATTAGAAACTCCTTTCTAATGTCATTCACTCTGGCCAGAGATTCCTGAACTAACATAAGTGGATCAGCATTGAACATTCTCTTCCTTCACTGGAAGGAGAAGATCCTTTATTGATCATACACTATTTTCGTGTACAAATTCCTATATCTAGTAGAGCCCTTATAATTGTCCCTTGAGACTAAGAACTAAACCAAAGCATAGTTCAGTGTACACAAGATGACTATGATGACCTCAAGTCTAAGGATACTTGTACAACTATCACTATGTGAACAACTGCTGACACGTGAGTGAACTCCATCAGTTCTTCAACTGTGTGAGTCATGTTCAGTGAACTTATTCTATAATAAGCACCTACATACTAGCTATAGTGTCACCACACAAATGTCTATGAGAAGAGACATCCTTCATAATAAAGCAAGCATAGTATGTACCGATCTTTGCGGATTATTAATTACTAGTTAGTAATCCTACGACCAGGAACTATTTAAGTTTAGAGTTATCATCTTTTAGGTTTCATTATTATGATCTCATCACAATCCATAAAAAGCTTTACTCTAAACTGTGGTATATCTTATTTAAACATTTAAATAGATAGAGCCCGCAATAAAAACAAAACAAGTCTTTTATTAATATCAATGAAATCAAAACAGATTACATGAAAGTTATTCCTAAATCCTCATACATGATTGGACTTAGGACATTGGTCCACATACATCTGTGTGTACCATTCCTAGCAAATTTGCAGCCCTCTCTCCATGTCTACTAAATGGAGACTGCAGTGCCACAATGAAGTGAGATTTTCATCATCCCTTTTCTTTTATTAGTTTGTTCAATATGAAGTAAATTATGTCACATTTATACAGACCATTATTTAAAGTACCACGTCCATAAAGAATATTATCTCTAAGAATAGAACATTTATTATTCTCAATAATAAATGAAAATCCAGCCAAGTCTAACATGGGAATAATATTCCTCACAATCGAGGGAACAAAATAACAATTATTTAAAACAATAGTCTTGCCCATAGGCATATGTAAATGAAATGATTCTACATCTTCAGCAGCAACTCTTGCTCCATTTCCCATCAGTAGAATCACCTCCTCTTCCTCAAGAGTCCTACTTCTCCTTGGTCCATGCAACAAATTGCAGATATGAGAACCACAGGCGGTATCTAATACCCAAGTAGAAATTTGATTTAATGACATATTCACTTCTATCATGAACATACCTGAATCAGAAGCGGTAGTCTCACTACCCTTCTTCTTCTTCAATTCTGCAAGGTAAACCTTGCAGTTCCTCTTCCAGTGCCCCACCTTGTTACAGTGAAAGCAAACAACTTTGCTCTCGGGGTCTTCAGCTTTTGGTGGAACCGGCTTTTCTTCACCTACTTTCTTCTTCTTGGAAGGGTTCCTCTTCCTTTTCTTAGAATTGGAACCTTCACCAATTAGAAGAATAAAACTCTTCTTAGGGGGAAAATTCGATTCCGCAGTCTTCAACATGTTGTGGAGTTCAGGCAGGCTGACATCCAACTTATTCATGTGAAAGTTCACAACAAACTGCGAGAACGAACTCGGAAGCGATTGCAAGACCAAGTCTTGGCTCAGCTCCCCATCCATGGCAAAACCAAGTTGTCCAAGACGTTCAATCAAATTGATCATCTTAAGTACACGGTCATTCATAGATGATCCCTCAGACATCCTACAACCGAACAACTCTTTCGATATCTCATATCGAGCTGTCCTCCCCGCCATATCATACAACTCTTGTAGATGCATGAGGATAGTGTGAGCATCCATATGCTCATGTTGCTTCTGTAGCTCAATGTTCATGGAAGCTAGCATGATGCATTGAGCAACATTTGCATCATCTATCCACTTACGATACACAACATGTTCATCATTATGTGCATCACTAGTAGGTTCAGTAGGCTTAGGTGAGTCAATCACGTATTCCAGCTTCTCAATCCTGAGAACAATTCTCAAGTTTCGAAGCCAGTCAGCATAATTAGGACCAGTCAATTTGTGAGCATCCAGTATGCTCCTGAGTGATAGTGCAGAAGACATAATGTATATTGTAAATCTGTAAATGATAAACACATAACAACACTTAGCAAATATTCGATTTCATTTTAAAACACTATATGAATCGGGTCTTTATTCATAAGTGGCTCCCACTAGTTTATCTAATTTATTCAACCCCCTACGTGAAAAATTAAGCATTCATAATGCTAGTGGGAATAGGGATCCTACATTCCATTACACAACCCCGACTGTGGCACGAAACGCCATGTAATGTTCAATAGGCAGACAACTCTTGTCAATTACATCTAATGTTATTCCCTAATCAAACTTTAGCCTCTTGAATAATTGAGTCACAGCTGTGGCACGATAAACTCAATATTCTAAGTCAAGTCTAACCCAACATTCCGTACAATTGAATCAGTCCCCAAAGGCCCACGGCTGTGGCACGTAACGACCTTTAGATTCTTATTCAATGTACACATCTCTATGTAATAGACAAGTATTTCTTATTTCGAAATCAAAGCCCTCGGCTGTGGCACGAAATGACAATAATTCAAAAATAAGAACTACTTTTCTATCATGTTGGAAGGCTATGACCGACACAAGCCCGTTGTGTCATTGGCCAATTACTACTTGATATTATTTAATTTTAGAGGGATTATATTACGTTACAATCATAATCATATTATAAAGAGATTCTTCCTTTTAAATTAAATATTTCAAATCAATAATCAATAATCAGATGATTCCCAGATCGGGTGGAGCATTGTCAAGAGGCGTCACTTAATAACCCTTTCTTACAGATAGAAATCTGTTGTTGACAGAATCATCCTTTCTCTCATATCGAAAATTCATATTCAATTACGTGTTTCATAAACACAAGAATCTCATGATTGTATTCATAATATTATTATTAAGGTTATGAAATAATTTCACTATACTAGGTTGTCTAACAAACGCCTTATGTTTATTTAAGTTCACCTAAATCTATCATCGCATGATAAACTAAGCATATATCACATATATAAACATGAATAAACATCAAGGTAGGCATGTTATATCATCTAGCACATTAGTCTAAGCATTATACATCTCTATGTATCACATGAAGCATTTAAAAGCAGTTAAAATAGTTAAAAACAGCTTTAAAACACTTCCGGAAATATAAACAGTTCAAAACTTTTATATAAACTAAAATTGATCACTCCACTAGATCCGTCTCGGAAAAACGAATCCAACGGTATATTGCACGCCCAAAACGGAGTTACGAAACTCCCAGAAAATCAAATTTAATGTGGACAGTCGGGCTGTAACGCATTACAGGAACGCATTACAAGCCCTGTAACGCATTCCGGTGATGCGTTACAACCCTTTTAAGCCATTAAAAGGTGTAACGCATTCCGTGAATGCACCACAGGGTGTAACGCATTCCCGGAATGCGTGACACCCTTTTTTTTTTGTTTTCTGCAGCAGCCGCCGTTTTTATTCCTCGAACTCCGTGCCTGTCTTTTCTTTCTCCGTGCAGCAGCATTCAACCGTACAACAACCAACACAGCCAGACAAGGAACAGCAGCAGATATAAACATATATATATATATACTATATATACATATATTTACTTATTTAATTACGAATTTTAATTACAAGAACTTCAAAAATTCATAATAAAAAATCTATACATCATAAAATCATGAAAAAAGTACCCAGACGATCTACAACACTTGTAGAACCCAGATCAACATTCAAAATTATTCTGAGAAATGATTTCTCATCAGACAAAATTAATCCATGATATAACTTGTAAAAATCATAATTAATTCATACAAGCACATAAAATTCTGAAATTTTTACCACAGATCTATATGCATACAACCTATGCTCTGATGCCATTGTTGGATTTTAAACGCAGCGGAGGCATGGAAAAACACTTTTACACATATAAAATCCAAATAAAAGCATATAAATCGTGGTAAAAACATAGGGATCGAATCTAACCTTTAAAATAATTCGGAGACAACGATCAGAGATCCTTAGCAGTTGATCCTCAAGTGTGAAGCACTCCACTGGTATCCACCAAGAAAACGATGTTAAGGAGAAGGAAGGAGGTGGAGAGAATTGGGTTTTCCAAACTTTTTGGGTTTTTGGGGTTCGAATAAAAATAGGGTCTATAATAGTATATTCATAGGCAAAATTTTCAGCTGAAATTTTCCCATAAATATTATTATTATTATCCCATTTATTATTCTCATTATTAATTAAAACACCTTTTAATTATTAATCCTTTTTCTAAACACTTTAGAAATAATTCTCTCTCTTGATTTAATTTCCAAAAATTAAATCCTTAATTAATAATATTAAGAACTTTTCTTAATTAATTTATAATTAATTAAATCTCATTTAATCAATTATTAAATTTGCCAATTAATTATTTATTTCATAAATAAATAATTATTTAGCCATTATTAATTAATTCCTCCACCATTAAATCATTCTCTTTTTATGGTGTGACCCCGTAGGTTCAATATTAAACCGGTAGTAGAAATAAATAATAATAAAACTATTTTATCATTATTTATATAAATTCTCTAATTTATTAAATATGATTAATTAATTAATCACATTTATTCTACATCGTGAGGGATACTTCTCAGCATATCGCGACTATCCGGATAATATGAATTCACTGCTTAGAATACCAAGAACCTATTCAGTGAATAGTTACCGTACAATAAACTCCTTCTACCCTACAATGTCCCGATTAAATACAAGGCATGGATCTCGTGTCAAGCCTATCTAATTTAATCACTTGCTTACCATTTACTATGCGTAGTTCTATTTAATGTAAATTAAAAACTCCTTTCTAATTTCATTCACTCTGGCCAGAGATTCCTGAACTAGCATAAGTGGATCAGCCTTGAACATTCGCTTCCTTTACTGGAAGGGGTAGATCCTTTATTGATCATACACTATCTTCGTGTACAAATTTCTATACCCAGTAGAGCCCTAATAATTGTCCCTGGAGACTAAGAACTAAACCAAAGCATAGTTCAGTGTACACAAGATGACTATGATGACCTCAAGTCTAAGGATACTTGTACAACTATCACTATGTGAACAACTGCTGACACGTGAGTGAACTCCATCAGTTGTTCAGCTGGGCGAGTCATGTTCAGTGAACTTATTCTATAATAAGCACCTACATACTAGCTATAGTGTCACCACACAAATGTCTATGAGAACAGACATCCTTCATAATGAAGCAAGCATAGTATGTACCGATCTTCGCGGATTATTAATTACCAGTTAGTAATCCTACGACCAGGAACTATTTAAGTTTAGAGTTATCATATTTTAGGTCTCACTATTATGATCTCATCATAATCCATAAAAAGCTTTACTCTAAACTATGGTATATCTTATTTAAACACTTAAATAGATAAAGCCCGTAATAAAAACAAAACAAGTCTTTTATTAATATCAATGAAATCAAAACAGATTACACAGAAAGTTATTCCTAAATCCTAATTCATGATTGGACTTAGGACATATTCCTTTCAAGACCATCATCTTTGAGAGCCAAAATCCCTGTCAAGACGTTCACGAACCCAATTAACAGTACTACTGCTTATTTCCCATGTAAATGTGATAGAGTATATTTTTATATATATTTTAGATGATTTTTGTCCTTATATTTATTGTGTTTTGCATTTATTTGGATATTTATTTAATAGGTTTTGATATTTTATTGTAGGATATAAGGAAATTCTAGACTTGGAAGGATTTGGAGCAAAAAATCCTATTTTGAAGTGGAAATAGAAGAAAATTCGTAATATTGGACTACATGGGCTGCAAATACTATTTGAGTCGTATTTAGAGATCCAGAAGTCCGATTTTGATGATCTTGCAGTCCACGAGAATCCCACATAATTTTTTTTCATTCAGAGATGGTCTAGTAAGGAGAATCCAGTTGGATCAGCCCAGAAACAGAGAAAAATAGAGACCTGCGAATTTTTACAAAGGAATCTTATTCGGTTTAGAAGTGTCTCTTGTAATTTTATTAGAATATTAATTACTTTTATTGAGGGACGAGACATCATATTTTATTGTTATCTAAGATGAGAGATGCATACGTTTATATATACATAGAAAACTAGGGCTTTTCTTAATCTCTTTCATTGGATACACTTGTTTTAGCTTGGATTCATTATTCTCCATTAGTATAAAGTTCAAGCTATTCATTATTCTCTTGTTTTTATTAGTACATGGTGTTCATCACTATTTTTATTGCTTTTATATCTAGTATGAGTGAGTAGTTTTATTCTAGGGTGAATAGGGAAGCCATGTTTGCACCGTAAATATGCTTTAATTTGATTAGTAGTTTAATGGGTAAAAAGTAAACCTAGTCGATATATTTTAATACTTAATCTGTGTAATTGGCCAATATCATAGATTATCTGTATGCAATATGGGTAATAGATCAGGAGATTTTACTCAATAGAGGCACACATACGATAACAAAATTGAAAGTGAGAGCGGGAGCATCACTGGATTTCTGAGAGTGTTAATGCTTATGAAATATTAACTTTTACTTTAATTACTTGACGTGACGGCCTTAACCCTGGGGTCAGGAGTTGACGTCACCAAATACAATTACCAGAAATATAAACAACAAGATTATTATTAAAATAAACTAACTCGACCCCGAACCAAGATCCGATCCAGGTTCAAGTATGATCCAAGCTGCACATTATTACAAACCATTTATTTAAAAGTCTAACTCAAACTAACTTATTCAGCAACTTATCCGACCGCAAGTGGTCTAATACTAACTACCTCTGAGGAGCCGGGTCCTGAAGGGGATGAAACACGGTTCTGGCAAGGTCTGATTGGTCTTCTAAGCATCTGCGATATATATAACATGTTGCAAGGGTGAGCATAATCGCCTAGCAGTACCAACATATGAATAAAAAGATAAAAACAGTAATGTAAACAATGATAGGAACATAGCTGTAATCATGCGAACAGCATAATATAATGAAAACCGAGATAACTGGATATCACTGACTAGCATGCTTTTACAAAGTAACATAGTAGTGTGATGTGTAGGAACCAGAGTCCAATTTTAGCATGCTATTCACATCTATAAAACCACTATATCAAATACTTATACCCTTACTGGAATTTCAAAGCCAAATCAGATACTGCGAATATGTGAAGACAACTAATCAGGCTATCAACACCAGACGGCTCTAACTTCCATCCCATTTACCTATTCCAGAACTCAGAGACTAGCTAGGTCTCTGACCTGCTGGACTAATCGGTTATATAATGCGCACAACCAAATTAGCTTCTTACGCCACCTCAATAGGCCTACTCTGGCCCCTATGTATCCCATATCTGATCATTTTATCCAATTTTCAAAACACTTGTACCTATCTCATTTCCAAAACCATTCATTTTAACAGCACACGTAAAACTGGTTCATAAATCATTTTCATTCGAGATAGGTACCTTTCGAAGTTACTTTTACCCAAAACAGGTTTAAAACAGTGATTTATAACTATAGGTGATATGTAACTTAAAACGTTTCTGTTCCATTATGAGATTAAAACATTAGCTATTCATATATATACCGAACCATAAAAGAATGGTCAGGGGTACTTGCCTTGCAACGCTTTCGGAAACCTTAAGTAGCTTTTACGCTGACTTTGGCGAAACTCGACTGGGATCTACAAATACAGGATACCCTAATCAGTTATATCGACAAGCTTGATATCCTAGAACCCTAATAGCCCAATCTGATAACCCGACTCGTATAGTTATTATTCATACAATCACGTAATCACATAGTCCGTATACAAATAGGGGTAACACGTTTGATATAAATAAGTATATTTTTCTCGTATTTAAAATATATATTTTTTAGAAAAATTTGGCAGCAACTCTTTTGTTTCTAAGCCTACCCGTCGATTACAATCGACGTCAACAATCACAACAATCCACAAGTTTTGTCACAATATCAATTCCACAATCTCTTAATTATTTTCGTACAACTTCAATATACAATTTATTTACGAAAACATTTTTATACAAATCGTTTTATTTGTTTATAAAATTTAGGACTCAGATCAACGTCATCACCATCCACTGTCCGCTCGTAAAAATTCATCGCAGACGGCGGCAAAATTCTCGGGGCACTCGATTACTCGAATTCCAACGCGAAAATGTCACCGATTATATAAAAAATATTTTTCCGCAAGAATATTCATATCACGAATATTACTCAAAATTAATTTCCTGTATAGTTAATAAATAAAAATAAACATCAGAATTTTATCAAGTCACATCAACAAGAACCCAACCAAAAACACAAGCGCATAACATATATATATACACATGCGGCCGCCGAGCCGGACGGAGCCGACGATAACCGGAAAAATAGGAGAGAAGGCAGCAAAACTGTAACGCCCTCCAAACCCGGGGTATAGGTCTGGGGGTTACGAGCTAATCACCAAACCTGAACAAGCTTATTAATAAATAATAAAGAAATGAAACTAAACCCCTTTAACACTAACCATGACCTTTTTAGGTTGAAGTATGAAAACAATAACCACTAACTACTTTTATTATAAACCAACATTTAAAATCTCACAAACTCTCTTTATTACAAACCATTGTTTAATTTATTTTAAACTAAGTTCAACTTTTATTCAAACACACACACTATCTATCAACACTCCACCTGCTCGGGCAACTCAAAACTTTCTTCCTGGATTGGGATCAACACCTTGGGTATGAGAGGATCCTGAGGCTTGACCCGCTTCTTTAACCGATTCAATCTTTCTTTCCTGCTCAACACATCCGCTACAACATTTGCTTTCCCTGGATGATAACTGATCATAATCTTTTATCAATTCCATCCATCGACGTTGTCGTATGTTCAGTTCTTTTTGCGTAAAGATATACTTCATACTTTTATGATCCGTATAAATTTCGCATTTTTCACCGTAGATATAATGTCTCCAAAGCTTCAACGCAAATACGATCGCTGCTAATTCCAGATCACGAGTGGGATATTTCTGCTCATGGAGTTTAAGTTGTCTCGAAGCATATGCGATAACGTTACCGTGCTGCATCAATACACACCCTAACCCGCGATACGAAGCGTCGCCGAGAATAACGAAATTCCCTTGCTCGTCTGGCAATACAAGTACCAGGCGCGGTTACTAACCGATTCTTCAACTCTTGAAAACTTTCTTCACATTTATCATTCCATTCAAACTTTTCACTTTTTCGAGTTAACTTGGTCAATGGCGTTGCTAATTTCGCAAAATCTTTGACAAATCTTCAATAATATCCTGCCAATCCTAAGAAACTTCGAACTTCTGTCGGTGTCTTCGGTCGTTCCCAATTCAACACAGCTTCAATCTTCGCTGGATCGACTTGGATGCCTTCTCTACTGATGATATGCCCTAGAAATTGTACTTCCCTTAACCAGAATTCACATTTTGAGAATTTTGCGTACAATTGCTCTTTCCTCAGAATTTCCAAAGCTATCCTCAAGTGTTCTGCATGCTCTTCTTCCGTCTTGGAGTAAATCAAGTTGTCATCAATGAATACAATCACGAATTTGTCCAAATATTTCTTGAATACCAAGATCATCAAATCCATGAATGTAGCTGACACGTTTGTCAAACCGAATGTCATTACAAGAAATTCGTAATGTCCATATCTCGTACGAAACGCAGTCTTGGGAATATATTCGGCTTTAATCTTCAATTGATGATATCCTGATCGCAAATCTATCTTTGAAAACCATGCAGCTCCTTTTAGCTAATCGAACAAATCGTCGATTCTCGGTAAAGGATACTTATTTTTAATAGTGAGCTTATTCAACTCCCGATAGTCGATGCATAATCGCATGCTGCCGTCCTTCTTCTTCACGAAAAACACTGGTGCATCCCCATGGGGATACACTAGGTCATATGATGCATCGGTCTAGAAGATCTTGCAGTTGCGTTGACAATTCCTTCATCTCGACTGGAGCCATTCGATATGGAGCTTTCGAAACTGGTTCTGTACCTGGTGCTAAATCAATTGTGAACTCGATTTCTCGATCTGGCGGTAACCCTGGAAGCTCGTCTGGAAAGACGTCTGGAAATTCGCATACCACTGGAATGTCTTCTATTCTAGGACTTCCTTTTTCAGTATCCAACACGTAAGCTATGTACGCCTCACATCCTTGTCGAAGCAATCGTTTAGTCTGCATCACGGTGAGAAACTTATTTCGCTGTTTTTCGCCTTTAAATATTACCGTTGCATTTTCCGCAGTTCGCAATTTCACTTTCTTATTTGCGCAATCTATCTGAGCATTATGACATGCTAACCAATCCATTCCCAAAATAATATCGAATTCTCCTAGCTTAAAAGGAATTAAATCTACAGAAAAATGATGTCCAACTATTTCTATATCACACGCAGGACATACTCGATCTACTGGAACTTGGTCGTCATTCGCTAATTTTATAATTAACGTCTCGCCCAACCATTCGATTTCGCAATGTAACTTATCAAGAAATTCTTCAGAAATAAATGAACGGGTAGCTCCAGAATCAATTAATACTTTTGAATCTACGGAGTTCACCAAAAGCGTACCTGCAATCACACTTGGACTCTGCACTGTTTCTTTCATTGTCATGTTAAAAGTCCTTGCTTTGGGTTGATTCGGCGGCGGTGGCGGAGGTAATGCCAATACTTTCGGAATACTGGCTGCCATTGCTGGTCCTTTATAATTCCTAGTGATATGCCCTTTCTTTCCGCATTGGTAGTAAGTAATTTCTGCTGTTTTTCCTATTGGACATTCGTTAGAGTAGTGCCCTTTCTGCTTGCATTTGAAACATGTCACATCTACTTTAATACATATGTCGGTATGCTTGCGTCCACAAGTTTTGCAATACGGCACTGGAACCTTAACAATTCCCTGCTGTTTGGAGGCTTGGAAACGATTACCTGCTTTTTTGTGTACCCTGTCCTATCCTCTTGAAATTCAAATTTGCCCGGGCTTGAAATCCCGGCTTCCTGTTGGAACGGTCTTGGAAACTTCCTTGTCCTCTGTCTCGTTGAGATCTTTCACTTTCCCCTTCGATGATCAAAGCTTTCTGGACTACAACGGTATATGTTATTAATTCAAAAACTGCAACCTGTCCACGTATCCATGGTCGTAATCCCTCTTGAAACCTCTGAACTCGTTTCTCTTCAGTGTCCACCTGTTCCGGAATAAACCTAGCCAATTCATTGAATTTAGCTTCATATTCTGTTACAGACATATTTCCCTGCTTCAGCTCCAAAAACTTTATCTGCATTTGATTCCTTACGTAGCGAGGAAAATGCTTCTCTAAAAATAACTCTTTAAACCTATCCCAAGCAATAACATCTTCACCCTCTAAAGCCTTTTTAGATTCCCACCAATAATTTGCCTCTCCCTTCAACAAGTAACTAGCAAAATCAGTCTTCTGGTCCTCACCTACTTTCACTAATGCAAATGCTTTCTCTATTTCTTTTAACCAGGTGGTAGCTTTAATAGGATCAGTAGACCCATCAAATTCTGGAGGTTTAACTGCCTGAAACTGCTTAAAAGTAACAACAGGTAATGCTGGTGGTAATTGAGGCTCCGGACGAGGTGGCTGTTGTAACATTTGTTGTTGAATTTACTGTTGTTGATGCTGCATCTGCTGCTGCATCATTACCATCTGTTGTTGCATCAGATGGAACATTTGGTTCATGGTCTCATTAGTCTGACCTTCGGAATTGCTGTTAGAAGTCTCAGCCCTCGTCTTTCTTTTTGGTGCCATCTTCTTCTGATAATAAAACAAGTGATATTTCTTTAACAGTTTAATAAACAATTGACAATATGAAATGAAAACAATTTATCCTGTATTAATGATTTATATAAAGAAAACAGTTACTGAATGTAAAAACTGAAAATGTAAGTAGTTACATAAAATGGTTGTTCTTTTCTCTTCTCTTTTTTTTTTCTTTTTCAACAGGAATTATAATATGAAAAGCTGTAAAACAATAAAGTAAAAGTAAATGCTGTAAAACTATAAAGACTGAGATTTAAATAAAAGAAATTTGAAAAGTTCAGTTTATATATATATGACACCAGCCTCAAGTGTAAATGCTTGATACAAAAAGTCTCGCTCTGCTGGTAATCACCGCGGCTACAAGTTATACTACCACTACAGATCAAAATCCTACTACAGGGTAAACTACTAGTACACACGTACGCACTACTCACTAGGTTATACTATGCTGCCTCTATATACATCTGTACTCTGAAGTCATTGTCTCAACTGTCTCAGAACCCAGGCGGAATACGCCTAAGCTCCTCTCTAAGTGCCTGGACCAAAGTCTGTGCCAAGCGAAATATTCGATAGAACTCTGCAAAAGAAGGAGGTCCATCATGGGTCAAATCATCGAGCTCCCAAGTAGCACTCATCAACACCGACTGCAATCGCTGTCTCATATAATAATTTGGCTGTAGGGCCGCTAACGGTCCTCTGTCCCTCTGGTCAAACAGATGCATAATCTCTCGACACTGTGCCCGCCAATACTCCACATCATCCCTCATAACTCTATACTCATGGTATGGTACCATGTACGGCTGAACAACCTGACCTACAGACTTCTGTGAAGGAACCCTCGGAATACCTGCACCCTGCTGTGGTAAGCCTTGCTGTAAATCCACATTATGCTCTCCCATCCCCTCGACTGTAATCATTTGAACTATGTCCGGCTCTGGGGCATGCACTGGTATAGGAGGTAACAATGGTGGTGGTGGTAACTCCTGCTCAATACCCGGTATAAACTGATGCTCAACTGGTAAAGGAACCATCGGCTCGAAGAACTCAAAAGGATCAAACATCTCTATAGGGTCATGAACTATCCCCTGAACTGGTGGTACCGGCTCCTGTGGTAATGGTGGTGGAGGTGGTAGAGGAGGAAACATATACTCAGATACTGGAGGTATAACTGGTGCTGCTGGCCCAGTGACCGTCCTCTCGGAAGATGCAGAATAGCCAGAAGATGCCATCTGATAATATACCAAAGAAAAGAAAAGGTCACTAAATAATTCTAAGATTTATATTTCCCTATTCTAATCTGACCTAAATCCTAACACTATTCTTCCTATTTCACTATTCCTATCTTATGTGATCTCCCTATCCTATCTTAATCCTAATGTTCTTGTTTTCAGGGACCAAACCTACAGCTCTGATGCCAAACTGTAACGCCCTCCAAACCCGGGGTATAGGTCTGGGGTTACGAGCTAATCACCAAACCTGAACAAGCTTATTAATAAATAATAAAGAAATGAAACTAAACCCCTTTAACACTAACCATGACCTTTTTAGGTTGAAGTATGAAAACAAGAACCACTAACTACTTTTATTACAAACCAACATTTAAAATCTCACAAACTCTCTTTATTACAAACCATTGTTTAATTTATTTTAAACTAAGTTCAGCTTTTATTCAAACACACACACTATCTATCAACACTCTACCTGCTCGGGCAACTCAAAGCTTTCTTCCTGGATTGGGATCAACACCTTGGGTATGAGAGGATCCCGAGGCTTGACCCGCTTCTTTACCACTCGTGTCCTGATGGGTTTCATATTCCTTCTTAACTGAAAATAATAAGGTGAATAACAACAAAAGGGGTGAGCCAAAAATTGCTCAACAAGTCTACAAAATATAAAATAGTGTTAAAGCAATTTAAATGAATCCGTAACCCAAGTATATCTGCAAAGATATACCCTCACAAGAAAAGAAAGAAGGCCATTACTGGCGAATACAAATAAACTAAACTGGACTCAAGTTCGCAGCTATACCCTACTGATCAGCCAGGATATAGTGCAGATCTATATCACACTATATAGATCCCGTCGGGCACCCAGGCACTACGGCCCATTTCAAGGATCCGGTTATGTCCCGGTCCTTAGGATTAAGTAGGCTTAATCCAAAAGTAGTATTATCCAGTCCCTGGAATAGCAATCGGAACAATCGGTATGCTTTGATATATTCTAATCACCAGAATATATCAATAATTATGAGTAACAATTGGAATATGAAAAATGAATTCAAATGAAGAGAATAATTCAAGAATCGAACTGAAATATGAATAAAAGAATTAAAGGAGTACAAGCGTAATAAGAATTCGAAATGAATATTACTATTCTGAAAGTAGAATAGGGGAGAAACTTGCCTTCTGCGCGACTTACTGTAATTAACTCACTTTCGTCTATCACCTACTCGACCTGCCTTGCTGGCTTAGCTTCTGTTAGCAAAATAGACTGGTTAAGTCATTTTGTACTTCAGTTGCATCTTGAATCGACTTCATTTGTCATTTTGTACTTCAGTTGCATCTTGAATCGACTTCATTTCGTTCCTATTATCTACCCATACGCTTATGACCGACTCGTATATTGCATATAAGCAAGTAATACTCGATTAACCACATAGTACACATAAGCACATAAGCACATAATCATTTTTATAGTTAAAATAATTTTTAGAATCAAAATCGACTCGCTGATTGCTCCGTTGATCACCTTCTGCTTCATTTCCCATTTTTCCGGAATTTTTCGGATTCGTCTTGGTACGTATTTCGACTGATAATCAAGCAATTACTAGAGTCAGCTAATTTCTAGAAGAAATTAGGTCTTCATATTATTTTTAATAAAAAGAATTCATTTTTCTGAGTAAAATGGCATTCGTTTCGCTTAAATCGGACTAACGGTTGAATTATTATCAATTAAACACTGATAATTCAGTTTATTATTCAATATAATTAATTATTACCAATTTTTAAATCCTAAAATAATTATTTAAGAAAAATCAAAGTCAAAAATAATTTTTCTATAATTTTTGGACTTAAAATGAATAAGTTAGGATTTATTGAAAATTATGTGATTAATTATTGAAATAATTAGTTACTTTTAAATATTTAATAAATAAATAGCTAATAAATAATTAATAAATAATTATTTTAATAATTTAAAATAATTAATCCCTAATTATTAGGATTAATCACAACTTATTACAATTATTTACAACTTATCGTTATTTATTCGATTAGATCGATTATTTATAAGTAGATAATCGATATCGTTAACTGGTACGTTAATTATTAAGTAAATGAGTTATTATTCGAATCATAATTCCACTCAACGATCCACTACTCGTATTTCTACGAGTTATTCGCGTTTCTCGCATAACTATCAAAACATTACGGTTATTATTACGTGTAGACGATTTAAATCAATTATCTGTATTTAATTATTCATTACGAATAATTATTACGATATTATACGAATAATTAACTATCTTCTGAATAATAATAATAATAATATTAATAATCGAACTTATCGTTCAATTACTCGTAAAACTACGAGTTAATCGTTTATTTCCCTAATTATCGAATCTTTTCTCGTATTATTCGATAAATTTTAATCTTTAATTATTAATCATTAACTATTAAATAATAACTAAATAAATGGATAAATGATTAAATAAATAATTACATACTTAATTAAATCACTAAATTCGAATTTATAAATTAAGAAAATAATTTAGGAATTATTAATAATAATTTTCAGAACTTAAATCTAATTTTATTATTAGATTTATAGAATTTATAAAACTGATTTTATAATTAAAATTAAAATAAAATAAAATAAATTGCAGAAACATTTGTCAGAAACCAGAATCTGACAGAAACGGATCAAAACCGGGTCAACCACACGGGTCAACCGGGTCACGAAGAACACAACCGGGTCGACCTTGAAGGTCCACCGGTTTCGGGAAATTTTCCAGATTCCGGCAGCCCTCGGCCGGACTCCGGCAAGGTCCGTTCATGGCCAAAAACACATCGTTTGGTTCGTTTTTAAGCTGGGATCAATTCCAAATCGTTCTGGCAATCTAATTCTGGCAACAACATCACAGAATAATCCTCAGGACATCTTCTCCGATCAAAATCAACTCAACTCCGGCCAAAAATCCAAATCATTCATTTGTACATAAAACTTAACGTTTAATAGTGCAAATCAAAGTTAAGAACATATACAATCAAAGCCCTAACATTACAAGAACCAAATATTCACAGAAATCATCGAGTTGTGTTTTGAAAATTCGGTATAAACCCTAGAAATCGTACTTTGCTATCTAGGTATCGTTTCATCAATTAAACACCATGAATCAACTGTAAATCACATAACCAAGCTATATCAATCATTAAAACATCAAAATAACCCTGAAATCGAAAAGCCCTAATTCAAACATAAACCCTAGAAATCAAAAATCAAAAACTACGAATTAAAACTTGAAATTGATGCTAGAATTGGAAAGAACAGATCGAAACCTTCGATTTGGGTACTTGAATCGCTTGTTTTGGTGCTGTAATCTGCTCAAAATCACGGCTTGAATTCTCGACCCGACCCTGTTCTCCCCGACCCGAATTTCAGAGAATTTTTGTATTTTTCTGAATTTAACTGATTTATTAATTATAATTAATTAATAATTAGGCTATTTATAGTAGTAAAATTAATACTCCTAATTAAAATTAAGGCCCTAATTTTACACTTTTTAAAATTAATTGGCCCTAATTTTATAATTTTTGAGTATTAAAATTTAATTTTATAAATATTTTATATATGCAGTATATATGCCAAAATTTCCCAAAAATTGTGAATATTGCAAAAATACAAAGAAATGGTATAAATAAAAGTCCTAAAATTTTATAAAAATAAAAATGTGATTTTTGTGGGGTTTTAAACACCCAATGGGGCCCGGAAAAGTCATTTTTCGTAAAACGAGAAAATTTATAAAATATCTAGATGTTCAGAATAATGCGATTGTAAAAGCCGCTTGATGAAAAATAAGGCCCATTATTTTATTTGAAATACTGGCTTTAAAATCATTGTTTGGATTGTAAAACGTTTGAAATGAAGGCTATGAATGTGAAATAAAATATCTGAAAAATACCTTAAAAATACAGAAATGACACGACATACACATAACACATAACAAACAGGGTTTAACAGATAATCATACACATAAATGACATATTAATACACATATTTTATTATAAATATGATATAATACAATGTAAATTTCCCGGTCGTTACAAAAACAGGGAAGCAAGGCACACAACTCGACTGATTATATACATACACATATGTATATATATTCACAAATCAAGCAAGTACAAAACCGAATACCCAACCGGAAAAAGAACCAAAACAGTGGCCGGAAAACTCACCGGGAACGGTGGAAAAGGGGAGAACAGAAGCGGAGAAGAAATAGGAGGAAGGGGGGAGGTGGAGAAGGAGAGACAATCGAAGAAACAAAACCAAGAGAGAGAGAGAGAGAGAGAGAATCGCGATTGTTCGAGAGGCACAACTGAGAGCAAAGGGAAATTGATGTTTTAAGGGAATTGATAAGGCAGCCACACGTGTCCTGTAAAAATCGGATACGTGTTAATTTATTAACACGTATCCCTGAATACCCGGGGACCTGATTTTATCCCGACTTTATATTTTAATGAAACAAAGTGTGATTGCAAACATATCGAAATAAATCCAAACTAGTCTCAAAATATCAGAAATATCTCGGAGTAATTAAAAACATAATTTTTAAAATTTTAAAATAATTTTTAAGGTGCACTTTATACCCACTTTTTAACAATTAACGAAACAACGCGCAGACGAAATTAATCCCGAAAATTTCCAAAATAATTTTAAAATTACTAGAATATTATAAACTTAATAATATATGAATTTTATAATTTTTTTGTCTGAAATTAAATATGGATTTTACAAATAAACATAATCGAAAAAATCATTTAAAGATAAATAATTAGTGAAATATTGATTTCTCAATTTTATAAAGTCCTAAAAATAATTATTGAAATTATAAAATTATAAAGTAATTTTAGAGACAATCCAAATATTTATAGAATTAAAACTGTAATAAAATCACTTTTAAAAGCATAACAAAACCACATATCTCAATAATAAATCATAAAATCCAATCCATATATCAATAGATCACAGATAAATAGTAAAAATCAACACACTGCTGCCAAAAGTCAATACACACATTTTATTTAATTATTTATTCAATTATTACACTTTTAAAATATTAAAAATAAAAGAAAATACACGAGTCGTTATACTTAACCCATTAAAATTTTATACTTTTATGATTAGCTTGGTTTAAAAATGGTAAACCTGCACCGCCCTAGATCTTTAGTTAATCGATTTCAAAATATATTTAATTTGCATTACTAAGTTGGTTAAAAACCTTCAATATTCGTTTTACTCTCAGAAATAATTCATAACAGTTAAATTAGAATTCTTGAAACTTAGTCTCCTTATGGATACGCTCTGCACTTGCCACTTTGTACTAGCAATAGAAACCGTGCGCTTGCAGTTAGATATAATTTTACAGATCAAGTTTTTGGCGCCTCTGCCGGGGAGACGCCTAGTTTATATAGATTTTAGTTTGATTATATTAGATTGTTTCCTTTGTCTCATTGGAGGTTTACTTCCAATTGAGGCATATTTCAATTTTTTTTCTTGTTTTAGTTTTTGATGCCCAGGTCCAAAAAAAAAGCATAAATAACTCCTCTTAGTTCGGATTCTAGGATTACTTGTCAACAATATATAGATCGACTAAGAAAAGAAAGGTAGCAAAATCTCGGTGATTTAAAGATCATAATGGCAGAACTTCCTATTAAATCTTTGAAGAACTATTCAAAACCCTCTACGAGTGGTGTGCCTATTGGCCTTGCTATGCCAACTACTGAAGCATTAAATTTTGAGATCAAATCGGCGCTGCTCACTATGATCCAGCGGAATCAGTTTGATGGTCTTCCCTTTGAACACCCTACACTTCATCTGCAAAGGTTTTAACAATTCTGCTCTACAATCAAACATCGGGGTGTCACTGCAGACCAACTGAAAGTCATGTTGTTCGGTTTTTTTCTTCGTGACAAAACTCAAAAATGGTTGAATGATATAAATGTGACTGAGTGGAATGCAATTGCTCATGCTTTCTTAACTGAGTTTTTCCCTCCGAACAGAACTGACGACTTGATTGACAAGATGACGGGTTTCAAACAAGAATATGGAGAGTCCCTTAAGGATGCTTGGGAGAGATTCAAAGATCTTCAACGTGCATGCCCTCATCATGGTCTTGGAAAGTGGTTTCTGATTAAACACTTCTACAATGGTCTTGATCCTTAAACCAAGGGTATAGTTGATAATGCTACAAGTGGTGTATTTCTTGATAAAGGAGTTGATGATACATATAGTTTTCTTGAAAATTTGGATACACATTATTTCAATAACCCGATAGAACCTAAAAATGGGGTGAAATTGAAGTGGATACTTATTCTCTCTTATCATCTTAGCTCGCTTCATTGACTCAAAAAATTCATTCTTTGAAAACTTTGCAGGCATATACTCCTCCTTTTATGAGTATTAGTGCATTATCATCTATGGCTCCAATAATTTGTGAAGTATGTGGTGTTCAAGGCCACTTCGATAATGAATGCTCGTACAATGTTCAAAATTTACAAAATTTTTAGATGGAGCAAGCAAATGTTTTTTTATCAAAGGCAGCAGTACAATCTCTACTTCAACACTTATAATCATGGTTGGGGAGATCATCTGAATTTTTCATACAGGAACAACAATGCTCAGAATCCATTTGTTCCTAATCAGAAACAACAATATCAACAATCATATAAATATCCTACTCAGCAACAATATAGGCCTTCTCAAGGACATCAAAATCCCCCTGGATTTCAGAAGCCCTCTCAAACCTATGCTCCTCAAGTTGCACAACCTGTCAGTAAAGTGATATGATAAAGATATTGTTACAAGTGCGAAGGAATAAAGAAGACAACATGAGGGAGATCAAAGTGTTTAGGAATCATAACAAGATGATGAAAACTCAGATTGCACAACTGGCTAGTTCTTTCACAACAAGGCAACCCGGCTCTTTACCATCACAACCAGCTCATCCAAAAGAGAATGTGAATGCCATTGCTCTTAGGAGTGGTCTTACCTATGATGGTCCTTCAATTCCTACAACTGATGTGACTGATGAGAAAGAGAAGGAAACCAATAAAGATGACAAGGTGGATGATGTTGATCAAACAAATTAAGGGTGGAACTGAAGGAAGCAAGGAAGCTGATAACGGGAAGATTGTAAATCTCCTCCACCATTTGTACCTAAGTTGCCGTTTCCTAGAAGGATGAATAGAACTAAGGAAGATCAACAATTTGGTAAGTTCATGACACTTGTTAGTTGTTAAACATCTTGAGGTAACAGTTCCTTTCACTAATTTAATTTCTCAAGTTCCATCATATATAAATTTTTTAAAGGATATTTTGACAAAGAAAAGATCTTTTGGTGAGGTGGAGACAATTACTTTTACTGAAGAGTGTAGTGATGTTTTACAAAATAAGTCTTTACATAAACTTAAAGATCCTGGAAAATTTTCAAATCCTTGTCATTTAGGTGCATTATTTGTTGACAACGCTTTATGTGACTTAGGCGCCAGCGTCTCTGTCATGTCTCTCTCAAATTTTTAAAAATTAAACATGGGAGAGTTAAAATGCACACAAATGACATTACAAATGGCAGACCGTTCTATAAAATATCCATTGGGTATTTTAGAGGATGTGCCTGTTAGAGTTGAAAATTTTTATATTCATGTATACTTTGTGGTGTTGGACATGGAAGAGGATAACCAAATTCCCATTATTTTGGGGACGCCGTTTTTTTGTACTGCAGATGCTGTCATAGATGTGAAAAATGGGACCCCAACTTTGAGCATTGACGATGATAAGATTACTTTTAAGCTAACTTCTGCTCTTAAGTCCCATTTTCTTGAGAATACTTGTTGCAGGATTGATATCATTGATAAAATTGTTCATGATGAGCTACCTCAAATTTTGTTGAATGATGTGTTGGAAGCAGTGTTGATGCTTGAAGCTTCAGAAGGAGAAGGACATGCTGAAGTTGAATCGTTGATTATTGAGTTGGATAGGAAGGCTGATCCAAGCCAAGGTTGTGAAGTAACAAACAATATTACTTCTTGTTATAAACCTCAGGTAAAGAAATTAGAGTTAAAGCCTTTGCCATCTAATCTCAAGTATATGTTTCTTGATGATAATAATTCTTTTCCTGTGATTATTAGTTCTAATCTTGATGATGGTCAAATTTCTAAGCTTCTTACTGTGTTGTGTATGCATAGAAAAGCAACTGGGTATAGTATTGTTGATCTTAGAGGGATTAGCCCAGACTTTTGCATGCATAGAATTCATCTAGATGAAGATCATAAGCCTTGCATACAGGAACAACGCCGCTTGAACCCTAACATGCAAAAGGTTGTTAAAAAGGAAGTTTTAATACTTCTTGATGGGGGACATTATTTACCCAATTTTTGACTCAAAATGGGTAAGCCTGGTTCAAGTAGTTCCTAAAAAAAGAGGAACCGCAGTGGTTAAAAGTGATAAAGATGAATTAATACCTACTAGAATTGTCACATATTCAAGAATATGCATTGACTATTGCAGGTTAAACACCGCCACGAAAAAAGATCATTGCCCACTTCCTTTCATAGATCAGATGTTAGAAAGACTTGCAAAGCATAAATTCTTTTATTATTTGGATGGGTACTCAGGGTTCTTTCAGATCCCTATACACCCTGATGACAAGGAAAAGACTACATTCACATGTCCATACGGTACCTTCGCATATCGAAGAGTGCCATTTGGACTATGTAATGCCCCTTCTACTTTTCAGCGTTGCATGACAGCCATTTTTTCAGATTTTATTGAGTTTATTATGAAAGTAGTTATGGATGATTTCAATATTTATGGTTCTAACTTTGAAGTATGTCTGCATAATATTTATAAAGTGCTTAAACGTTGTGAAGAGGTAAATCTAGTTTTGAGTTGGGAAAAGTGCCACTTCATGGTCAATGAAGGGGTGGTACTTGGTGAAAGAGATATGTCCTAAGTCCAATCATGTATGAGGATTTAGGAATAACTTTTATGTAATCTATTTTGATTTCATTGATATTAATAAAAGACTTGTTTTGTTTTTATTACGGGCTCTATCTATTTAAATGTTTAAATAAGATATACAACAGTTTAGAGTAAAGCTTTTTATGGATTGTTATGAGATCATAATAATGAGACCTAAAAGATGATAACTCTAAACTTAAATAGTTCCTGGTCGTAGGATTACTAAGTGGTAATTAATAATCCGCAAAGATCGGTACATACTATGCTTGCTTCATTATGAAGAATGTCTGTTCTCATAGACATTTGTGTGGTGACACTATAGCTAGTATGTAGGTGCTTATTATAGAATAAGTTCACTGAACATGACTCACACAGCTGAACAACTGATGGAGTTCACTCACGTGTCAGCAGTTGTTCACATAGTGATAGTTGTACAAGTATCCTTAGACTTGAGGTCATCATAGTCATCTTGTGTACACTGAACTATGCTTTGGTTTAGTTCTTAGTCTCAAGGGACAATTATAAGGGCTCTACTGGGTATAGGAATTTGTACACGAAGATAGTGTATGATCAATAAAGAATCTACCCCTTCCAGTGAAGGAAGTGAATGTTCAATGCTGATCCACTTATGCTAGTTCAGGAATCTCTGGCCAGAGTGAATGAAATTAAAAAGGAGTTTCTAATTTACATTAAATATAACTAATCATAGTAAATGGGAAAGCAAGTGATTAAATAAGATAGGCTTGATACCAGTTTCATGCCTTGTATTTAATCATGACATTGTAGGGTAGAAGGAATTGATTGTACGGTAACTACTCACTGAATAGGTTCTTGGTATTCTAAGCAGTGAATTCGTATTATCCGGATAGTCGCGATATGCTGAGAAGTATCCCTCACGATGTAGAATAAATATGATTAATTAATTAATCATATTTAATGAATTAGAGAATTTATATAAATAATGATAAAATAGTTTTATTATTATTTATTTCTACTACCAGCTTAATATTGAACCTACAGGGTCACACCATAAAAGAGAATGATTTAATGGTGAAGGAATTAATTAATAATGGCTGATAATTATTTATTTATGAAATAAATAATTAATTGGCAAATTTAATAATTGATTAAATGAGATTTAATTGATTATAAATTAATTAAGAAAAGGTTCTTAATATTATTAATTAAGAATTTAATTTTTGGAAATTAAATCAAGTGAGAGAATTATTTCTAAAGAGTTTAGAAAAAGGATTAATAATTAAAAGGTGTTTTAATTATTAGTGAGAATAATAAAGGGTTAATAATAATAATATTTTATGGGAAAATTTTCAGCTGAAAATTTTGCCTATAAATATACTATTATAGAACCTATTTTTGCCTCAACCAAAAAGATTTACAAAACCCTAATTCTCTTCATCTCCTCCTCCTTCATTACATCATTTTCTTGGTGGATACCGGTGGAGTGCTTCACACTTGAGGAGCAGCTGCTAAGGATCTCCGTTCATCATTTTTGGATCGCCAGTAAAGACCTCCATCTTTCCATTAACGTAAAGCTTCTTAAGGTAAACATACTGAACTACGAATTAAATATTATTTTTCGCATGGATCCTGCAGAGGGTTTCATTTTTTTTTAAGATTTAAATTTACATTTTCGCTGTATTTATGTGCTAAAAACCCTTCACTTGGTCATCTTATATCTGAACGTGGCATCCAAGTTGTTAAAGAAAAAATTGAGGTGATTGAGAAACTTCCTCCTCATGTTAATCTCAAGGGAGTTAGGAGTTTCTTAGGCCATGAAGGGTTTTATCGTCATTTTAACAAAGATTTTTCAAAAATTGCAAAACCCCCTACTCAATTGTTGTTTAAGGATGGCATTTTTATCTTTACTGATGCTTGTTTGGAGTCCTTTTACAGGATTAAGAAAGCTTTGATAAGTGCATCGATCATACAACCTCCAGATTGGAATCTTCCATTCGAAATCATGTGTGATGCAAGTAATTATGTTGTGGGTGCAGTTCTCGGTCAAAGAAAAAACAAGTTATTAAACGCTATCTACTATGCTAGTAAAACCTTGGATGAAGCTCAGGTGAACTACGCTACTACTGAGAAGGAGCTTCTAGCTATGATCTATGCTCTTAACAAGTTTCGTGCTTGTCTCATTAGTTCCAAAGTCATTGTTCACACAGATCATTCTGCACTTAAATATCTCTTTGCTAAGAAGGAAGCAAAACTGAGGCTTATTCGATGGATTCTGTTACTCCAAGAATTTGACTTGGAAATTAAGGACAAGAAAGGTGCCGAGAACGTGGTTACAGATCATCTTTCATGCTTGCATATTAAATCAGATATGGCATTTGACAGTCCCATTGACAATTCTTTTCCGGATGATCGCTTATTTACAGTTGCTACTGGAACTCCATGGTATGCAGATTTTGAAAACTTTTATGTTAGTGGATCTCATCCTCTAGAATTGACCTATCAACAGCGGAAACAGTTCTATCATGATGCTAAATAATATTTTTGGGATGACCCTTTCTTGTATCGAAAGTGCGCTGATGATATCTTTTGTAAATATGTTCCCGAGTTTGAAGTAAATGATATTCTTAGGCATTGCCAGTCTTTAGCATGTGGGGTCATCACGGTCCTTCTAAAACTATTGCAAAGATGCTCCAATCCTGTTTCTTTTGGCCCTCTCTATTTAAAGTTGCTCGTGCTTTTTGTTTGGCTTGTGATGCTTGTCAAAGAACGGGTAATATTTATAAACGGCATGAGATGCCACAAACCGGTATTCTAGAATTTAAATTTTTGATGTAGGGGGTATTGATTTCATGGGACCTTTCCCGACTTCTTATGGAATGAAATACATTTTGGTTGCAGTTAATGACGTGTCGAAGTGGGTTGAAGCTATTGTATCGACAACCAATGATTCTAAGGTTGTGATGAAGCTCTTTAAAAATATTATCTTCCCACGCTTTGGAGTTCCAAGAACAGTGATAAGTGATAGTGGTTCTCATTTTCACCATCAATAATTTGAAACTCTTATCGAAAAGTATGGTGTTACTCATAAGGTTGGCCTAGCCTATCATCCTCAGACAAGTGGCCAAGTTGAGGTTTCAAATCATCAAATCAAGAGTATCCTAGAGAAGCTGGTTGCAAAGTCTCGAAAATATTGGTATTTGAAGTTAGATGATGCTTTGTGGGCTTACCAGAAAGCTTATAAGACCCCTATTGGTACTACCCCATATCGACTAGTTTATGGCAAGGCTTGTCACTTGCCAGTTGAGCTTGATTATCGTGCTTTTTAGGTTATAAAATAGCTTAAAATAGATTTAAAGTCTGCAGGACAAGCAAGATTTCTTCAGTTGAATGATTTAGATGAGCTTCGTTTTGATGTTTATGACAATTCTCGGCAATTATAAGGAAAGAACGAAAAGAATGCATGACAAGATGATCCAATGACATGATTTTCAAGTTGGTGACAAGGTGTGGTTATAGAATTTGAGGCTTCAACTATTTCCTGAAAAACTCAAATCTAGATGGTCCGGGCCATTTACTGTTACTCAAATTAAATTTTATGGTGCCATTGAAATTATGAGACCCGATGGAGGAAAATTTAAGGTAAATGGTCAACGTCTGAAATTATATGTGGAAGGTTCATTTATTGGAAAATTGGAGACGGTTCGTCTCAATAACCTCACTACTGAGCTTTAAATCGAAGGTAGAAGTCAAGCTAATGACTCTAAATGAGCGCTTTTTGGGAGGCAACCCAACGTATTTGTAATGTAATTTTTTTTGTATTATAGTTATTACTTTTATTACTAGTAATATATTATTGTATTATTATTATTATTAGTACTACTATTTGTATATTTTATTTAATTATTTTTGTACATTTTTTTAGAGGTTAGTTCATTTTTGTATTTATTCTTACTCCCTCAAGGTGCCTTGATGATTTGTGTGTGAAGTGTTTTAAGAGGCAATTATTTTTCTTCATATGTTGTCATGATTTTGTTTCTATGGAAGAATATTTATTCAAGTGAGCAATCCCCTTGATGACTGAATGTATTAAAAGGAAAAAAATAGAAAGGTGGAAATTCAGGTGCAATTTTATTCTCTCACAGTGCATGTATTGCTACCGCCGGTGCGCGAGCCCTCTGTAATTGAATTTAAAAGATTGTTAAATTGAAGTTGCAGTATAAATTTTTCCTCCTGCGATGCGTCAAAGGCTTTAGAAAGAGGAAAGAAAAAAAAGAAAATAAAACTGGACCGCGGGATGAATTTGGTGACCCGCGGTGTACAAACTCCCCATAAGTTACATGTTAAACTATGCTTTAATTTGATTAATAGTTTAATGGGTAAAAAGTAAACCTAGTCGATATGTTTTAATACTTAATCTGTGTAATTGGCCAATATCATAGATTATCTGTATGCAATAGGGGTAATAGATAAAGAGATTTTACTCACTAGAGGCACACATACGATAGCAGAATTGAAAGTGAGAGCAGGAGCATCACTGGATTTCTTAGAGTGTTAATGCTTGGGAAAAATTAACTTTTACTTTAGTTACTTAACCCACTAAATTTCTATACTTTTATGATTAGTTTGGTGTGAACATGGTGAACCTGCATTGCCTTAGATCTTTAGTTAATTGATTTAAAAATAGATTTAATTTACATTAGTAAGTTAGTTAAAAACATTCAATATTCGTTTTACTCTCAAAAATAATTCATAACAGTTAAATTGGAATTCTTAAAATTTAGTCTCCTTATGGATACGACATGCACTTGCCACTTTGTACTAGCAATAGACACCGTGCGCTTGCGGTTAGATATAATTTTACACATAAAAAACTCCATCCATTAAGGTCCAATTCAACCAGGTTGCAGTCCTCCACCGTGCTACGAAAATCATTTAATAAGTATTGAGGGTGAGCAACATTGCCTTTTTTATCTGAGGCATACAAAAGATCATTGAAATCCCCCACAATGCACCATGGAAGATTGGATATAGCTGCTAAACTACGATTAAATTGCCAAGATTCACGACGACGTCCACGTTCTGGGAACCCATAGAAGCACGTCAACCTCCATGCATGACTATTATTCTCCAATACAACAACATAAATATGGTTACTAGAGTAACCTGTAATCTTAAGGAAAAGTTATTATTCCACAAAATAGCAAGGCCCCCACTACGACCTACTCTATCTACTGAAAAACAATGATCGAAGCCAAATCGAACTCTAAGCTCCTCGATTTTTTTTGCAAACAATAAAGTCTCAATTAAAAAAATTAAAGTAGATTTATAAGTGCGTAACAGGTCTTTAAAAACTAGAACGGCTCATTTTGGGTGGCTAGTTGCTTAGCAAGCGTAGCTAAAATTTGTGGTGAAGATTCTGAGTAATCCAGTCCAGAAAACCCAGCCTGTGTAATTGATATTTGGTCACAGATGTTATTTGTGTTGCACGACCCAATACTTTCGCTCCTCTGCCTTTTCCTGTCCTCAAACAAAATCTATCGAAGTTCCTCTTCCTCTTGAGGTCCACTACCCATTTTTTGAATTGATTTTCCCTCCTTGGTAACTAAAAGATTGATATCTCCTTCTTTCCCTCCCGTAATTCTAGCTTGACTAACAACTTTCTCTCTTTCCTTTTAAGGATACACGTTTTTCAGATTTGATCCCCCCAAATTATGCTGGGAATAATTATTGTTTCCAGATTTGTAGCTCCAGTCACCACCACCGTCTTCACACAACCACTTGCTCCGGTTACCACAGGCGTTCCTTCGAGGCGGAGCACGAAACCACATCCTCCATTCCCTCACTAAATTCGTACCATCACCTTCAAACTTTTTTTGCAGAATCGTTCTGTGTGTGGTAACAATCCACTGATAAAGCAAAAATCACCAAGATGTTCATACTTACACTGGATAATCACCTCCGTCTTATCCTTTTTACGGATCTCTTTCTTACATTTTAATGGTCTCCTGACATCTATCCATATTCTTAGCCTCATGAACTTTCTCCAGTTGCTAGAGTTATTTTTAGCATCGTATTCAATGAACGTTCCAAAAAAGTTACCGAGTTGTTTCCCTAATCCCTCTAACATGTACCCAACCGGAAGATCATAAATTTGGATCCAAAATTCTAACTCCACCAATGCTTCCTTTGTTAGGTCCTCACCAGGTTTGATAACATTTTGAATAAGTAAAGCATTGTCGAACGACCATGGTCCTCCATTTCTCACCCAATCAAAATCATCTTGGTGATAAAATTGAAACAAGAACAACCCTGGCTTGATGTCCTTGATCATTAACCCCATTTTCGGCGAACAACCCTGGCTTGATGTCCTTGATCATTAACCCCATTTTCGGCCTCCAAATATCAACCAACTTCATCTTTATAACTCTAGTATTGATTCCCTTCTCTATCAAAAATCTACCAACGAAACAGAGTTTAAATCTATCGGTTTCTTCCTCCAATCCTTCCTAAAAGACAAGCTCTTCATTCTCCTCGTTATCAATATCTATATCCTCCATTTGCATTTCAAAATCATCTACTGTAGTCATGATGACACTCTCACAAATCTGAAAAAGATTGGAAAGAAAACAAGCCTCTCACGTAGGAGAGATTTAGTTTACACCGACTTTACTAACTTAAATACTTAAATGTAACATACTAGAGTTTGTTATTGTGTAATCAATCTTCATTATTTTTAACGTAACTTTTTCTATTTCCACTCATTAAACTTACTAACTTAAATTTCGTTCGATTCGCGGGTCCTGTTAATATTTCATATATAAAGTTAAGTGAAAAGCTAAGGGTATATTTTGTAAATGCGGGGATGGGTTAATTTTATTATTACAAAAATGTCATTCAACTTTTACATATAAAATCCTAATAACTTTAAATATTTTTTTCAAAAATTATCTTTAGGAATCTTTTTCTCATTTAAATTACCAAATTTTCTAAAAATATTTAATAAAAGTTACGCTTAATATTCCTTAAAATACGAACATAAAATTAGAAATGAAAAGTTATATAAAACAAAAAAAAATCATTTTGTACATACAAAAGTTATTAATAAAAAGCATCCGAAAATGTCTGTAAAATACAAAGATTAAATTAATTTTTCACTGTCTTAATTCAACTACACCGCACTAACAAATAACAACATTAAAAGCATAATTAAACTTCTCCTTTTGTAATTTTTCTCACATACGACACAAACATAAGTTAAGAATATAAGTGTAATTTCCGATTAGTGCAAAACGGAATTTTTTACTGCATTTAGCAATCATGAAAAAAAAGATAGTTGAACTTCTTATCTTTTCGACCTTGTTTTCCTACACTAAAATTGAGTCAAGTTTTTACTTAAAAGAAGAAAATTTTAAAAAATAGTTAAAGTTATTAAATTATTCTCCTCAAAATACGTGTAAAATATCAAACGATAACTAATTTGATATGTAGATAATATCGTATTGTATAAAGTGCACTATTGGACTCACTAGTTGGTAATATGATCAAAATTAATGTTGATACAGTTTTTTTCAATGATCTTAATAAATATAAATGAAGTGAGGTAGTTCAAGATGTTGCTGGTATGGTAATTAGTGCTCGTTGGGATAGTAAGATGGTGAAGATTTATGCGGTTATTGCCGATACTTTAGGTGTTAAAAGAAGGGTTGAGTTGGATCAAAGACATCAAATACCAGAACGATGGTGTCACCGTCGAGACTGATGTCTGCTCACTGTTCAGGAAGTAAGAAGTTCAGTGAGAATGTTTCAGAGTTTGGTCCGTGCATTGCTGACTGCAGGGAGCTAATCCTTTTTTCATATTATATTTCTCTTGTGTTTTTATTTAACGATCCGCTAATTATGTTACTAATTATTTGGGTAGAGCCTTATGGTTAAATATTGGTCCTAATTAATCGAATGATACAGTTTCAAGTGATTTGAATGATGTACTCTTAAAAGACCTAATGAACTGAAATTACATATTTTAGTTAGAAAGAAAATCATCTCTTGCTATACTATACTTCTAATATTTTATAATATGTTTTTACCTATTAAATTGATATAATTTTTTTTAAGAAATTCAGCAATTAATTATCTTTTATTAATCATATCTTTCCTCAAACTTATTTATATTATCGATAATGTTTAGTAACAAAATAGACTTATTTAATTTAAACTAAAATAGACTTATTCAGTTTATCTGGGCATAGAAGTGGTAATCTCTACTTCAGATTGCAGGATTGGTGCTCGGAAAATTTGTCGATAGCAGTTAGTTTGGTCCCTTTGAAAGCCTCTATCCATAGTTTACCGTCTTTTTGGTTCAATCTTTTCAAGATTCCTACTACGGTGTCAGGGAAAATAGAAGCTAGAAGAAGTATTTTTCTATGGGGAAGTTCTTCTAAAATGAAGAGTAAAATGCATTTACTAAATTGGAACTTGGTCTGCAAACCCAAAGATGAATGGGGACTCGAGCTTCCACAACTCAGAGTTAAAAATGTGGCCTTGTTGGAAAAATGGTGGTGGAGAGCGTATGGTGAGTGTGATGCTCTATGTAATAGGATTAGCGCGAAGATAAGGACTAAATTGGAGAAGGAATATGTCAAATGCGAAGTGGAAAGGAGGTGGCTGGCACATAGTAAAAAATATAATTAGTATCAAGGAAGATCTAGTTTCTAATGATCTGGTAGGAGCTGACTGCTTCAAGTGGGACATTAAAATTGGGAAATATATGGAAGATCATTGAAATGAAGATTGACCTTTGTTAAATATGTTCCCGATACTTTACAGAATATCGAATTTTAAGTAAGGTTTAGTGCAAGTGTTCTTAAGCAGCAACTTTTTTTTTTTTAATAAAGGTAATTCTCATTAAATCATCGAAATATCTGACAGGAGTGTCTCCAACAAAAACAGAGGAGGAGACGAACTAATAATGAAGCTATTAAGCTCACAAGGAATCCTAGCCAAACTATGAGCCGCCTTGTTAGCTCGCTTTCTAACATACTCAACAGAAAAACCACTCTTACGCTGAAGAATCGTTTTGCATTGCTCAACCATATCACCCTGCTCCAAAAGATTAGAATGCTTCTTGTTAACTGCATGGACACCTAGCTGCGAGTCACATTCAATTGAGATGGTTTCAGTCTGCAATGTCTCTGCCCATAAGAGCGCTTCCAAGATACCTGTTATTTCTGCTTCTAGCACTGAAACTCGACCTGCAAATCGCATAGTCTTACCATTGATGTAATGTCCCTGGCAGTTCCTTAAAACCATGCCTATAGCAAATGAATTCTCATCTGGGACAACTGAAGCATCAACGTTGATCTTAACAGAACCTACATTAGGAAGTTGCCATTTCTGATTCTGTTGTTGAACACTATCTCCTGGGCCTGTTACGCACCTTGCTTTCCTTTTGTTCACCTGACACCAATCTACAATTTGATTTCTACTCCATCTCATAACTGCTGCAGGCGTCATCTTCTTACCTTCAAAAATTCGTTTATTCCTGGAAAACCAGACCCCCCAAAGAACTGCAGCCACCTTCACTAACCAGTCTTTTGTTTCCATACTCAGCCTGTTAAGCAACCACTCAGAAGCATTTTCTATATCCCACATCTCACTATTAATTCCCATATTTTGCCAGCACTCCTTGGCAAAGCTACATTCGAAAAATAAGTGCCTGAGATGCTCCACCTCGCCCACGCACATCTCACATCCAATAGGAACTCTTACACCTTTACCTCTAAGGAGATTACGAACATAAATGTTATTACGACAGAATCTCCATAGAAATATTCTGACTTTATGAGGGACTTCAAGGTTCCATATTTTATTCCAACCTGTCGACTGAATCACCCCACTTTCTCCACCATGATTTTGATACCACTGCTGGTAACCTGTTTTCACTGTGTACCGTCCATCTATAGAGTGGACCCAGGCTAACCTGTCTTTGGTACAATTTTGTGGAATACGAGTACTTAGAATAACATTTGTATCCTCATTAGAGAAATTTCTTCTGACTTTACTTTCATCCCACGATTTTTCTTCCTTAAAGAACTCACACACCTTGAGATCCTGAGCTTCAACACTGGTAGTCCCCAGGTTTACACAAAAATCATCTTTCCCTCTCAACCACCTGTCCTTACTGATATTAATTCTCTGTCCATCCCCTAATACCCATCTCAAACCGCTCTTAATTTCCTCTTTAGCTTCCCAAATGCCTGACCAAGTATAGCTTGAACCACCTGTTCTGGTTGCCTGCAAGAAATCACAATGAGGATAATATCGTGCCTTTAAAATCCTTGACACCAAAGCTTCAGGTTTAGTAATAAAATTCCAGCACTGTTTGCCTAACAAAGCCAAATTAAAACCGTGAAGGTCTCTAAACCCAAGGCCTCCATTCTTTTTCGACAAACTCATTCTATTCCATGCTAACCAGTGTACTCCTTTCCGAGTTGAAGAGTTAGAACGCCACCAAAAAGCATTCATCATCTTCTCGATTTCTTGACACAATGTTTTAGGAATCAGAAAACAAGACATTGTATAAGAGGGGATTGTTTGGGCCACGTTCCTAATCATTACTGCCTTTCCTGCCCTAGACAGCAATTTTGAACTCCACCCTTGAATTCTCTGAGAAACCTTCTCTTTCAAGTATCTGAAAACTGACTTCTTCGACCTACCAATCAGAGATGGTAGGCCCAAATATTTACTATCTCCAATATCATTGAACACACCCAAGATTCGCTTAATCTCCATTTGCTTATCTCTTCGAACGTTTGAACTAAAGAAAACTGCTGATTTTTGATAGTTTACTGCTTGGCCAGAGAATGCTTCATAAGAGTTCAACACCTCTTTGACTGAGATTGATTCCTCTGCTGTTGCCTTAAAGAAAAGAAAGCAATCATCTGCGAATAAAAGGTGAGTAACTGAAGGTGCTGGACTACTAATACAACAACCACTGATTCTCCCCTCTTGAGCTGCAGTTTTTAATGACAAAGACAACCCCTCTACGCACAATAAAAATAGGTAGGGTAACAACGGGTCACCTTGCCTGAGCCCTCTTTTAGGAATGGTAGGTCCAATCGATGAACCTTGAAAAGATATGGAATACGAAACCGTTGTCACACATAACATTACCCACTTAATCCACCTGTCTGAGAAACCCATAATGCTCATTCTGTTTTGCAAATAACCCAGTTGACACGATCATATGCTTTGCTAATATCAAGCTTAAGTGCAACTTCCCCTTCCTGGCCACCATTCTTCCGTTTCATGTAGTGAAGCAACTCAAAGGCTACCAGAACGTTCTCTGTTATGTTCCGCCCTAGAACGAAAGCAGACTGCTCCTCAGAAATAACATCTGGTAAAATTTTTTGAAGTCTATTTGCTAACACCTTAGCAACGATTTTGTAAAGCACATTACAAAGAGCAATGGGGCGACGATCTTTAATCTCCTCCACATTATCCTTTTTAGGAATTAAAATCAATGTTGTATCATTCACATCAGTTGGAAAACTGCACTCCGTTAACCATTCTTCACAGCATTTAAAAACCTCCTTCCCTAAAATCTTCCAGAAATGTTGAAAAAAGGCTGGGTTTAAACCATCCGGGCCAATGGCTTTGTCTGGGTGCATGCTTTTGACTGCTTCTGTAAATTCCTCAAATGTAAGGCTAGAAGTAAGCATATCATTTTGCTCACTCGATATGCTCTCCCCAATATGAGACCTTGGAAAATTAACTCTCCGATCTGTGCCAACAAAAACCTTAACATAGTATTCTTTAAGAAGCCTACATAAGTCCTCGTGGTTTGACACTAAAGTCCCATCATCTGCTCGTAAAGCTGCTATGTGATTAGCTTTCTTCCTGCTAGATGCTGCAGCATGGAAGAATCTTGAATTCGTATCTCCACCTTCTAACCAAAATGCCTTTGCTCTTTGTCTCCAGTAAGACTCTTCATACAACAGAAGCTCTTCCAGTTTTTCTTTCTCATCGAAATACATTTGTACCCCATCATCATCCTCTCTGTCTTTAAGCCCCTCGATAATCTCTTTCTGCTTTATTACTTTCTCCCTGAACTTATGAAAAAAAGTTCTACCCCACTTCGCCATAAAAGAAGAGACCGAAATTAATTTAGGAAGTAGATGAATAGCAGGCAGATTTTGCAAAAATCTTGTCACTTCCTTGTGGAAACTTGCTTCTTTCAACCAAGTATTCTCAAATTTGAAACGAAACTGATTTTTAGAAAAATAAGTGTTTACCAGCTCAAGCTTTATAGGGTCATGATCCGAGGCCACGACATGCGAAACTGAAAGAGTACACAAAGGAAACCTATGCCACCAGGAGTCAGTAGCGAACGCTCTATCCAGCCTTTCTTGGACCCAATCTTTTGTGCCCTTGCTCTTCTCCCAAGTGTAACCTCCACCTTTGAGATCAATCTCAGTTAAAACACTATCTTCTATTGCACTTCTGAAGCCATTCATTAGATTTTGAGGGTGAGGATGTTTCCCCTTTTTATCCGGGCTATACAAAAGGTCGTTAAAGTCCCCAAAAATGCACCAAGGGAGATTAGAACCTAAAGCCAACTTTCTTAGAAAATCCCAAGAAGCTTGTCGCCTTTCTCGTTCTGGGAATCCATAGAAGCAAGTCAACCTTCAAGAAGCATTCTGATTTTCTCTAATGACCATGTCTATATGATTTTGAGAAGAAGCAACCACATCACCCAGAACATTTTGCTTCCAAAACACTGCCAACCCACCTCCTCTACCTTGCCTATCAACATAATAAAAATTAATAAAACCAAGAGTTGAAGCTAAAACTTCAATTTTATTTCCTTCTACTAGAGTTTCAGACAAAAACAGTAAATCAGGCTTGTGAGACTTTAATAAATCTCTGAGAACACGAACTGTGCGAGGTCTGCCCAACCCTCGACAGTTCCAACTTATAAGATTCATTACGAACGGCTGGCTTGTAGTGCAAGCTCAGCCGATATATTTTTTGAAGATGCTGCAAAATCCCCAGCAGAAATAGCAGCTTCTTTTTGATTTTTGTCCCCTGTTGGCCCAGAAATTTGATGGCCCAATTGATTGTTGTCCCCTGTTGGCCCAGTAATTTGATGGCCCAATCCAATATCCATACTGTCAACTACTTCCAACTCACTCCTCCGTCTTTTACATTCCTCCAGTTGTAGTCCCACATTATCCTCCTCATTCAATAAATACAGCATATTTGATGTTGTTGAAAATCCCTGTAAATCAGCACCCTTGATTGAGTTTGTTGTACTGCTGAAATTCCTAGGCCCGTTACCAACCAAATCCCTACAATCCCTCTCCTTCCTTATCTCTTTGCCTTTTTTTTGAAAATTTTTCACCCGGGTAATCCTGGAAATTATTCAAACCACCAATCCTGTCCTCCCACGTGTCATCCTCTTCATCCCTGAGCCATTTACTTTGAACCTGCCCCGCCGCCCTGTGTGGTGGAGCTCTCAGCCAACTCCCCCATTCCTTGATCACCTCCTCACCTTCATTGACAATAGCTTTCCTGCAGTAACGATCTGTATGTGTGACCATGCCACAGAAAAAACAGAATTCCCCTAATCTCTCGTACTTACAACTAACAGTAAACTCTGAACCATCTTTTTTGACAATCTTTTTCTTTCGTTAGTAATCCTTCAAGGGGACCGGTCTACAACTAAGGGTGAGTATTCGGTTATTCGGTAACCGAACCGAAATATAATTCGGTTACCGAATACCGAATAAGGGTAAAAATCAGAACCGAATAGTGAACCGAAATAATTTCGGTTATTTACCGAACCGAAATAATTATTTCGGTTAAATCCGAAAATCGAATTAAAAAACCGAATTAAGAATTTTTTTTAAAATTTTAATAATAAAATATTTAATAAATTACAAAAAAGATTAATGATCGTACAACAGTTAACTTATACTCTTAGCTCCACTTTCATGCACCTGAATATTATGGTGTGGTGTCCTGATTACAATAAAAGTACTTCTAATTAGTTAGTTTATTTTTTTATTTTAGCAACTAAATTGAAGATCATGAAAACTAAATACATTAAAATCTAAATTAGGCAAATAACAATTAAATATAACAAATAAAAAGAGAGGAAAAGTGAAGTTGGGAACTGAGAATTGATAATTCAAGTGAAAAAAAAAAGAAAGGAGCTAGGTAAAAATAAGTAATTTATAAATAAATATATTTATGTATATATTAAAATATATATATATATTATTATATTTTGTTAATTTCGGTAATTCGGGTATTTCCGTAAAAAAACCGAAAAAACCGAAATACCGAATAACATAAAAAATCAGAACCGAATTAAAAACCGAATTATTTCGGTTCGGTAACCGAACCGAATTATTTCGGTTTGGTATTCGGTTAACCGAACCGAATGCTCACCCCTATCTACAACAAACATTTGTTGTAGACCGGTATACAACAAACAGTTTTTCCACCGTTGGATGGTGGATCTAACGGCTGGTAATTAAAACAACAGCAAAGGGACCGCGGAAATTTTCAGCGGTCCGGGATAATTACTAAAATACCCCTCTGCACGGACCGCGGAAATTTTCAGCGGTTGGTAGCGTTTTTTGTTTACCTAGTTCTTGACAAACACAGTCTCTCTCAAACTTATATACATAAACACACACAGCCGCAGCCTGCAAACACAAACACAAACACACAGCCAGCAGACCCAGCACAAGCAAAAATCACAGCAACCCAACCTTAAATCATTCTCCTTTTCCGTTATTAAGGTATATAATCGATTACTTTATGTTATTTACAGTTTTATTGATATAAACTTATGTTTTTCTTTTGTTGTAGATCTTATTTTGTGTATGTAATTCAAAATTTTAGGGTTAAATAATGTATGAATTAACATATGAATTGTACTATGATTAAATTCAAAATTGTAGAATTTCTAGGGTTCATAATTTGGACATGATTTAATTCGATTTTTAGGATAAATTAGTGTTAATTTAGAATTAATTTAGTGTATTAAATTCGAATTTTTAATGTTAATTCGAATTTATAATTTTCATTCGAAATTTTAATAATCGAATTTATTATTTTAATTCGAATTTACAATTTTAATTCAAATTTTTAATAATTGCGTATTAAAGTAGAATTTTAATTATAATTCGAATATTAGTAGATTTTTAGGATAAATTAGTGTTAATTTAGAATTAATTTAGTGTATTAAATTCGAATTTTTAATTTTAATTCGAATATTAGTGTTAATTCGAATATTTAGGAATAAATTTAGGATTATTCATGACAATTTAGTGATAATTCGAATATTTAGGAATAAATTTAGGATTATTCGTGATAATTTTAGTGCTAAATAGTAAAATCCATTTCTTAGGATAATATTTAGGATAATTCGAATTATTAACCCTTATTTTATTTATAATTCGAATTTTAGTGTTACAATACAATTTTAGTGATAATTCGAATATATAGGATTAATTTTAGGATTATTCGTGATAATTTTAGTGCTAAATAGTAAATTCGAAATTTTAGGACAATTTTTAGGATGAATCGAATTATTAACCCTTAATTTATTTATACTTTGAATTTTAATTTAATTTATTTATAATTCGAATTGATAATGATAAATTTAGTGTTAAATTCGAGTTATGTTAGTGTAAAAGTATGGATGCAATTAACATATGATTTTGTTGCAAATAATGGGTAGTTATTTCGAATGTATTGTGAACTTGGTGTTTATATATGTGGTGATTGTTTTTATTGTGTATGTTGTGGTGTTTTTATTGTGGTGATTGATGAATTTTGTTGACAATATTTTTAGGTATGGATAATTTTGGTGATTTCGGGAATATGTTGCCGAGTCCTAACGCGCATAATGTTATTTGGGACAATCGGTATCACGCCAGTGAGGATGTTTGGGATGGTGCAGGGAGAGATGAGTTGCAGAGCTATTCGGGGAACAAGTCATTGCACTTGTGGAAGTTAAGGAGACCACAGCGGGAATTGCTACACGTGCTTGGGTTTGGGATTTTTGCAGACCCTGCTGTTGTCTTGGCTACTGACACTCGGTTGATATCTGCTTTGGTGGAGCGTTGGAGACCTGAGACCAAAACTTTCTTCACGAGGCAGAGGGAGATGACTGTTATATTGGAGGATGTAGGGTTTATTTTAGGGGTGCCAGTTCAGGGGGATGCGCTGACTTGTGGGGTGATAGAGAACAAGGCGGCGTATTTTGCTAATAATTGGTTCGAGCCTTTGACCGAGGAAGAGGTGAAAGAGGCTTTGTTTCAGAATAACATCAAGCTGGGGTGGTTGTTTGAGAGATATGGTGCACAGAAGCCTGAGAAGAACAATATGAGGGCCACGGTTGTACATACCAAGGCGTATCTGCTATTCATTATGGGTTGTATCCTCTTCCCTAGCATCAACCGCTCTTTTGTTCATGTTCGGTATATGCACCCATTGATTAATATGTGGGAGATTCCTTATTATGCTTGGGGTGCCGCTGTGTTAGCTCATATATACCGGGGTTTGGAAATTGCTGCAAGGAAGGGCAGCAAGAGCATTTCTTGTTGTGTCTGGGTGTTACAGATTTGGTCTTACGAGAGATTTCCTCGTATTGGCGTGCCTTTACGATCTCCCGGTCAGGAGGATTATCCGGTTGCTGAGGGATGGGCCTATGCTAGTGATACTCATGTCGGGGTTTCGAAGAAGCGCAGGATGTCAGGCCCTCACCACAGCTTACCATTTTATAGGGGTGAGTTTGATGGTGTTGCTGGTGATGAGGTAGTCTGGAGGCCGTATGCTAGGTTCGAGGATGTTATGGACAGCGAGATGATACAGGCACAGTTAGCTGGGTGCGGTCGAGTTCCCCTTGTATGTTATGATGTGGTCGAGTGGCAGCATCCGGATAGGGTGTCGAGACAGTTTGGTTCTAGTCCCCGGATTCCACGGGCACCGGTGAACATGGTTGGTTACAGGGGGCTAAGGATGCCACGTTTGCAGGGGAGGATTGACTGGTGCGGTGGTTTATTGATATTGGCAAATGGGCCAGGTTTTGTTCAGATTTGGATGGCCTTGTTGATGACTCGGTAGACATAGCTTCGAAGGCTAATTACATGGCGTCGTATGCTGATATATCTCGTATGCGTATAGGGAAGCCCGATCCACAGCCTCAGCAACAGTACAAGACGAGGGAGTTGTATGATAGCCTCGAGGGCTATGAAGTTGTAAGTGTTTTGCAAATATGCATATTTCACATTACATCCCCACACACTACAAAATTTGCATTCACACGTATTTCATCTTGATGATATGATATCTTTGTGGAATTAATGAAAAAATGTTTGCTTGTTTTTGTTTGTAGATGGTTGCCGGGATTAATATGTTGAAGCAGCTGGATGCTAGGGTTCCTCCTGAGTTTGTGGAGGAGTTTGGGAGGATTTCTGCTACCTTCCTCACACCATTCTCTCGGTTGATGAAGAAGATCAAAGGACCCGCCTACAGACCTCCCACATTTTAGAACATAAAATCAGATTTCATTGCACCTTTGGATGACGACTTTGACATTCCAGCCATTCCTGCCCAGGATGTCGTTGACATGACAGAACCATCCCAGCATGTGTCTCAGCCACCCCAGGCTATTGCCTCATCTAGTAGGCCCGCGAAGCTTACATCCCGCAAGATGAAAGAGGAGAAGTGGAGTATCACTAAGAGTCTCAGCATGACAAAGAAGAATGCTATATATTCAGATTGGGGATGGGGCTTTGGGATGGCGCCGAGGAATCCCGGTGGTCTTAGTGTTCAGGACTATCACGTCCATGCATCAGCTATGCAGAGTCTGGCTCCAGGAACATGGGTTGATGACAGGATCATATACACTTATATGGTATTGTTCGTAACTCGTTGCTAATACATTTTAGTTGTCTAATACATTTTAGTTGTCTAATATATTTTAGTTGTCTAATATATTTTAGTTTTTGCATTCATTTTAGTTGTTGCATTCCTTTTACTTGTTGCATTAATTTTACTTGTTGCATTTATTTTACTTGTTGCATTCATATATATTTTCAGGGATTGCTAAGGACTCGGGAGGAGGAGATTCACACTAGAGGTATATGGGAGAGGAAACCCGTCTATTATTTCATGGATCCCTACTTCATGGTTCTTGGGAAAGGATATGTGAAGAAAATCAGAAAAGCATCGAGGGTCGGTGGAGATACATTTCAGAGGGCATGGAATAAAGCATTACGTAGTTTTACTGGTTTTTCTAGTGCTACTGTTGGTCCTTCTGTTCTCGAGGCGGACTACATATTCATCCCATGTTGTGTCGGAGATGTGCATTGGGTTTTGTTCATGTTCGGTACTAGACGATTTGAAGGTCTTATCATAGCTTCAATGAATGAGGAGCCGGATTATCGTGATGATATACGAGTGGTGGTATGTTCCTCTACTATTACTGTCTTCTATATAGTCCTCACCAATTTTATATTATATTCATTCTCAGATCATAATTTCATTGCAGTCATGGTTGTTGCCGAGGCTATTGCATATGGTACACCTAGTCGAGGGGCGTGACCCTACTTCAGCCGAGGTCCTAGCTCTACCGTCCAGGCCAAAGCAATGAAACTCTAATGATTGTGGTGTTTATGTGATGAAGTACATGGACTACTTCACACAAGGATATGACTTAGCCGAGGTACCGAATTGGTCGCAGGAGGAGGTGGACACCTTTAGGTATCGGATAGCCAGGAAGCTTCAGCTAGGGAAGGCAATGGGGATTCCCGGGATTCGTATGCGTAGGCGACACGAAGCTTCGTAGTTGAATTTCATTTGATTTTTGGTTGCCAGATTATATAATTGGATTTCATTTCATTTTAGGTTGTCGAATTATGTAGTTGCATTTCTATTGATTTTATATTATCGGTTTACGTACTTGGATTTCATTTGATTTTATATTATCGGTTTTATTTGATTTAATTTTGGTGGATTTTGTGGATTTTGGATTGTTTTGGATGTTGGAGGATTATTTTGGTGAATTATGCTTGATTTTGGAGGATTATAGGTGTGTGGGATTTTTGTTGCCAATTTTGGTGAATTTGGAGGATTATAGGTGGTGAATTATGCTGCATTTTGTTGGCAATTTTTGTGAATTTGTGCAGGTTGGCTATCTGTATACAGTCTGCATTAAAAAAAAACCCCGCCCAACCGCGGAAATTTTCCGCGGTCCGTCCCTTTGGTTTTTTTCCAAAAAACAGAGCAGAAACAGAGGCATGCATGCAAACCTTCTGTTGAAATTGCTTAATTTTTGGAAGTTAGTCCTAAACTAACTTCCAATAATCTAAACCACTCTCAAAAGTCTTAAAATATGGTAATGAGTGATTTTCAAAAAAAAAATATAATTTTTTCAATTTTTAAATAATATTTAAAATTCCTTAAAAAGTCAACAAAAGTCAATATTTTGTCCAAATGTTAGAAAAAACTTTTCAATACATTTCATAACAATTTCTAATTTATAGTTCGACATGTAAATTTTAATTTTCAATCTCAAATTTATAGGTACACTTTCAATCTCAAATTTCATACTTGGATTTATATAAAATTCATATAAATTCATATAAAATTCAATGAAAATACATAGGTTCGAATGAAAATTACACGATCAATACAATCCACTAAATTTTATGAAATATATTGGCCCTAATCAAAAATACCTAGTATATTAGAAAGACCACCGGATAACCGGTGTTGAGCAACTCCTTGCGTAGTATCCACGAAGCATGCAATATGGTAGAGAATAAGTACACAACCATCACGGATATGGCCTTCCGTAAGTTTCCACGGGTAAGGGTTGGAGTTGTTCCAAATGGTAACGGGAATCGTATTCGAGCCATCGTAGAGATGAAATCTTACAAAACATGTCCCCCTTCCCTCTCCGTCCCTTCCGGTAGGTGTGAAACCCAACCCTTCACATATTCGATGCATATTTGGTCCATATTACAACCCTCACGAGGCCTCAAGTTTACAATATCGACAATTCGATCACATTTGACAAGCTTACCGCCATTCCATCCGGATTTTTTCAATTTTCCATCGGGCGTGTTGTTGCCCAAATTCAAGATCGGAAGGAAGTACGGATCCGGATGAGAGTTCACCAATCTCCACGGTTCAGTGCCCTCCATCCAATTGCATGCCTCGATCCAATTTTTGGCCCTATAAGCCTCCTCATCGGGTGGGTACAAGTCCGTTTCCTCTTCCTCCACATGGGGCGGCTCATCATTGTCCACAAGGGGCATCAACTCGGCACATGCATCTTCCATCTCACTAAAGGTTGGTGAGACCACATCTTCCTCGTCATTGTCCTCATACCACGAGTCACTTGGTAGGGACCCCGAGAATGTGTTGCTAACGTGGGAAACCAAATCACAACTATGATCGGAGTTGTTGTCACCACTATACTCGCTAGTCATGTTACCTATCACAATAAAACACAATTATATGACAATAATTGGGAATTATATGACAATAAAACATAACAAAAAAGAAAGCAATGTTAAACACTTAAAATTCAAATCCATTAAAAGATTACAACATTCGGTTACAAAATGCTACACTACTAATTATATTGCGATTCTTGAACATTTTTAAGATCTTCTAGTCTACTAGCACACTTCCTTTTATCATGGCCTTCCATTTGACAATAAGTGCACCTTCTTGGCGGCTTCTCCTTTTTACCAATCGATTCTATTGGACTTTTGAAACGAACGTCCTTCTTCCTCCCTTTAGTTTGGGACATAATAGGGTCAAGAATTGTTTCTTCATGAGCACTTGCATTTGGAGCTTGCGAATTGCTTTCGTAAGATTTAATTCCATTAACGCTCATTCTTTCAAGAATTGGTATTTCTCGATTCATCACTCCAATGACATAATCATACCATTCCTTGGATGCAATGCTACTTTGACAAAAACTCATGGTTAACATTGTCATGCTATTAAATCGATCGGTTGAGGTCATCTCATGACTTTGTCCAACATCCAAATTATAAGGCAACACATCATCAACTCTATTGGCATGCATTGTCCACCTCCGATTTATGTAATACGGGGGAATTTCCGAAACCCGTTTCTTAGTGAAGACCACCAATAGGTGTCTACAAGGTAGCCCCGAATGTTCAAGCATTCTACACGTACACATTCCCAAAGAGCTTGCTTTCTCGAATGCCACAAAATAAACATTTCTTCTCGTAGGCTCGGACATGGGCCTATAACAACTATAGTACGTATAAACATCCCCCATTCCCTCCCATTCTTCACTAGCTCGTCGGTCTTTTTCAACAAAGTATTTTGAAGACTCAACCAATTCATCTTGAAATCTTCTAAACATTTCCTTAGTGTAGATACAAGAAGCATGATACTCCAATATGGTATGTAATTTCATGGGACGTTTTAGATTAATGGTGACATAATCTTCTTCCTTCTCCCTCATGAATTGCCTTGCCAATGCTTTTTGGGCATTTTCAATGAATTCCTTCAAACCCGTTGCCGAACTCACATACTTATCAAAGAAAGAATTCATCCCCTCACTCCTCGATGTACTATTTTGAAACGCCGAAAATTTGTTTCTAGTATATGCAGGAATCCACTTATGCTTCAACTCATATAACCCATTTAACCATTTATGATCTTGCAAGTGATATTTTTCCACAAACGACGCCCATCTAGCTTCAAAAACACATTCGGTGAGAGATTTATAAATGTAATTGTTGAAGTCCATCTTGAATTCCGGAAAAGCCGAATAATAATGAGCTAATTTCTCGGGGAATTTTTGACTAATGTGCCAAGAACACAATAAATGGGTAGTATTCGGGAGTACAACCGCAATAGCGCTTTCCATGGCTTGATCTTGATCCGTGATTATAGTCAGTGGAAGATTATTCCCCACACCTTCAAGCCAAGTACGAAGAATCCACTCAAAAGTCGATGCGTGTTCATCCCGCATCAATGTAAACCCGAAAATTACCGATTGATAATGATGATTGACTCCGGTAAATGGGACAAATGGCATTGCATACCTATTTGTCCGATAAGTGGTATCAAAAGCCATAACATCACCAAAATTTTGGTAAGCCATTATACATCTCGGATCAATCCATACTAGACACTTCAAGCGATTCTCTTCATCGACTTCGGTCCTAATAAAATATTTAGAACCACTTTCTTCATTCAACCTATGCAACAAGTCCAACCCCGCTTGGGCGTCACTAATCTCAAACCTTTTCTTCCTCTCGTCTCTTAACACATTCCTAACATGTTGAACATTGAAACCAACTTTGTCATTACCTCCATGAATGTTACCAATCACATTCATCACTTGACAATTACGAACCCCCGAACCATAAAGCGTTTTAATCAAACTACGGGTCGCGGTGTTGACATGTCTTTCTCGTTGTACCAAATTCATCTTACTAGGGGAAACAAGACCGTGGTTGTGTACCAATTCAAGGCTAGTTACCTCCCAGTGACATTTTTTCTTTTGATAATTGACATACATCCTCACCTTGCACTCGCTTTTTGGAAGAACCTCTCTACGCCGTTTATTTTGACTACTCTCGACGACGACACTTTTTCCATAAAGCCTACAAACATATAAACGACCATATATCTCGTTGTCTTTATTACGATGACTAGCTTGAATTTTAATAGCAAATCCATTTCGTAAAGCATAAGCCCTAAAAAAATGACCGGCCTCATCCACACTTTGAAAAATTTGATTCAAATATGAAACTCCCCCCCATCAACATTTTCATACAAATTTGCATCCTCTACATTATCATCTTCATCTTCCTCCTCACCCTCAACATTATCACTATCATTTTCAACCTCGTTTTCAACCTCATTTTCATCATTTTCATCTTCAACATCAACCAAATCGTCATCTAAATTAATAAATTCCTCATTTCTATCTACAAAATCATCATCTTCAACATAAACAGGGGTTTTAGGTTCTTCACTAGTATTTAAATCATCAAGATGTAAGCTATGATCAATAGACTCTTTTTTTTCATTTTGACGTTTATGACGAAACATACGAGTAAATAATTTATCCGCCATGAAAATGTAAAATTTAAGACAAGAAATATACCTTGAATTGACAAAACTACTTGAATTTCTTGATGAAAATGCCCAAAATCGCCTAAAATGTAAACTTGGAGAAAGTAGAATTTTTCTTGAAAATTTTGGTGTTTTTTGTGGTGAAATGAGCTGCTGTTGGGATGCTGGGGATAAGGGGACAGTACCCAACCACGGAAAATTTCCGCGGTCCGTCCAGGTCAATCGCTGAAAATTTCCGCGGTCCGGGTACCATCTCACCCGTTAATTCCCCATCTAACGGCTGTTAAACTGTTTATTAACAACCTAATAATAGCAAACAGTTGCTACAGACCCTTCCCCGTCCTTCAATGTGGATCAGACCTCTGTACAGAAGGGATGAAGATGATCTTGCAAGACTACAACATGTAGTCAATCTTCACTTAACTGAGGGACATGATACATTAATTTAATCCAAAGTCATGGGTGATTTCACAACTAAACCGTCTAGGAAACTGTATAATTCTAATGTATGTACAACATCAAGACGAGTCGGTTACCGGGGTATGATATGGTCTTCTAAACTCTCTCCTAAAATCATGGTACTCATGTGGAAGTTAAAATGGTGAATCCTCCCAATAAGGCAATTCCTCAACTACAAATTACCTCATATTTCAAAGTAGTGTGTCTGGTGCGATTGTGAAGATGAGTCCACACAACATCTATTTTCGAAATTTAAAATTGCACTTTTAGCTTGGAACTTTGTGTGGGATTAGTAGAGCATCAGAGATATACCGAAAATAATTAATGGGTTTTCGATTAAATACCTACTTAAATACATCAAAAATGGGTTGGCAGGAAAAACATGGGGACTTATAGTGGTTGTTTCTTATTAGAGCATTTGGCTAGCTCATAATGAAGTATTATTTACGAAGGAAAAGGTGTCTAAGGAGTTTTTAAAAATTTTAATTGTTACTCGATCTGATCAAAATCGTGTGTTTTGGTAATGATCCTTTATGACAGGTCAATGCAGACGGTGTAATCGCATTGTATTCACGCAAGTGTGAGTCTTTTGAAGTAATATATACAATATACAGACCTGGGCTACTACCACAAATGGAGGTCTCATGGGAGGTATAGGAGGTACTATCAAAGGAAGAAAGAGAACTTTGATTCAGGTATTCTTAGGTAGAGGTCAGGTAATTTGTTCATTACAATCGGAGATCGAAGCAATATTGTACACAATGAAGATTTGTGTATTAAAAATCAACAAAGCAGGGAAATTGGTAATTTATTCGGATTGTACAGAGGCCATAGAACATAAAGGACTAGCCTACGGATTCTAAAGTCTTCAAGTAGTAGTTTAATTAATCTACCTTCATTAGTTTTTAAACTCCAGGTATGGGCTATTAACGTGCTACTTTTAAATTAAAACTATTTTTTGATTGCTTTTCTGGCAATAATTCCTCTAATCTGTTGGTTATTCTCATAGACCGGGAGTTGATCAGCTTTTCCTCAATTGACTTTTGTCACTTGCTTGCTTTCAGCTGTCAATTTGCCTCTTTCTGCCCACTTTTCCTTTTTTCAATATAGCTCTCTGCAACAATATAGTTTGGTACATTATCTCGTACCCTCCAATAGTTCTTCTCTCTCAGGAGAATATCTACACTTTTCTATTTTTATTTTCTATCTGATCCAGTTCCCAATTACCATCTCCTGCCTCTCTTTTCTTTGTCTTTTATCTCTGTTGCTTATCTTGTTTTTTCAATGGCAGATTCCAGAGGAAGGAATTGTAGAATGAGATTCCATTTCTTCTATAAGGAGATCAATCAAGGATCCTGACTGCTTTATCTCTTACAATCCACCAGACTCATGTCAAAACAGATAATCGGCAGGTTTATAACAATGTTAGAATGAAAAAGTTCACCATCTTACCTCCAGATCAGGAGGAAGCTTTCATTCATATCAACATGTTATTTGATAATCATTTCAAAGAGAGAGAGACATTGAGACTAGTCACCATTGTTCCTATAGAGCTTAGCACTACAGCTCAATACATGGCTAGGTATGGCCTTAAAAACATGAACTCCCTGGTTCAAGCTCCTGGTATCATCGAAGATTTAAGGCACTTTCTTCAAAGGGACATGGGTATGTACCTTCCATACCCCAAGTTTAAATTACTTGAAAACTTTGGAGAAAGGGGGGTAATAGCCCTTCACCCCCTAAACTTACTTATATACGTTTTAGTGACAGCCGTAATTCTGAATCAGGTAAGCTTAATACTTGCCTCATGGTGACAATTAGGAAAGGTGTTTGGTCTTTTAAAGATAAAGAACATGTTAATTAGAGTATGCTTTCATGTAAAATGGCCTCCTCACACAACATGCCCTGCAAATCCTGAAAGAAGGTAGACTAATTCCTATCTCACATGTATTCAATTTTCATTTGGCCAATTTGGACACAGAGGTATTTTTAGGGGTCCTTGCTAGAGATATTTTGAACGGTGCAATTAGAGGCACCCTGGGCCAGCTCCTGCACATAGTTGAAACTCGTAAAGGTAATGCTAATGTAGGTATTTCCATAAATGGGATCTTGGACGACAGTCGTGATACTTGTTAGGTCACACAATATTATAAAAGGGGTTGAATATAGTGTTTATACAATCAAATCGATTTAGAACACAAGTATATAACAGTTGTCAAGTTTATTCAATATAATAAGCTCTGTTACAAAGTAGGTTAAACTACTTTCTCAGTGATGAACAATATCACTAAGAGCTTCTATGTTACAATCAATAATATTCTCGTGAATAATAACACTTATAGTGTAAACCCTAAGCTGTATTTATATAGCACACAGTTACAAGATATCTTCTAATTGATATGGAATATAATTATGTCTCCTAAAATCTATCAATCAGATATTATCTTCTACAAGTCTTCTAGCTATCCAACTATTCATGCATATCTTCTTTTATTTTAGTCCAGATCCTCTCCTGTAAATCAGCTGCATTTCTTATCTGAAGTACCCGCACTTAAGTCCTGATATAAATCCTGACGGCCTTAAGTTCTGATATAAGTTCTGACTTCAGTAAGTTCTAATTTCCAGTAAGTCCTGATAATAAGTTCTGAAACTAAACACAAATCAGATTAGACATGACATCACAAATATATATAACAATTTCCCCCAACTTGTAAATTATGAAAAATATACAAGTTAATAGATTTGATGATGTCAAAAACATTTACATTTAAGTACAAATGCAATGAGAGTTTATTTAAACAACTAACTACAACTTATAGTCCTTGCAACTTTTACCAATCTTACTGAGTCAATCTGAATCCAAAGTGATTCTTGACAAAGTTTGATATCAGCTTCTCTTCTGCATTCCTCAGGATTTAAGCTAATGTAGCCTTGACTTGCTTCATTTCTTCATCTTGACTTCCAATCTGGTAGATTGCAGTCCTAAGTGCTGACATGTGATTTCTCTCCAATCCATCACCAAGTCTGATTACTCTTGGATGAGATGAGTCTTCATTATAGCACAAACATTTCTTTTTCAGAATAACTTCAAGTTTAGCAGAATCTTTCTTCATTGGAATTTCACTTCCATCATCTTCAACTATCTTTGGAACAAATTCTGCAACCCTTGATCCAGAGATTCTGGCTTTATCCCTTATAGTCTTCATGATGAAATTTGACCATCTTCTGGTAATCTCAGACTGTATCTCCAAAAGATAATGAAAGAATTGAAGTTCTTTCAGAGATTTATTCAGCACATCTGATTCTGACATTCTGTAAGTTCTTCCATCTTTAAAAAACAGAATCAGCTTTTCTTTGACATTACTCTTATCATGAGCATCCAGTACCACTTGAACATATATAACCTTGTCAAGGTGTTTCTGTGTAACTTCCTCAAGTGGTTTGTCAGTTAGCAAAAATGGATCTCTGGTAATTACTTCAACTCCTGTTTTGATCTTGGCTTCTTCAGAACCTAATCCAGCTCTGTCTCTTGCTTCTCTGGCTTTCAATCCAACAAACATGAAATCAGATAGCAGTTGACTTTTCTTAGGATCTGATGGTGTAACATTCTTCCATAGAAGTTTCTTCTTATCAGTAATTGTCATCTTATTCAAATCAACTTGAGCTCTGTCAGAAGTTGATGTCTTGATGACTTGATCAGGATTTGCTGTTTCATTTACACCTTGATGTTCTGAAATGTTTTCACTCTGAACAACTTGAGCTATGTCAAAGGTTGTCTTAGATTCTTCTGTTATCTTTCTTCTTTTCAGAGTTTCCACAGTTCCATCTTCAGCAGCTGTATCATCAAAAACCTGAATTGCATACAGGTTTCATCAGGATATGAGTAATCTTCATTTCCTATTTCTTTGTTGGTTTATCAACCTTCTCTTTCCTTTTTGCTTTGGGATCAATCTCAACTTGTGATCTTGTCTTGGGCTTTGAAGCCTCAGAAGTTGACCTTTCCTTGATCACAATGCCTTTTGCCTTAGGCCTTGGAGGTTTCTTTGCATTAGAAGTTTTAGATTTAAGATTTGTCTTCTCAGCTGGAAATCTAGCTTCTTCCTCCTTAAGAGTCTCTAAATCCATTCCAGGATTATAATTGAGAAATAATCTTCTAGCAATTTCTTCATCAAGTGTCCGAATCTTGGGATCCTTATAGTAGACAGTAGTCTCCCTTCCCTTAAGCTTCAGAGTTTGTAAAAACTTCTGAGAGTCTTGACTTCCAGACTGAATCAGAATACCAGACTTTGTCATCAGACTTTGATCATCAGAACTTGCTTTCAGACTTGAGCATTCACAGCTTCAGAACTTGTATTCTTCTGTAGAAGATTTGCTAGATACAAAAATTAGTTTCTGTGAAGAAACTTTGCTTCCATGCTTGCCATGACCTTGACCCTTGCCCTTGCTAGGGTTTCCCTGGTCATCTTCTTTATCATCCTTCTTCTTCAGTGTTTGAATAGTAGAGCATTTAGACTTAACTACCTTCCCCCCCTTTTTGGCATCATCTGGCAGGAGTAGTGAAAGAAGGAGTTCCACTGAAGATTGGATTTCATTGAGTTGTGCTTGTTGAGAGGCTTTATTCTGCAAGATCTCATTCAGTTGGCTCTGTTGCTTTTCTTGAACTTTCTCAATAGCCTCTACTTTGTCATGAATAGGTCTGATAAACCTGTTCTTATCTAGCTTGAGCATCAGGTCCAGCTTATCAGCATTTTCCTGTAGTTTATCAACCTTGGCATGAGTAATGGAGTGTTGACCTTGAATACTTTTAGTACTGAGAGCTGTGACTTTAAGTTGAGCTTTGAAGTCAGAATTTGTCAACAACTCATCAGCTTTTGCAATATGATCTGACAGAACTTTTGAGCTTGGAATGAAATCAGATTCATTCCACTTCTTGGTCCATTCAACTCCTCTGTGAGTTTCCTCCCAAGGAACATGAGCTTCTTGTTCAACAAACTTTTTAAGCAGTGCCTCCTTTCCAAGAATTTGAGCTGGAGTATTTACTGGAGCTGACTCTCCAGAACTTGCTAGAAACTCATCATCTTCTGACAACACAAGAGTGTGTGTGGATGTAGGAGATTCTGGTACAACTTCATCTGTTTCACATCCAGAATTGTAGTAGTCGGTATTTCAGCATTTAATGGAGAAACAGATGGAGCTGTCACTTGTCCTTGTGGTGCTTCCAGAAACAAGACAGATGGAATGTTCAGCCTATGAATGTCAATTTCAGGACTTAATCCTGAATCTTCAACTGTAGCTATTTCTCTGATTGGAGAGACAAGAGGTGTAATCACTGTATCTTGAACAGTATCTTTAGCTTGAGGGGGAGGTGGCAAAGCCTTAATCACTATTGGTTCTAATAAGATCAGAGATTTCTGATCCCCTTCCTCAGCTTCTTTAGCATCTTCAGATTGAGGTTGTGCCATATGCCTTCCTGCTCTCTTCTTCTTTGATCTTCTGGATGGTGGAGGTGTTGCCTGAGCAGCATCAGAACTTGAAGTTCTCTTCATTTTTAAAATTCCAGAACCCTTAGCTTCAGTCTATTTCTGAGGAGTTACCTCTTTCTGAAAAATTTCCTTTTCAGCTTCTAACTCCTTCTGAAGAATTGATTCTTCAGCTGCTATTATCTCAGGTTCTGATACAGGAACCTGGACTTGATCATCCTCATTAGATTCATCCCTCAGAATAATCCTTCTTCTTCTCCTTGGTGGAGATTTAGGCACAGAGATAGTGCTTTTAGGCCTAGAGGATTTGTCAGATTTTACAAATGGCACCTTTTGAGAAGTACCAGAGGTTGGTTGAGAGGATTGTGCTGGTTGGAAATAGGTTCTGATAGTAGGCTGTGGTTGTGGTTGAGAGGATTGAGCTTGTTGAGTATTGGTAGTAGGTGTTGATGATTGTGGTTGAGAAGATTGTGCAATATCAGGAAATTGGGCTGTATATGTGTTGGGGTCAGAGTTTACAAAGAACAATTTTACTGATGTAGGAATTTGAAGGGGTCTTAGTATCTCTTTCTTATTATCAGTTGATAACAAGTCTGTGAAAGCCCTTTTAGCAAGTTTAAAAGGTTGAATTGTCTCACCAAAGTTTTAGGACTTATCAGGACAACAAAAACTGTAAATGAGTTGACAAAATCTAGCAAAGTAAACAGTATTTGGGTCCTCATTCATCCTATCCCTAATAAAACCCAAAATAGCAGTAGCATAATCAAAATGAGTTTGATTTAGAAGTGCATACCCTATTTGCTGACTCAGAATGGGAATGGCATCAACGTTTGAGCATTTGTTAGCAAAAGCTCTGGTGATGCAGTCAAAGAAGTAGCTCAACTCCTTTCGGATGTATGGCCTCTTCAGCTGTCCCATCTTGGACAGACTTTTCTCATAGCCAAGATTGGCCATCATACCCTGTAGAAGTGGTTCTTCAATTTGAGCATTGAAAGTGCAATTTTCTGGCAACTATAGAGCTTGTCAAACAGTTGACAAGTTAACTAGATGCTCATCTTCCCCTATTGTGAAGATTATGCTTGGGGTTCCATTTTCACCACCATCATCATATACCCCAGTCCTCCAAAACTCCAGTATCTGTGTTCCTGAGAGTAATTGTGGTTGGGTCAGAACATACCCAATCTCACTACTAGCCAAAAAGTCTTGGATAAAGTGAAGATCTGATGGAGTATCATCCTTGCTGAGAATAAACATGTAGTTATTGGGGACGAACTTGGCTCCATTAAAGATGATGTCCTTGGGTGCCATTTCTGTAAGAAATTAAGTGAAAAGTTGTGTGTTTGCAAGGTGTATGATAAAATGCCTGTAAGAAATAGCTTCAGAGAATATTAGAGAGTGAGAAAGAATAAGAGAGATTTGAAAATAAGAATAGTAGGTAAAAGATTGTAAAATATTTTAACTCTCTTATTTATACACTCCACGTGATAATGACTAATTTTGTGAAGTAGAACAGACTTTTTACACCTGGCAGCATGGAAACAGTCAAAACAGTAATGAGTGGGCATGGTAAACTGTGCAGTAATTATTGCTCACATGCTGTTACCAAAACAAACACGCAACCCATTAACCAAATGATTATCACTATTTTTATCTCACTTAATTATTTTCTGACAAAATATAACCGTTACAGTAAATACTAAAAATAAGTCAAGTAATTAAATAATGCCACGTAAGTATCGGAGTTTCCATAAGGATTTGCATCAGAACTTGACTATTATCAGAATTTAACGGTCATCAGAACATGGCTTATGTACTCAAAAAGTGAATGACTATTTCTGTGATTCTTCACACAAATACTGACTGGTTTCTTCAGAGTTTAATCATCAGAACTTTCATCAGAACTTGTCCTCAAAATTTATGCAAATAACACTTAACTGTTTGTCAGAAACAACTTAATCACCACAGTAATTTTCATCATTCATATGGAGTGAGAGTGTGTGCATTTGCAAATGATCAGATAAAGATTAAAGTCTGATAAACTTCAGATATCTTAGAAATAAGGCATAACTAAGAAAAATGCTAAAAATCTGTTTTTAACTTTGAAGTCTACTATAGAATAAATTTATGGAAGAGTCCAACTCAACTGTTTGTGCTCATTTTATGCATCTTTTGACATTCTTTTTACAGTGGCTTCTCAGTGTAAATGAGTCACAACTGCTATCAGAATATATGTTATTATCAGAATATTTCTCCAGTAATCAGATAATGTGAAAAGTCACCAAGAAAAATTTATTTGCTTTTCTAATGCATATAACTTAATACCAGCAATGCACTTGGGTCTTCCCTTTCACATATTTACTCTAGATCTCAAAGGAGTACCTGACTTCAATTTCTTTTCTTTTATTTTCCTCAGATAAGTGAGGCTTATCAAGCATGTAGTTCATCCTTAAGATTTACTGACATCAGAATTTGATAGATAAGAAGCAATAATCTAGTTTGAGACTTAGTATTAAGATACACAAAATAAATTTGACTAAGATCAAAATTAGAATTTGCTTGTGTTATTGATTTCCACATAAACAACTAATTCAAACATGGGATGCATAGTTTGTTAAAGACTACTAAGTCAGCATCTAACAAATAATCCTCATTGGATTGAATAGTCACAGAACATTCAAAACACTAACAGAGTATATAGAATCATATCAGATTACAATCAGTATTTAATATGCTACAATTTAAGCACATATGACATGGAGATAAGACTATCTGTAAACACTGATCATAAAGTCTGATGCATGAGAACAAAAACTAAATAGATTTTGAGAAAGAACCTGAAACCATTCCAAGTTCATTTACCAGTCTTGTAAAAGTAGCTTCACATAGTGGTTTTATGAAGATATCTGCTAGTTATTGATCTGTTGGAACAAAATGCAATTCCACTGTACCTTCCGTCACATGTTCCCTTATGAAATGGTACCTAATGCTGATGTGCTTTGTCATTAAGTGTTGAAGTGGATTTCCTGTCATAGCAATAGCACTTTAATTATCACAGTAAATAGGTATTTTAGAAAATTCTAACCCATAGTCCAGTAACTGATTCTTCATCCAAAGAATCTGTGCACAACAGCTTCCTGCAACAATATATTCTGCTTCTGCAGTTGATGTGGAAATTGATATCTGTTTCTTGCTAAACCAAGAAATCAATCCGCCTCCAAGAAATTGGCAGCTTTCACTAGTGTTTTTTCTTTCAATTTTGCATCCTGCAAAATATGCATCTGAGTAACCTATTAGCTTAAAATCTGATTCCCTAGGATACCACAATCCTAGATCAGCTGTACCCTTGAGGTACTTGAAAATTATTTTCACAACTATTAGATGAGGTTCTCTTATATCAGCCTGAAATCTTGCACAATGACAGGTAGGATACATGATATCAAGTCTACTTGCAGTTAAATAGAGTAAAGAGCCAATCATACCTCTGTAGTTAGTAATATCTACTGATGTTCCAGTATCTTTATCTAACTTGGTTGCAGTGGCTATGGGAGTGGATGCAGTTGGATAGTCTTGCATTCCAAATTTCCTGAGTAAATTTCTGGTGTACTTGGATTGATTTATGAAAGTAATTTCTTCATTTTGCTTGACTTGAAGTCCCAGAAAATAGCTAAGTTCTCCCATCATACTCATTTGATATCTTGACTGCATTAGCTTTGCAAACCTTTCACATAGTTTGGCATTTGTAGAACCAAAGATAATATCATCAACATATATCTGTACCAAAAGTAAGTCCTTTCCATGGTTGAGGTAGAACAGAGTTTTATCAATTGTGCCTCTGGTAAATCCACTTTCCAGAAGGAATTGAGCTAAAGTCTCATACCATGCTCTAGGAGCTTGCTTAAGGCCATAAAGTGCTTTGTCAAGCCTGTAGACATCATTTGGAAATTTTGGATCTACAAATCCTGGAGGTTGTTCAACATATACCTCTTCTTCTAATTCTCCATTGAGAAAAGCACTTTTCATATCCATTTGAAATACTTTAAACTTCTTGTGAGCAGCATAAGCCAAAAAGATTCTTATGGCTTACAATATAGCAACTGGAGCAAATGTTTCATCATAGTCAATACCCTCTTGTTGAGAGTAACCTTTAGCAACCAGCCTTGCTTTGTTTCTTGTAATTATGCCATCATTGTCAGTTTTGTTTCTAAACACCCATTTTGTGCCAACAATGGATCTGTTTTTTGGTCTTGGCACTAGGGTCCAGACTTTATTTCTTTAAAATTCATTTAACTCTTCCTGCATTGCTTGCACCCAATCAGTAACTTGAAGAATTTCTTCCACTTTCTTTGGTTCAGTCTGAGATTGTAACACCCCCAAATCCGGGGTCGGGGATCCGGGTTGTCACAAGTTCCATTTCCCTTAATAACACCCAATCTTAATAAATAATCAACTACTCTGTACTGTGACCCCACCATAAACACACACACCACAAGTTATAGTCTCAGAGATGAATATCCAAAAATAATCACAAGTCGTTTTATTCCACAATTAAATGCCAATACACCTTAAAAGGGTATCTGAATAAATTTACATTTCTTTGCCATTATTACAATTCATAAATATACATAAATCTGGTACATCAAAAGTTGAAAGCCTAGCCTATTGGTAGTTCCTACCTCAGCTACAGCGACATCAACGCCTATAGGAAACTGCGGAACGTTTCCTATCCGCTCGTGAATTGGGAGCTTGGTCCTGTTCATCTTGTCTATCTGATGTTGTGTGATGAAAGAAGAAAGCAAGGGTGAGCAACAAGCCCACCGAAATAATATGTATAATAATTAACAATATATGAGCATTCTCATAGTACTCATGAAAGTCTTGATCAAAAGAAATGAACAAAGTTTGATATCTTAATGCGATGAGGTCGCAAAATATTCAGTATATATACATATATACTTTTCAAAATCTTGGAAGTCCTCTTCCATGCATAATACACACAGAGTTCCAGTGTATAACTGTATAAAAATATCGTTGCAAGGTGAACTCATATATCTAACCTTGTCTCAACGTTTTTCTGAAACCTTTGTCATTCATAAGACAATCATTAACTAGATATAAGTTTAAAAGATGAAGTTACAAGATACTCCAATATACTTATATCTTTTCCGAATACTACTTGAACTACCACCGTTCAATGTATAAATAGTTCATCCCATAGATTAAGCTACAAGACAAAACTTGTATAGAATCAATCTTTAAAATATCATCAAAATAAAATGAAGTTATGAGATACTTCATTTGATGCAAACATCATTTTGAAAACTTGACCCTGCCAACACTCAACAATCGCCCAACCGTAGCCTTTCTATCGAAGTACTCTGGGTAGTGTTGCAGAAATATCCAATTGGATGATGAACTCATTACGGGAGTTTGCCGCGCCAGGAAGACCACTTACGATGATCAGTCGTATAGTGCAACCCCACCATTTTCTACATGTAGAGGAGAACCTGTCGGATTTACTTGTCAACCGAACACTGGACTCCTAAGGAATGTACCGTCTTGCGGAACTTCCAGGCCATTTGGGCCAATATAATAAGGCTGGGCCGGCGCCACTCGACCACTTTCGCCACTCCTAGTTCAGATGAAATCCATGACTCTAAAACGTAAAGCTCGTCCCCACTTTCCCCAAGTAGAAACTTGTTGATACGGCTCCACCAAGAAGTCGTATCTAGTTGGAAAGGAAAACTCACCGATATTTCCCAGGTTATGCCTGTTAGTGGATTAACTTGTTCCAAGAATTTTACTTCCCGAGTATTGGGTAAGTAATCAAAAACTCTTTTATCAAAATAGCAACCTTGTTGCGAATATAAAACACACCACAGAGCCGGATCCCTCAGGTTTTGAGCGAGTATTTAAATCCCCTTCGAAAGGAGGATCTTAAATATAAAAATGAGTTTTGGGATCCGCTCTAACTTTTAAAAATCATTTTGAAGACTCGCAAAACATTTTTAAGAATGTTCGGAGTTATGCTGATTTAATAAAATAAATCAGTCCCAATATATTAGAAAATATCTGGATATTATTATTTAAATAATATTCCCATAAAGAATAATCTTTATAAAAATAATTGAAGTAGATGTTGTAAAACTTATACTTGAAATGACTATTAAATAACCAAAGATATACTTATACGAAAGTAATATCTTTATTTGAATAATCAAAAGTAAGTTTGATTACCGACACATTATTCTTTAATAAAATAAAGAATATTAATTAGTAAATAAATCGGAGTCATAAGCCCTCGAATGAATATCCAAAATAATATTCATTAATAAAATAAACGGAGTCATAAGCCCTCGAATGAATATCCAAAATAATATTCATTAATAAAATAAACGGAGTCATAAGCCCTCGAATGAATATCCAAAATAATATTCATTAATAAAATAAACGGAGTCATAAGCCCTCGAATGAATATTCAAAATAATATTCAATAAATAAAATAAGCGGAGTCATATGTCCTCGAATGAATATTCAAAATAATATTTATTAATAAAATAAAGTTATCGAATAAACCTTATTTGATTCATAGTTTTAAAAAATATTTATATATATATAAATATAGATATATATAATATACTCGGGAACATCGTCTCCCGGTTTAGAAAATATGTTCACCTTTGGGTCCCCTATACTAAGGGTATACGCAACTACTGCTTATCTCTAGCATAGGTATTATGCAACTTATAAGCAATTGAATCAACAATTAGATATCAAGATTACGAAACAGACATGCATATATACCATATCAGCATGCTCCAATATATCGCAAAATTTGCTAATAACAATCATGCACTTATCACAAGATAATGCATATACATATATTTATATCACAACAACAGTATAACGGGTAGAAAACTTGCCTGAGTGCTCCGGGGTAGACTTAAGCTTAGAGTGGGTCCGATAACCTATGAACAACAACATAAGTCGGAATTAAACCCCGGTCGCTTAAGAAACTAGACTTTAACCATTTAGAGTCCTAACGTTCGCTTTCGCGCTTAACGATTTACTTAAGTCGCTCGAGTACCCTCAGCTCCACCATTTTTAATAAATTACCCATTAATGGTTTTAAGGCGATTCTTTCACGAGTGCCTTACCAAGTGCATAATACACTTTACATAAATTATTCGTACTCCAATTAGTCCTTTAAGGTCCTTAACCAAGGTTTCAAAGTAAGGCGAGGGGTAATGGTTTGGTCGCGAAACGCCGTTACTTAAAACGGTCGTTTCTCCTAAACCGTACATCGGAATCAAACGAACTACATATCAAAACGAAGCTCGTAACATGAACTATCTAATCATGGCAAAGTTACAGATTGGTCAGTGAGTTATCTGGTCCGAGGTTCATGTACAACAGTCTAAGGAATACGGGCATTACGACGGCTATGTTTACGAGTTTTCCAAGTTTCTCACTACACCAAACCTTACCAAACAACCCACAATCATTAACACATCAAAACATCAACTAAATAATACTATACCAGTCCTTATTCTTCATATTCTTCACCTCAACCAACCACAATCAAGTTCTATTAACTATAACAAGATTCATTCACCAAATCACTCCAAATTCAAATCAAACTACTAATAATCAAAGATCATGCTTCTCATTTAGAAACTCAACCTTCAAACTCACTAATAATCAAAGTAAAGGCTAGGGTTTGAAGTTTATACCTTCCTTGGGAGGTGTTAAGTTGCTAGGAAACCTTAGGGAGCCTCCTACAAGCTTGATCTTTCCAAAGAAATCAAGAACACAAAGTTAGGATTTGAAGTATCTAAAAGTCCGATTGAAAGAACTGTAAAAATGAGGGTCTTACCATGCTAATTTGGACGAGACTTGTGAACAAGAGTTGTAGGACATCTCAATACCTTTCCAACAAGCTATAGAACACAACATTTGAGTGAGTATTGAAGGAGATATGGCAGTTTAAAGTTGTTGGGTTTGTTTTGGCCGAGAGCTTTTGCTCTTGGAAGCAAAAGTCAACTTCTAATTTTTGTGTTTTATGATATTTGCTTGGTTGCTTCTCCTTTTTGCCTTGGAAAATGTTTTAGCTTTTTACCATGGTAAATTTTACATGGCTCAAAATCAACCAACAAAACAAAACCCCTTGTCATGCTTATGTCATCTTGCTTGTGTCATCTATTTGCCACATGTCTTTGTCTTGTGGTTTGATGATGTCATAATACCTTGGATTCTTATACAAGCTTATCTCTTGGTTGCGTATTTGTTTTACGGTTCGCTTAGCTTTCATTCTCGATACCCATTTGAGGGATCATATCCGGGATCTCATTATTTGAGCTTCCCTAAATCTTTCCTAATATTTTATAATCCTTTAATGATCCTCATTTATAATCCTTGAATTAAAATCCTTTCAATCATGTTACCTTATACTCAATTCTGTCGGTATCTGGTGGATTTTCGGGAAAAATCAAAGTGTTCGAATTCGAATTCTGACGACCTTTACATACATTCATTTACTTTATGGAATACTAATACGATCTTAGAATTTCCATAACAGTACTCCTATATAGCGTGGTCTGATAATTTTTCTTAATCAACATAGTCAGCAAAAGTTACTATTCATCAAGGTTTCAAAAATTCCAAAAATTGGGGTTATTACAGTCTCCCCTCCTTAAAAGGATTCCGTCCCGGAATCAGATAGAAAATGAATGGGGATACTTTCTTAGCATTGCACTTTCTAACTCTCAAGTCAATTTTCCCACATTGTGGTTGTGCCGCAAACTCTGACTTGCATGATAACCCTTCTTCTAAGCACTCGTTCCTTTTCGATCTATAACCCTTCCTGGTTGCTCCATATAGGTTACGTCTGGTTGCATGTCTATGCGCTCATATGCCCCTATTATCTGGCATCCGGATTATACTTCCTTAACATTGATACGTGGAACACGTTATGAACTTGCTACAGGTTCGGGGGTAGGGCTAGCTCATGTGCTAACTTTCCAATATGTCTTAATATCTCCAAGGGTCCAACAAATTATAGACTTAGCTCTCCTTTCTTTCCGAACCTCATCAATCCTTTGCAAGGGATACCTTTAACATTACTAGGTCCCCTATTTCATAATACTCTTTGTCCTTTCGAGTCAAATCAACATACCTCTTATGTCCATCTTGGGCTACTACCACCTGTCCTCTGATTAGATCTATTATATCCCTGGTCCTTTGGACTACTGCTGGTCCGAGCATCTTGCGCTTTACAACTTCATCCTAACATAAGGGAGATCGACATTGTCTTCCCTCAAGGATCTCATAAGGCGACATCTCGATAATGACATATGATCTATTGTCGTGAGAAAACTCAATCCGCGTTAAGTGATCATTCCAAATTCTTTCAAGTCTATTGCACAGACTCTCATTATAGCTTTTAGCATTAGAGCTTTTGCTTCTCAATACCCATTCTTTTCCAGTTCGTAATCGCTACTACCTTCCGTTCCTAATATTATACTGGTTATACTTTTGCTTGTTAGCGTTCTATAACCTTTTAATAACCATGTCAACCTTAGTATCATGAATGCGTTAGAATCGGAATACCACCTTACTTGGTAATACTTCATCTCTAGCCGCCTCCATCTTTGAAAGCTTGATCCATCATATAGAAGTAAAGGAATTTGTTGAGAGATCACTATGATCATGAACACTTGTTCTATTGCATAGTTAGTACAGAAGGTGGCCAGCCTTTAGTACTTGACAAGCAATTAAACAACATGTGGTATCCTACTAGGCTTCTATCACACAGATAGATAGTCATTCGGCAATACCTCCCCTTCTGGAAGGGTTGTTCTTCTCAGCTTATACAAAATGAAAAGAAGAGAAAATAACGAACTGAAGAGAATTGTATATACGTAAAAAAAATTTTATTGCCATAAAATATCTGGCTTGGAATCTACCTCGAATTATAGAGATTTGTCATAGGAGAACAAAACATATAGGTATTTATATCAACATCAAGTATTATAGCATCGTATTTCACATACCTAAATATTTTTGCTATTCCGTCCATCATTCTATGGACCCATGCTCTTCCTCGAGCTTATACGCAATCACCTTTGAAACTCCCTCGATATCAAAAATCGAATCTGGGATCTCTACCTAGACATCATCACTACTAGAATTCTATGCTTGCACTGCAACCTTCCTCATATAGTAATACGACTCTCTATTGATAAGAAGGAATAAGTATTCAATAGGTAGATAATCTACTTAATTAGTCTATCAATGATAACTTATACACCACTACGACCCGATTAGTGGTACTCAATCTCAACATCCATTCCAATACAACTCTCATGGTTGAAATCGACTCATTACTCGCAGAATCATTGCTGCATTACTGTGGTCCATCGCTGACCTACTGTAGTTATTCATTTTCTATGAAATCTTAATAGCTAACCATACGGAGTCCATACATGTCGTATCAAATTCTTCTAAGGAGTTAACATAATCACCATTCATAATTCATGAAGAACACTCCAAATTCTGACGTACTTTCATGACATGAAGCAGATAAAATTGCAGAAGAGTTTCAATCAAAGCAACGATAGCAGGTTAATACCATTCTTAATCATATACCTTCAATAGAAGACTTAACTCGAAGGTTCGTTTAGTCCTTTTTGAAACATGGTCCTGGATTATCCTCAGGGTAGTTCCTTCTAAGATAGATAGCCCGCTCATGGCGATTATACGAATTAAACCTTTGCCAAACTACTATTACGGTTGGGTATTGCACAGTCATCAGAAGGAATGTCGATCTTTAAAACCATAATACAACCTTCACGACTTTAACCATTATTACTGTATTCTTTTGGCACGAGCGCCGATAATTGTCCTCTTACACTTAAAGTGTTGGCCACCTCTTTGGCCTTTCCGGATAGTAAAATTTCCTTACAATCAATGTCCTTTTAACCACCTCCAACTCAATTTCTACCTCACTTCAATCACTACTTGTGTGAAGATGTTTTCCTTAAAATCTGACGAGTAAAAAAAATATCACCATTTTTCAATAAGTTATTGCCTCAGTCTTTGGAGGTTAACATTGTCACAACTGACTCTCGATCATACTTAGGACGTCTCTTATCTTGGGTCCTTCTTGCTTTAACAATTCTGACCCCCATTGGTTCAATCTATACTTCTCATGGTTTAACACGTGCCCCACTTGGCATTATTATAATTACGTCATATTTCCTTTATCAAGATTTCTATTCTTCAGAACTTTGAATATTACATTTCTTCTTGTAAGACCTCTAAGGTTATCCTTGAATCGTTCCTCCTGTATTCCCTAGATACAGGGCATATCAAAATACCATTTACTAATACTAGAACCATTGTCTATATACTTCTGAAAAATTTCTCCACTGATCCTTAAAGGTTGTTGTTACCTTAGTCCTTCCAATTTGTACTGTCAAAACTCATATTATCCCTATTAAGGGTGAAATGCCAACCTTTATGCATTCCCCTAGGATTCATTTTAAGTTACCGATGTTCTATCTTTAGTTCAACCTTTAAAAAGGTACATGCATCCTTCCATGGATAAATCAAGTCATATATCCCTGATAAGGGCGTCTTATTCAATCATTCCCACCTCGATAGTATATGCCTAATTTCACAATAACATCTGTATTCAAAATGAGGTCAATCAATATGGCCTCCAAAAGATAACTCCGGTTATCTACTTTTCTTGCTTGATTTGGTAACGATAACAAGGATGTTCTGGAAGATATTGGTCGTGTTCAACGTGAACTTCTTCTTAATAATTTTGTATTTACTTTTGTTGTTTATCTCAACAGTCATCTCAATGTTGGGATATCTCTCATACCTGGCATCTCCCTTCCTGGGTATCAAGCCACCGGTCTTACACTTCATATTCTTGAAGGTCACTTCCTTCATCCAATTTTCCTAATTTCTTACTTCCTCGTCTCCTCAGTCTATCCGCGTCTCATTATTTATCCTTCGAACTATCTCAAGGTTTTCTCGAATCCTCCCAACTTATAGGGGATAAAATATATGTATCTCTTATGCCTTCAACCATCAATTTAACTCATGGTGAATCACCCTCATCCTGACGATTACATACTTTTCTATTTCTATTGCTACGAGTCTTTAGGGTTTCCTCATACCCAACTTCCTTACCATTCCTCAAACTCTATTGCCTTTATATTCCTTTCCACTTCAGTTTCTTTTTATTTTCCTTTCTCTTATCATTATTTCATGAACCAACCCAACATAAGCATTGATTTCAAACATCCCGTCATTCTGGATTCGTGTCTTCAGAACGAATCTTGACAACTTTTACCACTTAGATTCATAATTCATCATACTCTTCTGCCTTTGCTCTGGCTCTAAAGCTTTTACACTATCTCCATAACCTTGGGAAGTACTTTCCTGAAAACAATTGACTGAACTTAAATCAGTTTATTATAATCTCTTGCTCCGTACCTTCCTTGGCCTTTCACCAGCGGGTGGCCTCTCTCTTAGGAGGGTAAATGACAAAAACAGTCTTTTGTGATTCGTCAATCATTTAGAATCTCAAATGATTCCTATATTTCCTTTAGCCAGGCTCTTGCCTCGACTGGGTCAGCTTGTTCCTTGGAACTCTGAGAGCTTAGCGACTTAAAGGTCCAGAAAGAATTTCTCACCGCATTGTTTCCTCAGGGTGGTGGTTGGGGATAATAGTCTAAGTTCTGTCTAGAAAGGTCCATAAATTATCGTATAGGAGTACCGTCTCGGGTCTCCTTTCCTTACTCGACTTCTGTTTCCTTAGTCTGAACATTCCCTCCTCATCCCCATAATCGGGGTCATCTTACATGTTTTAAATCCTCATTTTCCACTTCATTATGTTATGGGTTCCTTCTATCTTGATGGCGACCTCCCTGACTATCACGTTCAGGGTTTGCTCTAAATCTTATTCCTCAAACTAGCTTTCATCTAAGATCTCATCTTTAAGCTCTTGAACATTTGGAACCCAAATTCTGTAGAAATACCTCATTATTCCCTTATCATCTTTCTCGGTATTAATCTCTTATTTATTTGTTGGCTCTCTGCCTTCATTCATCACTTTTTCTGGCACAATATGTTCTTTTCCAATAATTCGGGCTATATTGCAATCGTAAACAGCTTTTCGGTACCGGCTCCGGTTACCTTCACTTCTATTTTCATTTTCTCAAAATCTCTCATAAACTCTCCCAAAGACATTATCATCTTGAGTTTTTCCCTTTTTACTAAGGGCATCAGCCACCACATTGGCTTTCCCCGAATGATAAAGAATCTCGTAATTGTAATCCTTGATTAGCTCTAACCACCTCATTTGGCGCATGTTGAGCTCTTTCTGCGTGAAAATGTACTAGAGCACTTATGGCTTGTGTAAATTTCGCACTTCTCTCCATACAAGTAGTGCCTCCAATCTTTAGGGCAAAACTATTGCCACGAGCCCAAGCTCATGGGTGGGGATATCGAATTTTATATTCCATTAATTGTCTTGACGCATACGCAATTACCTTGCTGTGCTGTATAAGAAGCACCCTAATTCCTTATGCGAAGCGTCACTACACTTCACAACATCTCATTTTCCATCCGGCAACGCCAACATAGGGGACATCACCAACCTTTGCTTTAGTTCTTAAAAGTTGTTCTCGCATTTCTCTGTCCATTCAAACTTCTCAGTCTTACGAGTAAGCCGTGTTAAAGGGGCTACTATCTTTACAAACTTGAACGAACCTCCGGCAGTGACCGGCCAATCCTACCTTTGGTAGTCGCCCTAACCATGGTTATCAATTCCTCAGCGATCATCTCTTCAGTCTTGTTAGGATCCTCCACGAGATCCTTCTCAACAACAATCCCTTCTGGGACAACATCCTCAACCTCTACATCCTCAATATGAATATCATCCGGTCCCTCATTAGGGTGTTCCATTGGATCCACAATCCGATCCCCAATCAGTAATAAAACATCATTGCGCTGTTGCTCCTCAACCTCAGGGTTCGGAGTCCCGCTACTATATACGATAACGAAATACGCTTCTATCACGATATTTATAAGGGTTCCCATAAGGGTTTTAACTGTCAGTACTACGTTAGGTAGCCCGACTATGAACTTGGCAAGAGTTCTTATTATCTTAGTGAACTTATTATCTTAGCGTCACATCATCTCTGAGGTTTATAACGCTTAGCTCTGATACCATTTCTGTAACACCCCCAAATCCGGGGTCGGGGATCCGGGTTGTCACGAGTTCCATTTCCCTTAATAACACCCAATCTTAATAAATAATCAACTACTCTGTACTGTGACCCCACCATAAACACACACACCACAAGTTATAGTCTCAGAGATGAATATCCAAAAATAATCACAAGTCGTTTTATTCCACAATTAAATGCCAATACACCTTAAAAGGGTATCTGAATAAATTTACATTTTTTTGCCATTATTACAATTCATAAATATACATAAATCTGGTACATCAAAAGTTGAAAGCCTAGCCTATTGGTAGTTCCTACCTCAGCTACAACGACATCAACGCCTATAGAAAACTGCGGAACGTTTCCTATCCGCTCACGGATTGGGAGCTTGGTCCTGTTCATCTTGTCTATCTGATATTGTGTGATGAAAGAAGAAAGCAAGGGTGATCAACAAGCCCACCAAAATAATATGTATAATAATTAACAATATATGAGCATTCTCATAGTACTCATGAACGTCTTGATCAAAAGAAATGAACCAAGTTTGATATCTTAATGCGATGAGGTCGCAAAATATTCAGTATATATACATATATACTTTTCAAAATCTTGGAAGTCCTCTTCCATGTATAATACACACAGAGTTCCAGTGTATAACTGTATAAAAATATCGTTGCAAGGCGAACTCATATATCTAACCTTGTCTCAACGTTTTTCTGAAACCTTTGTCATTCATAAGACAATCATTAACTAGATATAAGTTTAAAAGATGAAGTTACAAGATACTCCAATATACTTATATCTTTTCCGAATACTACTTGAACTACCACCGTTCAATGTATAAATAGTTCATCCCATAGATTAAGCTACAAGACAAAACTTGTATAGAATCAATCTTTAAAATATCATCAAAATAAAATGAAGTTATGAGATACTTCATTTGATGCAAACATCATTTTAAAAACTTGACCCTGCCAACACTCAACAATCGCCCAACCGTAGCCTTTCTATCGAAGTGCTCTGGGTAGTGTTGCAGAAATATCCAATTGGATGATGAACTCATTACGGGAGTTTGCCGCGCCAGGAAGACCACTTACGATGATCAGTCGTAGTAGTGCAACCCCACCATTTTCTACATGTAGAGGAGAACCTGTCGGATTTACTTGTCAACCGAACACTGAACTCCTAAGGAATGTACCGTCTTGCGGAACTTCCAGGCCATTTGGGCCAATATAATAAGGCTGGGCCGGCGCCACTCGACCACTTACGCCACTCCTAGTTCAGATGAAATCCATGACTCTGAAACGTAAAGCTCGTCCCCACTTTCCCCAAGTAGATACTTGTTGATACGGCTCCACCAAGAAGTTGTATCTAGTTGGAAAGGAAAACTCACCGATATTTCCCAGGCGATGCCTGTTTGTGGATTAACTTGTTCCAAGAATTTTACTTCCCGAGTATTGGGTAAGTAATCAAAAACTCTTTTATCAAAATAGCAACCTTGTTGCGAATATAAAACACACCACAGAGCCGGATCCCTCAGGTTTTGAGCGAGAATTTAAATTCCCTTCGAAAGGAGGATCTTAAATATAAAAATGAGTTTTGGGATCCGCTCTAACTTTTAAAAATCATTTTGAAGACTCGCAAAATATTTTTAAGAATGTTCGGAGTTATGCTGATTTAATAAAATAAATCAGTCCCAATATATTAGAAAATATCTGGATATTATTATTTAAATAATATTCCCATAAAGAATAATCTTTATAAAAATAATTGAAGTAGATGTTGTAAAACTTATACTTGAAATGACTATTAAATAACCAAAGATATACTTATACGAAAGTAATATCTTTATTTGAATAATCAAAAGTAAGTTTGATTACCGACACATTATTCTTTAATAAAATAAAGAATATTAATTAGTAAATAAATCGGAGTCATAAGCCCTCGAATGAATATACAAAATAATATTCATTAATAAAATAAACGGAGTCATAAGCCCTCGAATGAATATCCAAAATAATATTCATTAATAAAATAAACGGAGTCATAAGCCCTCTAATGAATATCCAAAATAATATTCATTAATAAAATAAACGGAGTCATAAGCCCTCGAATGAATATTCAAAATAATATTCAATAAATAAAATAAGCGGAGTCATATGTCCTCGAATGAATATTCAAAATAATATTTATTAATAAAATAAAGTTATCGAATAAACCTTATTTGATTCATAGTTTTAAAAAATATTTATATATATATAAATATAGATATATATAATATACTCGGGAACATCGTCTCCCGGTTTAGAAAATATGTTCACCTTTGGGTCCCCTATACTAAGGGTATACGCAACTACTGCTTATCTCTAGCATAGGTATTATGCAACTTATAAGCAATTGAATCAACAATTAGATATCAAGATTACGAAACAGACATGCATATATACCATATCAGCATGCTCCAATATATCGCAAAATTTGCTAATAACAATCATGCACTTATCACAAGATAATGCATATACATATATTTATATCACAACAACAGTATAACGGGTAGAAAACTTGCCTGAGTGCTCCGGGGTAGACTTAAGCTTAGAGTGGGTCCGATAACCTATGAATAATAACATAAGTCGGAATTAAACCCCGGTCGCTTAAGAAACTAGACTTTAACCATTTAGAGTCCTAACGTTCGCTTTCGCGCTTAACGATTTACTTAAGTCGCTCGAGTACCCTCGGCTCCACCATTTTTAATAAATTAACCATTAAGGGTTTTAAGGCGATTCTTTTACGAGTGCCTTACCAACTGCATAATACACTTTACATAAATTATTCGTACTCCAATTAGTCCTTTAAGGTCCTTAACCAAGGTTTCAAATTAAGGCGAGGGGTAATGGTTTGGTCGCGAAACGCCGTTACTTAAAACGGTCGTTTCTCCTAAACCGTACATCAGAATCAAACGAACTACATATCAAAACGAAGATCGTAACATGAACTATCTAATCATGGCAAAGTTACAGTCAGTGAGTTATCTGGTCCGAGGTTCATGTACAACAGTCTAAGGAAAACGGGCATTACGACGGCTATGTTTACGAGTTTTCCAAGTTTCTCACTACACCAAACCTCACCAAACAACCCACAATCATTAACACATCAAAACATCAACTAAATAATACTATACCAGTCCTTATTCTTCATATTCTTCACCTCAACCAACCACAATCAAGTTCTATTAACTATAACAAGATTCATTCACCAAATCACTCCAAATTCAAATCAAACTACTAATAATCAAAGATTATGCTTCTCATTTAGAAACTCAACCTTCAAACTCACTAATAATCAAAGTAAAGGCTAGGGTTTGAAGTTTATACCTTCCTTGGGAGGTGTTAAGTTGCTAGGAAACCTTAGGGAGCCTCCTTTTTGCCTTGGAAAATGTTTTAGCTTTTTACCATGGTAAATTTTACATGGCTCAAAATCAACCAACAAAACAAAACCCCTTGTCATGCTTATGTCATCTTGCTTGTGTCATCTATTTGCCACATGTCTTTGTCTTGTGGTTTGATGATGTCATAATACCTTGGATTCTTATACAAGCTTATCTCTTGGTTGCGTATTTGTTTTACGGTTCGCTTAGCTTTCATTCTCGATACCCATTTGAGGGATCATATCCGGGATCTCATTATTTGAGCTTCCCTAAATCTTTCCTAATATTTTATAATCCTTTAATGATCCTCATTTATAATCCTTGAATTAAAATCCTTTCAATCATGTTACCTTATACTCAATTCTGTCGGTATCTGGTGGATTTTCGGGAAAAATCAAAGTGTTCGAATTCGAATTCTGACGACCTTTACATACATTCATTTACTTTATGGAATACTAATACGATCTTAGAATTTCAATAACAGTACTCCTATATAGCGTGGTCTGATAATTTTTCTTAATCAGCATAGTCAGCAAAAGTTACTATTCATCAAGGTTTCAAAAATTCCAAAAATTGGGGTTATTACAGAGATAGAAAGGAATGATAGAGACATTCATTTGATGTTGTTGTTCTATTTCTGATATCTACTTCAGGATCTCCAATTATTAAGTCAGGTGTGTGTGATTTAGTCCACTTCCTTGCAGATGGAAGTTGATCTCTAGAACTGGATCCTCCCCATGATCCATGCTGTCTCCATCAGCATTTTCTGATGCTCCCCCTGAAGTTATGCTCTCTGAAATTTCAGAATTTGAGTTGGATCCTTCAAGAATTGAAGAATCAGAGTTTCAAGAATTATCAGAATTTGGCTCATCAGAACTTGATGAATCAGAACTTGAAGAGCCAGTGACAGGTTCTGATGTTTCTTGAGAGTCTTGAGATGTGGTATGATCATCAGCTTGCCCCCCCTGAACAGGTGCATTTTCCTTTGGATCAATTACCACAGTTTCAGTGACATCAGAATTTAACCCGTCAGAACTTACAAGATCAGGACTTAGGTCATCAGAATTTACAGGATCAGAATTTACATCTTTATTTTCAAATCTCAACTGATCATGATCATTGAAATCTTCAAATCCAGTCATCTTTTTATCATCAAAAGATACATTGATAGATTCCATGACAACCCTTGTTCTTAAATTGTAAACTCTGAAGGCTTTTTGTGGAAAGTGGATATCCAACAAAAATTCCTTCATCAGCTTTTAGATCAAATTTTGACAGCTGTTCAGGATGAGTCTTAAGAACAAAACACTTGCATCAAAATACGTGAAAGTATTTCAGATTTGGCTTCTTTTTCTTCACCATCTCATATGGTGTTTTTCCATGCTTGTTTATGAGTGTAGCATTCTGTGTAAAACAAGCAGTCTGCACAACTTCAGCCCAAAATTAGGTTGATAGCTTTGCTTCATCAAGCATAGTTCGTGCAGTTTTTTTCTATAACTCCATTCTGCTGTGGGGTTCCAGGTGAAAAAAATTCATGCTTTATTCCATGCTCTTTGCAGAACTCTTCCATGATTGAATTCTTGAACTCAGTGTCATTATCACTTCTTATTATTTTAACAGAATCTTTGACCAACTTATCCAGCTGTCCGACATGATCAGTTAGAGTAGATGCAGTTTCATCTCTAACATACAAAGCCTCATCTCTTTTTTTTTGAGTTTGATGGAATATAACTAACTCTTTTTCTAAGTAGTCATTTCTGTTTCTAAGAGCAAGACTTTAAGATGTTAATCTTTCATTTGTTAAAGTCTGATCTCTAAAACTAATGAACATGGTTTTAAGATATAATCTTAGCTCAGAAATATCATCAGTATGAAAAGCAAGAGTCGAATGAGGTACCTTCAATTCAGCAGCATCAAGACTACTATCAGCATTTTCCATTAAGGCATAGTTCACCTCATCTTCAGAATCTGAAGTGTCTACCCAGTTTTTCTTCTTTGTGATAAGTGCCTGTCCTTTATCACCTTTTCCTTTCTTGTAGTTAGGAGAGATGTGGCCTCTTTCACCACAATTGTAGCATTTGACATTTGAGTTGTCTCCTCTGTCAGACTTTCCTCCTTTGCCTTCAGACTTTCTGAACCCTTTATTTTCAGAACTTCCACCTTTCCTAGAGAACTTCTTGCCCTTTCTGAATTTCTTGTAGGCTATCTTTGTGATACCATTCAACATCAGAGCACACAGTTGTATCATCTCTGCATCAACATCCACTTCAGATAAATTTTCAGATTCTAAATTATCATCATCAGAATATGATGACTCTGAATTAGACTATATGATGAGAGCCTTTCCTTTGCCCCTCTTTGAGACAACCACTTTAGGAGATTCCTCCTAGCTTTAAGAGCAACTGTCTTTGACTTTCTTCCATGCCTTTTGCTCCTTTGATCCATCTCAAGTTCTTGAGTCTTGAGCATACCATAAATTTCATCAAGAGTAGTTTCAGCAAGGTCATAGTTGTCTCTTATGGTAATAGACTTCAAATCCCATTTTTCAGGAAGAGCTAAAAGGAATTTTAGATTAGAATCTTCAAGATCATATTCCTTGTCCACCAGTGACAGATCATTCAAGAGTTTGGAAAACCTATCATATAAATCAGTTAGTGACTCATCAGCTTTTGAGTCAAAGTGCTCATACTCTTGTGTGAGTATAGTCTTCCTGTTCTTTTTGATTGCTTCAGTTCCCTGACATCTTATCTCCAAAGCATCTCATATCTCCTTTGCAGTCTTGCATCCAATTACCCTGTTTGACATGATATTCTCAATTGCACTATGTAGAAGATGCCTTACCCTTGCATCCTTGGCAATATTTGAGATGTCTTCAGTTGTGTAATCACCCTTCTACTTTGGTATCATCTTTGCTAGTTGATCAACAACTGCAACAGAAAGCTTGATAGGCTTATATGGTCCATTATTAATTCTATCAAGATATTCTGGATCTGTGGCTTCCAGAAATATAACCATCTTTACCTTCCATATAGGATACTCAGATGCTCTCAGTATGGGAACCCTAATACTCTTATATCGACTGTGGGTTTAATTATTATGAGTATCTTGAGTTTTGGTGGGCTTAGGTGGAGTTTGTGTTTCTTCAGACATGATTGTAAACTGGATCTCACTATTTATATATCAACAAAGAGGCTCTGATACCACTTGTTAGGTCACACAATACTATAGAAGGGGGTTGAATATAGTGTTTATATAATCAAATCGATTTAGAACACAACTATGTAACAATAATCAAGTTTATTCAATATAATAAGCTATGTTAAAAATTAGGTTAAACCACTCTCTCAATGATGAACAGTATCACTAAGAGCTGCTAGGTTACAATCAATAATGTTCTCATAAATAATAACACTTATAGTGTAAACCCTAAGCTGTATTTGTATAGTACACAGTTACAAGATATCTTCTAATTGATATGGAATATAATTCTTTCTCCTAAAATATATCAATAAGATATTATCTTCTACAAGTCTTCTAGCTGTCCAACTCTTCATGCATATCTTCTTTTGTTTTAGTCCAGATCCTCTCCTGTAAATCAGCTGCATTCCTTATCTGAAGTACCCACACTTAAGTCCTGACGGCCTTAAGTTCTGATATAAATTCTGACTTCAGTAAGTTCTGATTTCCAGTAAGTCCTGATAATAAGTTCTGAAACTAAACACAAATCAAATTAGACATGACATCACAAATATATCTAACAGTACTCGTCATAGATCCGAGGAGGTAGTGAAAGCTAAGGAAGAGGGTGTAAAGTGACTCAAGAATTAGTTATTTCTAGTCATTGGCTATGTATCTAGTTTATATATATATATTAGGTTATGTTTTATTATTGGAGTCATAAGTGATTGGTTTTGGTGGTTAACGTATTTTAAAATGTTTTTAAATGAATTATTGATTGAAAAATAGTGATGATTTGACTTAAAACATTTATATAAAATAATTACAGTACATTTAGATTTCGAAACTTATTTTGTTATCTCTAGAACAGTCCTATAGACTTTTTAAAAATAATAGTTGGAATTTTTTATGGTGACAAAGTATTTCAAAATGATTTTTAAAAGGATTATTTTTATTACACTAGTTAACTTACAAAATTCATAATAAATAAACTGTACGCTCAAAAATTATTTTAAAAATACTTGTTGCCGTCGACTATGAGCTTTGACAAGCTAACGCCCGAGCCCTAATATACGAATTAAACTTTGATTCGACCTTACATGTTAAGTTCGTGAATTATTTTTGAAATTTTTAAAATTATTTCTTGATTTTCAGATTTGAACTGTGTGAAATCGATATAAAATTAGTTGGTTATATGTTTAATTGATTAGGATAATGATGCATGACTAGATTAGTGTATTTTCAAAAAAAATTCCAAAATATGATTTTGGTTTTTGAAAATATACTATTCGCTGTTCAATATTTGGGTTACAACTTTCGATTTAAAGTTAAGTTTGTGAATTGGTGATTTCAATTAAATGGGTTAAATGTATGAGTGTATGGGTCATGCCAAAAAGTTTGTAGAAATATCATAAAAATGTGCTATAGTATTTTCAATGTGAATTTGTGTGTATGTGTTTAAGGATAAAGAGTTCGATAGTAATTATGATGTAGAGGTAGATAAGGATTGTTGGACTACTTTAGAGTCAGTAGTTGACCGACGGGAAGCTCATAATACAGCAGTGATGCTGCCAAAATTTTATACTCTTAAACATACTTATGAAGAAAGAATTTTTGTAAATGTACGTGTTATTTGCTATGTGTTATCTGATTACATGAGTACTTAGATAGCGTGGTTGACATGATAAAGCAGTACATGTTTATACGATGTTTATAAGCCGAGTTATGTAATAAAAAAAGGTATAATAATAGACGATCAGGGGATCGTCATATGTCCATCATGTCCCTAACTATGGTTATTTGGTTATGTGTAAATTTGGACAGCGAGGGCGCTCAAGGTAGAAAAGGAAAGGCATATCTAGGTAATAGTAACCCTATTCAGATCAAGAAGGAAAGCTTTTGAGGCAAATAATTATGTCTTCTCTTGTAGTGTAAATTGTGATATGAAATGTTGAAGGAAAAGATAAATATGATATGATACTGTTATTCCAGGAACTCAAATACCCTTTTATATACGTGCATGATTATTTCAAGACACTGTTCATTACAATAATACCAATGTTTCCCTGATACTTATGTTTTGATACTACCTGTGCTTTGTTGATATCCCCACGTTGATATTAATTGTATTTTGCTATAATCTATACCTATCCCTAAATTTCATTTCTTGAACTACGTTTCCTTGTTATACACTTGCTTTATAATTGAACCCCTGAAATTTGAATTTAAGAATGATTTTGGCTCGAAATATTTCAAATAATTTTAAAGGACGGTCATTCTTGTGAAATGAAATGTGCAATAAGATCATAGAAGAAATTTCAATATAAAGGTTTTTATTGAAATCCTAAAGATTGGAGGCGTAAGTGGTCGTATAATAAAGATCCAGCCAATATAGTGCCTTAGGTACCTTTATGACTAGATGGAGGCCAGTACGGGCTGATCACCCGTATCGTATTTATAGGTTATACACTCCAATCCCATTTTATTAAAATTATCAGAAAATATGATTTCACCAAGTATCTATATTAGATAAGTAAAACTAGATATTGATTTCAAAGAAAATAGAAAGATTTGAATCATAAATGCTTATACATAATCAACCTTTCTTTTGATAACCTTTTAAAACCTAAACACTTAAAAACTCAGAGCCAAAACTTGTGGGTATGACCTTTTTAGCATTAAAATGATCTGAATAGTTATTGATCGTTAGGATTACTTGTTGATTTTTATACACATATTACTTTGATATTGTTCTAACCTTGATAGTTAAGCTTAAGGATGACGAGGCTTAGACATACTGCCAGGAAAAGTATTTGTAACAGTCCCTTTCGTACTATTAGGTTTGCCATTCAGATCAGGTAGAAGGAGTCAGCGACATATTTTGGGTTGTAAAATATTTTGGTTCAGATATTCTTGCGTTATCTAAAAATTCCAAGTCAGAATATACATAAAAGTTTATGATAATATCAATTTAATATTTTGGTTTGTAGTTGTATTTGTTTCATACCTTATCATGTGTAGGCCCTGTAGTGTTCTCGGGGTTGTGATCATTTATTTGAAAGGTTAATTACTATTATATTGGTGTCGTGGCTCCTCAATCTTAATCCTGGATCTGAGGGCATCACCAGTTGGTACCAAAGCTACATGATTTGGTCCCTGAAACAAGTTAGGTTAAAGTGGGTATGAGCGAGAGTGTTCGTCTCATATAGAGTTGAGTTGAGACTATCGGTAATAGTCATGAGGGTTAGGTCAAGATAGGGATCTAAGTTGGTTTTGGATCCTGATACCAGTACAAATGGTAGTGATGTTGAGTCAACTCCTCCTGTTATTCCTTCTAACTCTCCTATAAATACCCCTCCGCCTCCATCCCAGAATCCACAGTACATTAGTTCAGATACAGTTGAGGATCCCTTTGAGGACATCACCCATATGCTTGTTTCTCATATGGTACCACCACCTGAGCCTATACTTGTTAGGGCAGATTCCCCAACACCCACTACTGAGATTCTTGTTCCTGCTAGGGCCACTAACTTGCCTATGCCTTCCCACATGGATGCTGATTTGGCCAGAGACCGTGACTTTGTGTTTGCTCATATGCGTGAGTTGAGAGAGCCCACACTTGTTAGGGCAGATTCCCTGTTAGATATATTTGAGATGTCATGTCTAATATGATTCATGTTTAGTTTTCAGATCTTAACAAACAGGATATATCGGGACTTACTGGAAGTCAGGACTTAATATCAGAACTTAAGGTCATCAGAACTTAAGTGCGGGAAGACTTTCATATAAGGAAGGAAGCTGATTTATAGTAGAAGATCAAGACTAAAATAAAAGAAGATATGCATGGAAAGAGTTAGAAGACTAGAAGACTTGTAGAAGATATCTGATTGATATATTTTAGGAGACAGAATTATATTCCATATCAATTAGAAGTTATCTTGTAACTGTGTAATATATAAACACAGACTTAGGGTTTACACTATATGTGTTATCATTATCGAGAAGATTATACATTGTAACCTAGCAGCTCTTAGTGATATTTGTTCATCACTGAGAGAGAACAACAGTTCTTATTGTAACAGAGTTTATTCAATATACTTGATCTTTATTACATACTTGTGTTAAATCGATTTGATTATATACACACTGTATTCAACCCCCTTCTACAGTGTTGTGTGACCTAACAATTGGTATCAGAGCTTATCTGTTAACACACATATAGTAAAGATCCATACAATCATGTCTGAAGAAGTACAAACTCCAACCAAGCCCATCAAATCTGAAGAAACTCAAAAGACTCAAACCCATAGTCGATAAGAGACTATTAGGTTTCCTATATTGAGACCTTCTGAGTATCCCATATGGAAAGTGAAGATGGCTATGTTTCTTGAAGCTACAGATCCAGAATACCTTGATAGAATTAATGAAGGACCACATAAGCCTACCAAGCTCTCTGTTGTAGTTGCTGATCAACCTGCAAAGACTATACCAAAGGAGAAAGATGAGTACACAGCTGAAAACATCTCGTCTATTGCCGAGGATGCAAGGGTAAGGCCTTTGCTGCATAGTGCCATTGATAATGTCATGTCAAACAGGGTAATTAATTGCAAAACTGCAAAGGAGATATGGGATGCTTTGGAGACAAGATGCCAGGGAACTGATGCAATGAAGAAGAACAGGAAGACTATACACACTCAAGAGTATGAGCACTTTGACTCAAAAGCTAATGAGTCATTAACTGATTTATATGATAGGTTTGCCGAACTCTTGAATGATCTGTCACTAGTGGACAAGGAATATGATCTTGAAGATTCAAATCTAAACTTCCTTTTAGCTCTTCCTGAAAGTTGGGATTTGAAGTCTACTATCATAAGAGACAACTATGATCTTAATGAAACTACTCTTGATAAAATTTATGGTATGCTCAAGACTCATGAACTTGAGATGGATCAAAGGAGCAAGAGGCATGGAAGAAAGTCAAGGACAGTTGCTATTAAAGGTAAGGAAAAATCTCCTAAAATTATTGCCTCAAAGAGGGGCAAAGGAAAGGCTCTCATCATAAAGTCTGATTCAGAGTCATCATATTCTGATGATGACGATTCAGAAACTGAAAGTTTACCTGAGATGGATGATGATGAAATTGTGTGCTCTTATGGTGAAGGGTATCACAAAGATAGCCTAGAGGAAATTCAGAAAAGGCAAGAAGTTTTCCAGGAAAAGTGGAAGTTCTGATAAGAAAGGGTTCAGAAAGTCTGAAGGTAAAGGAAAGTCTGACAGAGGAGACACCTCAAATGTTAAATGCTACAATTGTGGTGAAAGAGGCCACATATCTCCTGACTGCAAGAAAGGAAAAAGTGACAAAGGCAAGGCACTTGTCATAAAGAAGAAAAGCTGGACAGACACTTCAGATTCTGAACATGAGGTGAACTATGCCCTGATGGCAAATGCTGACAGCAGCCCTGAAACTGCTGAATTGAAGGTACCTAAAATAACTTATGCCCTTCATACTGATGATATTACTGAGTTAAGATGTTCATTAGTTATAGAGATCAGACTTTAACATGTGAAAGATTAACATCTGAAAATCTAGCTTATAAAAGGAGAAATGATTATTTAGAAAAAGAGTTATTTTTTCTTTATCAAACTAAGAAAGAAAATGATGATGCTTTATATGTTAGAGATGAAGTGTTAAAATTGAATGAATCTCTAAAAGCTGACTTAGAATAGGAAAGAGAGATTATCAGAACTTGGACTAACACTGGCAGAACAACTCAGAATTTATTAAGTAGTGGAAACTGGAAAGAGGCCTTAGGTTATGGAGATGATAAAAGTGAAAAAGGAACTGAACAAATTGAGCCAATTGTTGTTAAATAGACTGCTAAGCCAAAGGTAAAACTTGTTAAGTTTGTAGCAAAAACTGTAAAGTCTGATTTTGAAAAGATGAAAGAATCTAGGACAGAAGTAAAAGAAAAATCAACTTCTGACAAATTAGAACAAGATAAACCAGCTGAAGTAAACATATGCTTAATGACAAAGAAGCAGCTTAAGCATAAGCTGAAAGAGATTAGGAATGTCAACAAGGTAAATGAAGCTAGGAAAAATAGGAATGGAAAGGAAGGTGTGAACAAAAGCAATAATTATATGCCTGTTTCTAATGCTCCTAGAAAGAAATGTTATAACTGTGGAAACTCTAACCATCTTGCTTCTTTTTGCAGGAAGAATAAAGATATAAACTCTTAACTCCTAGATGAGGAGTTAAGAGTCAGTCTGTTAGGTTTAAACCATAAAATCCTTATTTTCATTGTGGTAGTTTATGGCATTCCATTTATACTTGTAAAGAATATCATAGTCTGTACTATGATTATTATCAAATAAAACCTTCTTTGAAGAAAGTTACTTTTATTCCTTCTAGTGTAAAGTCTGATGCAAAGTCTGATATAAACTCTGATAAATAGAATGTTAGCATAAACTCTGAAATTAAGTCCACTATAAATGCTAACAAAATTAAAAATGCCAAAGGATCCAATCAAGTCTGGGTCCTTAAAACTAACCATTAGTGGTCTTTGTGATTGCAGGACAACAGGAAAAACATTCTAGTGCTGGACAGTGGATGTTCAGGACATATGACTGGAAATAAAGCCCTGCTATCAGACTTTGTGGAGAAAGCTGGCCCAGGAGTTTCTTATGGAGATGACAACATGAGAAAAACTCTGGGATATGGAAATATCAATCTTGGGAATGTCATCATTGAAACAGTAGCTCTTGTCTCAGAACTTCAACACAATCTGCTAAGTGTGAGTCAACTCTGTGACAGAGGTTATCATGTGGATTTCTTTGAAGAACACTGTGAAGTTGTAAGCAATTCTACAGGCAAAGTGGTTCTGAAAGGTTACATGCATGGTAACATTTATGAAGCCAGACTTTCAACAAGTTCTGATGATTCTGCAACCTGTCTGTTAAGTAGAGCATCAATTGAAGAAAGCTGGAATTGGCACAAAAGACTCTCTCATTTGAATTTCAACAACATAAATGAGCTAGTAAAGAAAGATCTCGTGAGAGGACTGCCAAAATCAGTATTTTCTCCTGATGGCCTTTGTGATTCATGTCAAAAGGCAAAACAAAGAAAATCTTCTTTCAAGAGCAAAACTGAATCCTCACTTCTTGAGCCTTATCACCTACTGCATGTTAATCTATTTGGTCTATCAATGTCATGTCTATTGCAAAGAAGAAATATGCGATGGTTATAGTGGATGAGTTCACAAGGTACACTTGGGTGTATTTCTTGTACAAGAAGAATGAAACTGTATCTACTCTAACTGATCATGTCAGACAGCTGGATAAGTAAAGATTCTGTTAAAATTATAAGAAGTGATAATGGCACTGTGTTCAAGAATTCAATCATGGAAGAGTTCTGCAAAGAGCATGGAATCAAACAAGAACTTTCTGCACCTGGAACTCCACAGCAAAATGGAGTTGTATAAAGAAAGAACAGGACTCTCATAGAAGCTGCATGAACTATTCTTGATAAAGCAAAGCTACCAACCTACTTTTGGGCTGAAGTTGTGCAGACTGCTTATTTCACACAGAATGCAACACTGATAAACAAGCATGGAAAAACACCATATGAGATGGTAAAGTAAAAAAAAGCCAAATCTGAAATACTTTCATGTATTTGGTTGTAAGTATTTTGTTCTTAAGTCTCATCCTGAACAGCTGTCAAAATTTGACCTAAAAGCTGATGAAGGAATTTTCGTTGGATATCCACTTTCCACAAAAGCCTTCAGAGTCTATAATTTAAGAACAAGGGTTGTCATGGAATCTATCAATGTATCTTTTGTTGATAAGAAGATTACTGGACTTGAAGATTTCAATGATCATGATCAGCTGAGATTTGAAAATGAGGATTTAAATTCTGATTCTGCAAATTCTGATGACTTAAACTCTGATCTTGTAAGTTCTGACGGGTTAAGTTCTGATATCATTGAAACTGTGGTAACTACTCCAAGGGGAAATGCACCTGTCCAGGGGGAGCAAGCTGAAGATCCTACCACAACTCAAGACTCTCAAAAAGCATCAGAACCTGTCACTAGCTCTTCCAGTTCTGATTCATCAAGTTCTGATGAGCCAAATTCTGATAATTCTGGAAATTCTGATTCTTTAAATCCTGAAGGATCCAACTCAAATTCTGAAGTCTCAGAGAGCATAAATACAGGGGGAGCATCAAGAAATGCTGATGGAGACAACATGGATCATGAGGGAGGATCCAGTTCTAGAAATCAACTTCCATCTGCAAGGAAGTGGACCAAATCATATACACCTAACTTAATAATTGGAGATCCTGAAGCAGGTATCAGAACTAGAACTGCAACATCAAATGAATGTCTCTATCATTCTTTTCTATCTCAGACTGAACCAAAGAAAGTGGAAGAAGCTCTTCAAGATGCTGATTGGGTGAAAGAAATGCAGGAATAGTTAAATGAATTTGAAAGAAATAAAGTCTGGACCCTAGTGCCAAGACCAAAGAACAGATCAGTTGTTAGCACAAAGTGGGTGTTCAGAAACAAAACTGACAGTGATGGCATAATTACAAGGAACAAAGCAGGGCTAGTTGCTAAAGGCTACTCTCAACAGGAGGGTATTGATTATGATGAAACATTTGCACCAGTTGCTAGATTGGAAGCCATAAGAATCTTTTTGGCTTATACTGCTCACAAAAAGTTTAAAGTCTTTCAAATGGATATAAAAAGTGCTTTTCTAAATGGAGAATTGGAAGAAGAGGTGTATGTTGAACAACCTCTAGGCTTTGTAGATTCAAAATTTCCAAATCATGTCTACATGCTTGACAAAGCACTTTATGGCCTTAAGCAAGCTCCTAGAGCATGGTATGAGACTTTAGCTCAATTTCTTCTGGAAAGTGGATTTCATAGAGGTATAATTGATAAAACACTGTTCTACCTCAACCATGGAAAGGATTTACTTTTGGTACAAATATATGTTGATGATATCATATTTGGTTCTACAAATGCCAAACTATGTGAAAGGTTTGCAAAGCTAATGCAGTCAAGATATCAAATGAGTATTATGGGAGAACTTAGTTATTTTCTGGGACTTCAAGTCAAGCAAAATGAAGAAGGTACTTTTATCTGTCAATCCAAGTACACCAGAAATTAACTCAAGAAATTTGGAATGCAAGACAGTTCAACTGCATTCACTCTCATGGCCACTGCAACCAAGTTAGATAAAGATATTGGTTCATTAGTAGATATTACTAACTACAGAGGTATGATTGGCTCTTTACTCTATTTAACTGCAAGTAGACCTGATATCATGTATGCTACCTGTCTTTGTGCAAGATTTCAGGCTGATCCAAGAGAACTTCATCTAATAGTTGTGAAAAGAATTTTCAAGTACCTCAAGGGTACAGCTGATCTAGGATTGTGGTATCCTAGAGAATCAGATTTTAAGCTAATAGGTTACTTAGATGCAAATTTTGCAGGATGCAAAATAGACAGGAAAAGCACAAGTGGAAGCTGCCAATTTCTTGGAGGCAGATTGGTTTCTTGGTTTAGCAAGAAACAGAAATCAATTTCCACATCAACTGCAGAAGCAAAATATATTGCTGCAGGAAGATGTTGTTCACAGATTCTTTGGATGAAGAATCAGTTACTGGATTATGGGTTCGAATTTTCTAAAATACCTATTTACTGTGATAATCAAAGTGCTATTGCTATGCCAGGTAATCCAGTTCAACACTCAATGACAAAGCACATCAGCATAAGGTACCATTTCATAAGGGAACATGTTATGGAAGGTACAGTGGAATTGCATTTTGTTCCAACAAATCAACAACTAGCAGATATATTCATAAAACCACTATGTGAAGCTACTTTTACAAGACTGGTAAATGACCTTGGAATGGTTTTAGGTTCTTTCTCTAAATCTGCTTAGTTTTTTGTTCTCATGCATCAGACTTTATGATCAGTGTTTACAGATTATCTTATCTTCATGTAATCTGTACTTAAATTGAAATACATTAAATGCTGATTGTTATCTGATGTGGATCTATATACTCTGATAGTGATTTCAATGTTCTGTGACTATTCAATCCAACGAGGATTACTGTGCTAGATGCTGACCTAGTAGTCTTTAACATACTAGAAATCCCATGTTTGAATTAGTTGTTTATGTGGAAATTCATTAACACAAGCAAATTCTGATTTTGAGCTTAGTCAAATTTACTTTGTGTATCTTATTACTAAGTCACAAACTAGATTCTTGCTTCTTATCTGTCAAATTCTGATGTCAATAAATCTTAAGGATAAACTAAATACTGATAAGCCTCACTTATCTAAAGAAAAGAAAAGAAAAGAAAAGTCAGGTACTCCTTTGAGATCTAGAGTAAATATGTGGAAGGGAAGAGCCAAGTGCATTGCTGGTATTAAGTTATATGCATTAGAAAAGCAAATAAATTTTTCTTGGTGACTTTTTACATTCTCTGATTACTGGAGAAATACTCTGATAATAGTATAAATTCTGATAAGCAGTTGTGATTCATTTACACTGAGGAGCCACTGTGAAAAAAAGAATTCTAAAAGATGCATAAAATGAGCACAAACAGTTGAGGTGGACTCATGCACAAATTTATCCTATAGTAGACTTCAAAATTACTGACAGATTTTAAGCATTTTTCTTAGTTATGCCTTATTTCTAAGATGTACCGAAGTTTATCAGACTTTAATCTTTATCTAGATATTTTACTAAAGCACACACTATCACTCCATATGAATGATGAAAATTACTGTGATGATCAAGTTGTTTCAGATAAATAGTTAAGTGTCATATGCATAAATTCTGAGGACAAGTTCTGATGGAAGTTCTGATGATTAAACTATGAAGAAACAAGTCAGTATTTGTATGAAGAATCACAGAAACAGACATTCACTTTTTGAGTACAGAAGCCATGTTCTGATGACTGTTAAAATCTGATAATAGTCAAGTTCTGATATTAAATCCTGATGGAAACTCTGATGCTTACGTGGCATTATTCTTTACTTGACTAATTTGTGGTAAATACTAAAATGTTCATATTTAATCAGAATATAATTAGGTGAGATAAAAATAGTCATAATCATCTAGGTTAGTGGTAAACGTGTTTGTCTTGAAAAACTTCATGTGCACAGTAATTATTACTTATTTCCCGTGCCCATTAACTCCTGCTTTAACTATTGACTATTCACATATTGCCTAAATCATTACACATCGGTCTAGGGAGACGCTTATTATGTTAACTCTACATTTAATCATTAATCAGTCCTCTAGTACCTTGATATTACATTGGCTATTTAACCGACATTTCATCTCAGATATATCATCTTCTATTCTCACACAAAATCATTCTCTCTCTTTTAATTCTCACTATTTTCCTCCTTCATAAAAATGGTTCTTGTAAGCATGTTTATGAACTATGAAAACTTCAACATCGAGTTCAGTTGTGGTGACTGGGAACAGGAATGGCACGTCACTGCCATTCCTGATGAGATATGGAACTTGGTTCCATAAAAGGTTCGGACAAATCTCTTGTTCTTTGAGATGGACTATTAACTCCATCTTGATCGCTTGGAAGAAGAACGGAGAGAGGCTCTTTGTTGTGAATATGTTGTGAACTTGATGATTTTATTAACAAAACACCTTAGTAGATTTAACTTAGTGAAAAATGTAGCACTCGACGGATAAGGAATATAGTCCCGACGGATGACTCAATATAGTCCCGACGGATGATGATTTGTTATTCATCGAGTGAGTAGCTTGTGTAATAATAAGTCATGAAGCACATTTTTGCAAACACCTTTGTTTAGATTCTGTAGTAGCATATAAGTCATGTTGACTTTAATTAGATATGCAGAATAGGTTGATTAATTGTACATAGATGATGTCTTGTAATTCTGCATAAATGAAATGAAGTCAAGTGCCAAATAGCTACCCGACGGATAATCAACAATGCTACTCGATGGATGATCAACAAGGCAATCCGACAGATGATCATGTACCCGACGGATAATCAATTCAAACATATATTGACAGTGATAACACAGTCACATGCGTCGAGTGTATGCAAAAGGAATGCGGAAGCCTACTCAACTGGGTTTTTGAGAACAAAGATGCATTGCCATTTCCATGCTATTATGAAGATATTCAAAGCTGCTGGAATAGAGTAATGAAATAGCATAGTATTAGACTTGATAGGTTTTGTTTTATTATCTTATCTTATTACTGTGTAATCTTGGTGATATATAAACCAAGAGTAGCAATTAGAACAACTAGACTAAGCAATACATTTTCTTAGAGAAACAATTGTAAGCTGTATCCTTAGTATTTCTCTGTAAGTTTAGTTGTTCTTATTATTGTAAGCAGCTGTGAGCTATTCAAGCTTCACAGGGTTCTCTTAATATCTGGTGGATACATTCAAATTTACCAGAAAGTTTTAAAGACTTGTGTTTTTATTACTTTGTGTTTTAATTTAATTAACTCTTATTCCGCACTTAGAAAATCAAACACCTATATATATTATTAAGATAGAACATTTTGTAATTCAAAAAAAAAGTTTCAAGAATTCCATTCAACCCCCTTATGTAATTCTTGTTGCATTGTTAGGGACTAACAATTGGTATCAGAGCAAGCTCTTGAAGGACAAAGAGTTTAAAGATTACAATAAACAGCAAGATGAACAAGAAGGATGTTGGACTCAAGATTCCTTTTCTGGACAAAGATAATTACTATCACTGGAAGGTAAAGATGCATCTTCATTTACTTTCTCAAGATGAGGCCTATGTGGATTGCATAGAGAGAGGCCCTCATGTACCAATGAGAGCTGCAACTGGAAATGAGCCATCAGTTCCCAAGCCAAAGCATGAATGGTCAGATCCTGATATTGAACAAGTCAGGAAATACAAGAAGGCCATGAATATTCTGTTCAATGGAGTTGATGGTGACATGTATGACAACATCATCAATTGCAAAACTGCCAAGGAAGTTTGGGATACAATTCAGATTATCTGTGATGGCACTGAACAAGTTAGAGAAAACAAGATGCAGTTACTAATTCAGCAATATGAGCATTTCCACTTTGAAGAAGGTGAAACTCTCACTGATATCTTTAGTAGATTTCAAAAGCTACTAAATGCTCTAAAGCTGCATGGAAGAGTCTACCAAACCAAAGATTCTAATCTCAAATTTCTGAGGTCCCTACCAAAAGAATGGAAACCCATGACAGTCTCCTTGAGAAACTCATAAGAATACAAGGAGTTTACACTAGAGAGACTGTATGACATTCTAAAGACTTATGAGCTTGAAATAGAGCAAGATGAAAGAATGGAGAAAGGGAGAAAGAAAGGAGGATCCATTGCACTGGTTGCTGAGTTAGAAAAAGAGAAGGAGATGAAGATAGAAGCTATTGAGTCTACTTCAAAGGTCTGTGAAAACAATGGCAAGGGGCTGGTAGAAGAAAATGAAGATTCTTTGAGCCAAGATGATATGGATGACATTGATAAACATCTAGCATTTCTTTCCAGAAGATTTTCCAAGCTCAAGTTCAAGAAGAACTTTGGAGCAGCTAAGCCAAATAGAAACATGGTGGATAAATCAAAATTCAAATGTGGCTTGGCAGGGCACTTTGCCAGTGAGTGTAGAAAGTCAGATTCCAGCAAGAAGAAGTTTGAGCCTGTGGATTATAAACAGAAACATTTTGAGTTGCTCAAACAAAAGGAAAGGGCTTTCATTATACAAGAAAATGACTGGGCAGCAGATGGTCTGGAGGAGGATGAGGATGTCAGCTATGTCAATCTAGCCCTAATGGCCAAGTCTGATGAAACAAAGACAAGTTCTTCAAGTAATCAGGTAGTCACCACTAACCTTGCACATTTATCTAAAGCTGAGTGTAATGATGCAATAAATGACATGTTTATAGAATTATATCATTTGCCTGTTACACTTAAGTCTCTTACTAAGGAAAATGCTAAAACCAAAGAAAACAATTTGTTTTTAAGTGAGAGGAATAATGTGCTAGAATCTCAGTTTATTGAATTTGAAAAATTGGGAATTGAGTGTAAAATTGGTAAGAATGAATTAATTGAGTCCTTGAAGAAAGAAGAGATCTTGAAGAAGCAGCTTGAATGAGAATATGAGGTGATTAAGGCATGGAAAACATCTAGAGATGTTCATGCTCAAATCACCAAAGTTCAAGGTATTAAGTCCTTTTGTGATGCAGCCTGGAAGAAGAATAAGGAGAAGCTGGAATCCAATTTAGTTGAAGGATTGCTAACAGATATGGACTCGACGGATTATGAGAGTCATCCGTCGGATAATCAAAAGGATTATCCGTCGAGTGACATAAATCCCCATTCGTCGGCTGTGAGCAAACCTGTGAGTAAAGCCAAACTTGCCAAGTTAAATGAAAAATATGGATCAGTTTCCAAAAACTTCATTTCAGGAGAATCTAGTTAAGTGAAGAAGGAAAAGAAAGTGAATGTTGGTTATCTGTCTATCAAGTAATTGAATGACAGACTAGAAAAGATTGAGGTTAAAACAGAGGCTAAAAGGCAAAACAATAGAAATGGTAAAATGGGGATTAACAAATATAACAACTACAAACCTGATAACTATGCACCAAGAAAAATATGTGTTAAGTGTGGTAGTGTAAATCATTTGTCTGTTAATTGCAAAACTGCCATGCTTACTTCCATATCTGTGCCACCTCCTTTTCCCAACATGAATGTCATGCCTTCTATGCCTATGAATGCTATGTCTACACAGAATATGAATGCACAGTTTGCTAATATGCCATTTGCACCTAATCCTTATTATGCTGCATTTAGTATGCCTCAAATGCCATTTAGCATGCCCTACTGGAATAACATATTTGCTAATAGCATGCCATTTCCTGTTAATCAAAATGTGCAAGATAATTCTGTTGTAATGAATGGTTTCAAAGGTTCAACTCAAATGAGTAAGGATAAATCTGATATCTCCAAGTCAAATGAGATCAAACCTAAGAAACAGAAGAAGAAAGATAACAAGGCAGGACCCAAGGAAACTTGGGTACCAAAATTAACTTGATTTAATTTTAATGTATGCAGAGAAACATAAAGAATCTATGGTACTTGGATAGTGGTTGTTCAAGACACATGACTGGTGATTCTACTCTGCTCACAGAGTTCAAGGAGAGAGCTGTCCCAAGTATTACTTTTGGAGATGACAGCAAGGGTTATACTGTGGGATATAGCTTGATTTCAAAAGACAATGTCATCACTGAGGAGGTTGCCTTAGTGGATGGTCTCAAGGACAATTTGTTGAGTATCAGCCAGCTGTGTGATAAAGGCAATTCAGTAACCTTCAACTCAGAACCTGTGTTGTGACAAACAAGAGGAGCAACAAAGTGGTTCTCACTGGAGTGAGAAAAGGAAATATGTTCCTAGCTGACTTCAACTCATCAAATGCAGAATCTGTTACTTGTCTTCTCAGTAAAGCAAGTCAAGAAGAAAGTTGGCTATGGCACAAGAAGCTACCCCATCTAAACTTCAAGACTATGAATGAACTTGTAAAGAAAGAAGTGGTAAGAGGCATTCCTCAAGTGGAGTTTTCTAAGGATCGACTGTGTGATGCTTGCCAAAAGGGAAAGAAAATTAAAGCATCATTCAGAAAGAAGCTTAATTCAACAATTGAAGAACCTTTGCAACTGCTATATATGGATTTGTTTGGACCAGTCAATGTGTTGTCCATCTCAAGGAAAAGATTTTGCCTAGTAATTGTAGATGATTTCTCAAAGTTCTCTTGGACATATTTCCTTAAGTCCAAAGATGAGGCTAGTGAAATCATCATCAATCACATAAGGCAAGTCAACAATCATCCTGATTTCAAAGTTAGAAGAATCAGGAGTGACAATGGAACTGAGTTCAAGAATTCTATCATGAGATCATTTTGTGAAGAAAATGAGATTTTGCATGAGTTTTCAGCAGCAAGAACTCCATAACAAAATGGAGTAGTAGAAAGAAAGAACATATCACTTATTGAAGCTGCAAGGACAATGCTTGAAGAATCTAAGTTACCAACATATTTCTGGGCTGAAGCTGTAAATACTGCATGCTTCACTCAGAATATTTCTCTGGTTAATCAAGCAAAATGCATGACTCCCAATCAATTGTTTAAGAACAAGAAGCCAACTCTAAATTTTCTTCATGTCTTTGGCTGCAAATGTTATATCAGAATGGGAAGTTTGATGCTAAAGCAGATGAAGGAATTTTTGTTGGATATGCTGTTGGTAAAGCATACAGAGTCTATAATCTGAGAACCAACATTGTTGTGGAATCAATACATGTTGTGTTTGATGATAAAAAGATTGAAGGACTGCAAGATGGAGATTACCATGAGAGCCTCAAATTTGACAATGTGGAGATGGTTAGTGATGACAGTGATGATGAAAGTGATCAAGAAATAGTATCAAAGGATAATACAGAAAAAATCACTACCAATGAAGCACAAAATTCAACATCTGTCGAGTTGCAAAATGCTTTATCCGTCGGGAGACAATCTGCTTTATCCGTCGGGAGACAACAAGCTTCATTCGTCGGTACTCAAAATTCACCATCCGTCAGGTCATCAAAAAAAGCTGAAAGTCAGAATAGATCACTTATAGAAAGTTCCCCTTTCTCTAATCAAAGATCCATAAACTCAGAGGGAGTTTCTAATAATCAAAACTCAATCACACATTAAGACAACAATGAGGCCTCTTCATCTAGAGCTAATCTACCTCAACAAAGGAAATGGACGAAGGATCACCCCTTTGAGCTCATTATTGGTGATGTATCTTCTAGAGTTCAAACAAGGAGAGCAACTCAAGAAGAATGTCTATATAGCAGCTTCCTCTCTAAGGAAGAACCAAAGAAGGTAGAAGAAGTTTTGTTGGATCCTGATTGGATTTTAGCTATGCAGGAGGAGCTAAACCAATTTGAAAGGAATAAGGTATGGAAGCTGGTACCCAAGCCTAAAGGAAAGAATCCAATAGACACCAAATGGGTATTCAGAAACAAGATGGATAAAAATGTCATAGTAGTCAGGAACAAAGCTAGATTGGTTGCTAAAGGCTACTGTCAACAAGAAGGAATAGATTTTGATGAAACTTTTGCTCCTGTTGCAAGACTTGAAGCCATCATAATTTTCTTAGCCTATGCAGCCCATGCCAATTTCAAGGTCTATCAAATGGATGTCAAAAGTGCCTTTCTGAATGGAGATTTGGAGGAGAAAGTCTATTTCAGTCAGCCTCCTGGTTTTGAAGATCCAAATTTTCCAGAATATGTTTACTATCTTTTAAAAGCACTTTATGGACTGAAGCAAGCACCTAGAGCCTGGTATGACACTTTGTCAAAGTTCCTTTTAGAGAATCATTTCACAAGAGGTACTGTTGACAAAACCTTATTATTTAGAAATGTTAATGGCTCTAGTATACTTGTTCAAATTTATGTAGATGACATTATTTTTGGCTCTACAAATGGAAAACTTTGTAAAAAGTTTGCCAAATTGATGCAAAGTAAGTATGAATGGGCATGATGGGAGAACTAACTTACTTTCTTGGTTTGCAAGTTAAGCAAGTTAGTGATGGAATATTCATTAGTCAAACTAAATACATTTATGATCTTTTAAAGAAGTTTGATCTAATGGATTGCACATCTGCAAAAACTCTCATGGCCACTGTAACTAAGCTTGAATTAAACACTACTGAAAAGTCTGTGGATATTTCAAGTTATAGAGGCATGGTTGGCTCACTTCTGTATTTAACAACTAGTAGGCCAGATATAATGTTTGCTACATGTCTTTATGCTAGATTTCAGGCTGACCTTAGAGAATCTCACTTAGTAGCTATTAAGAGAATTTTCAGATATCTCAAGGGAACACAAAAACTTGGCATTTGGTACCCTAGAGATTCTGGATTTGATCTAACTGGTTATTCAGATGCAGATTATGTAGGTTGCAGAATTTATAGAAAAAGTACAACAGGAACCTGTCAATTTCTAGGAAACAAGCTTGTCTCCTGGTTCAGTAAAAAGCAAAATTTTGTTTCTACTTCTACAGCTGAAGCTGAGTATATTGCTGTTGGCAGTTGCTGTGCACAAATTTTGTGGATGAGAAACCAATTGCTAGACTATGGTCTGCAAGTGGAAAGAATTCCTATTTTCTGTGATAACACAAGTGCAATTGGCATCACTGAAAATCCAGTACAGCATTCAAGAACAAAGCACATAGACATCAAGTACCACTTCATAAGGGAACACGTAATGAATGGTACTGTGGAACTACATTTTGTTCCAAGTGAAAAGCAACTTGCAGATATATTTACCAAACTACTGGATGAATCCACCTTTTCAAGGTTGGTAAGTTAGTTAGGTATGCTGAATTACTCTGGAATCTTTTCAGATAATTTGTAAGTTGTAATGCAGCCAGAAATTTAATTATTTTTCAGTCTTGGAAGAAATTTTGGCTAAGTCAAAATTTACATCTCGACGGATGATCATTATCCATCGAGTTTGATCATCCGTTGGTATACAATCTGTTAATAAAATCAATTATTTTTCTGGAATATTTTATGTCTCGACGGATAACTGATTTATCCTCATCCGTCGAATTGTCGTATTATTAGCCGTTGATTCTCTGAACATTATCCATCGAGTATACTTACAGTTTGTAAGCATAACACGACGAATAATTGATGGAATTTTTACAGTTTATTTTTAAACAGCTATTTTGGGTCATTCTCATTAGTTACTTTATTTCACTTTATTATTTTTGACAATTATTTTTGAGATAGTATAAAAGCACAATTCATTTTCACTACTTTTCTTTTATCATTCTCAAATCATCTACTCTAACTTCTCTCTTTCTCAAAAGCACTTACTCTCTATCTCTGCAAGTCTTTACTCTCTAACAATGGCACCAGTCGTAAAGATCATGTCTCAAACTGGATATATCTACGAGAAAAACAACTTCACATCTTTAGTGAACAAGGGGATTCAGCAGTCTGGGGACTACCATAAAATGATGGATTTTGTGAAGAACTGCAAACTCAACTATGCCATGCTGGATCACCCACCATTTACTGTGAGGTTGTTGAAGAAATGTGGACAACTCAACTGATAAGACTGTCACTTTACCTATTAAAGGTAAAGAATTATGTGTTAATAGTGATATTGTTAAAGCATGTTTCAAAATTCCTGATAATACTGTAACTTCTCCACACACAGACACTGACATTGTTAGTATGCTTAATTCCAAGGGCTATGCACTCTCTACTTCTAAATTAAGTGAAATTAGGAGGCTGGGTTTTAGGAAAGAATGGAGTTATCTATGTGATGTAGTTACTAAGGTATTTTCTGGTAAAATAGCAATTTTGATTCAGTTAATATATCTATGCTCAACATGCTTTACATGCTAGTAACTGATAAATTTTACAACTTTAGTGATCTTGTCATATTTGAGTTAGGATTTAAGTCAGGGGAGTTAAATAAGAGGGGTAAAAATGTTTACTATGCTAGATTTTTAATGATGCTTGCTGACCACCTCTCTGAGGATATTGTGCTTGAGAACCCAACCAACAAATTAGATTGTTGGGTTCAAGAAACGAGAATCATTGCAGACCTGAACAGGGCAAACCATCACAAAGAGGTGCCACTCTTCTATTTTCCAGTTATGGAGGCACCTCAGGTAAGTGAGGTAATTTCAATTATCTCTACTCTTCCAACCTCACAAACTTCTTTGCATTCCAGTGTAGCTATGACAACTGTGTCATTGACCCAACAGTTGCCTACCCAAGCTACCAAATCCAAAATTTCAAAAACAAAAACAAATAAAGCCCCATCTGGTGTCTCTCAAAAGATGTCAGTTGTAAAATCCACCAAACCTAAATAGGGGAGTGTGAAGGTGGGTAAGAAAGGTGAGGGACAGGGTTAACATTAATAAATGTGGCTCCAATAAATGTGGAGTCACAGCCAAAATCTTTAATAATAGAAGCACCTGAAACACCAAATTCTCCCACACACTCCTTGGATGTTGACATGATAAACACATCACTTCCAAATTCTCCATCTTTAACTCTCTTGAAGAAGCCAAAAATCCAAGCAAGTGAGCATCATCTTCTAGATGATTTGTTGGCTCACTTGCCATTTCTTTCTGAAACTATTGAGACATCTGTGCCAAAATTCTTATCAATCTGCACAGAGTCCATAGTAGTTTCCACTCCAAACTCATTCATTTCTACCCACTCGATGGATATTATTCATCCGTCGAGTAGTGATTGTATCCCGACGGATAAGCTTAATAGCAGTTATCCGTCGGATAGTCAAACTGCTAACCCGACTAATATCCCTTATCTGTCGAGTGTCTCTGCACAGCTTCAAATTTCATCAATTATTACAAGTGCAGAAGACTTAGTGGTAGTGCAATCACTCCTAGGATTGAGGGAAGGGAGTGAACTGAGTGAGAGTCTGGGTTGCTCCCAGGAAAAAGGAGAGGAAAAGAGTGAACAAATGCAATCCACTTCTTCAGGATTGGCAAAAGTGAGTGTGAGGAGTCCCACATTAGATGGTGAAGGTGAGGGTGTGAGGGTGGGGAGCCAAGGTGAGACCTTGATGCAACAAAAGAGAGATCAAGAGAGAAATGCAGGTATAGGAGTGATAAGGATGGAAACCATTGCAAGTGAGTCAATGAATGTCAATGATGCAGAAAAGGAAAGGCTATTTATGCAAGAATATCAAGCTGTTATAGATTCCATTTCCCTGGATGCTGAGACATGTATTCACCCCGTGACAGCTTACCAAACTCTAGCTGTACAGGGCAATGAGGAGGCTGAAAGATTGCTGAACTTGGTGCATACTACACAATCTTTACAAAGAGCAAATGATGCAATCACTACTATGCCTTCCAACATTGACAGTGATTTTGAACTGGATGAAGTTTCTTTTGGGGATGCTGATGGGGATGATGAGGAAGACAGCATGGACATAGGGGGAGATGCGGCTGTTCCTGCCTGGATGCTTACAAAAGAATGTTCCTACTCACATCTCCAATCAACTTTGTTCAAGCTAATTCATGACACCCAAGGAGCCATTCAGGCATCTTCCAATGCTAGCACAAAGAAGCTACTCACAGCACATCTTGAAGAACTCCAGCTGCATAAAATTCAAGCCCTCCAACAGAGTCAGAGTGTGGATGCAATCAAGCAGGAAATTTCTGAAGTCAAGCAAGATGTTATAGAAAGGATGGATGCTTGACTCCCTGCAACCACTATAACTGAAATTGCTCAGAAGCTAAGGAAGGAGGCTGATCTCAATAGGAAAGTTGAGGCCATGGACTCAAGACTGCCTGCTGTAGAGAAGTCAATGACCAAGATACTTAACAATCAAGAAACTCAGACTACAGTACTCCAACAGTTGGTGGCTGCTCAACTCCCTCCCACACAACTTGATTAACAAAAAGGGGGAGAAATGATCAAGTGAGGGGGAGCAACAACTCAATATTCAAGTTAGTAAAGTTATTGTGCCTACAATTGCTTTCACCAAGTTGTAATATCTGGGATATATCGTGTGATTATTTTTGCTAATAAATAAATATTATGCATGTTCAGTATTTATTCTGTGAATTAATTGTTAAGTGGTATATGTATTTGGATGTTTAAAAATAATATCAATTGAGTATTTTAATTTTTATATGTCCAAAATAAAATATAGATAATTGTCATATCTTCCTATTTATTTTTATGTTGATTTATGTTTTTATAGGAAATTTATGGATTTTATAAAATCTTTTTTCTGAGTATCTATAAACTATTTTATATAATCGGGAACCAACCGACGTCACCCGTTTTTACATTTTTATAACCCGAAACTCTTCCGAGAACTCCTTCCAAACCTAATTGTAATATTCCGAGCATTTTCCATGTTTTGACTTTTTCGATCCGGCGTACGGTTTGTCCTGTGCGGGTCCCGACGTAATATTTTTGATACATTATTCGTTTCGGTAAATCAATAAAACTCATATTTTTTGATAAACGGGATCTTTTTATTAAACTATTACAATTATCACCTTGTAATACGTGTAACCAGGCGCTGAGACCAAGACCGCAGTACAAATTGTACTGATTTGGATAATTATCCCAAAAACCGGTACCGTTTGGATCTGTTTATATAAATAAACGTACCATTTTGTATCCGGAATGATCTAACGGGATACTAATTTTCCGTAATTATAAATAGCCCTTACCGTATTTTATTTCGTACCGAAAATCATTTGCAAACAGTAATTATATATTTTTACTGAGAAAATCTATATATTCATATAAACTTTCAAGAATCAAACAACAATTCAGAGGTGTTATTGAAATCCGTTTCGAAAGCTTGAGTAACCAAAACGAAGGGTTTGAAGAGTACTATCAGATTATATAAGTTCCAAAACTGCAGAATCAAAGGTTTATTTTCTATATTTTTATTTATTTTTGAATTATTTTGATTAAAAATATAATTTTTTGTTCGGATGATTGTTTGAATGATTTGATGATTGCATGTTGTAGAGCTTGTTCTCCTGATGATTTTCATATGTCATATGACTGATTTGGAGTTCAATAACATGTTCAAAATTGAGTTTAATCTTCGAATTTTATAATTAGGGTTTATAACCCGTATGAATGTTCTTAATTGGAAATTAGGGTTTTTTGTTCTAGGGATTATTAGTTGTTGAAATATAGTGGGTTGTGTTCCTTATGAAATTTGCAATCGATTAGTGTATAGCTCGTTAACAGATGATTCATGGTATGAAGGGAGTTGTGTTTTTAAAGTTACGTCGAGCTCGCCGGAAACCGGCGAACTTTTCGGCCAAATTTCGGCCAACTCAGGGGTTATTGATATGTTTTGATTGCATGGTTAAATTCCTGGTGTTTAGAAGATGTAATCTGGAGGAGATGGTGGTATGAGGATGCCGAGAACGTGTTCTCCGGCCATCCCCGTAATTTTCCGGCGACTGAACTGTAAAATTGCAGTAATATGGTGAAGTTTAGTCCCTGAAGTTTCTGGAAATTGCAGAAATAGGATTCCTGTTTATAAATTATTTAAAAATCATATTTTCTATTTATTTTAATTATAAAAATTCGTTTTTTTTAATTTTTGAAAATCCCAAAAATTATTATTTTAATTCAAAAATAAATCTGAATTAATTAGTTAATTAATTTTAGTTAATAATTAATTGATTAATTGGTCAATTAATTCAAAAAATAATTGATTAATTGATTTAATTAATTATTAATTGATTTTAATTAATTATTTAATTAGATTTAATTATTTAAAATGATTTAGAAATTCCGAAAAATAGTTTCGAGCTTTAAAATATTATTTTAAATTGTCTTCAAGGCTCGATAATTATTATAAAATTGTTTTGAAGCCAGATTTGGCCAACCAAACCCTGTTTATTACTTTAAAATTTATCTAACGACCCGTTTTAATTACGAAAAATGTTTTAAAAATCAAATTAAATACCCGAAAGCCTGTTTATGACCCGAGACTCCTTTATAAATGATATATCATTGATTGTTTGACGTGTTACGTGTTATATGTGACTTGTTGCTTGACTAACGGTCTATATGTTCGGTGTTTACTTGTTTATAGCATAACTTTCAATCCGTTAATCGAATTTTGGTAAAACGAAGGGTAGATAGAAGTGTATATCAAATAGAATTGTATGAGTTGAGTATTGATAAATGTTTATGATATGTGAGCAGAAGAGGTAAGGCGTAGGAAAGGGAAGTAGATAGTCGAGGAGTAGGAGATTGTGATTGGAAGTTAGAGAAGTATAGCAGGCTAATATCAGGCAAGTGTTCTAAACTTTCTCGAAATATATTATAGATGATTGATAGTTACATTCTATATTGCAAGTGCTTTGAAGCACTGAACCCTAAACCTTGATTCCAGTTGTTGATCTTTGAGCCGTAAACCTTATTCTTTCTGAACCATTGATTATTGTATACCCGAATACAAATCACAGATATACGATACTACTCCACAAATACATACAAACTAAATGCCAAACACTGACTCAAATTGCTTACATACTCAAACCATTGTACCTTATGCTTTCAAAGACCAAATCCTTGCAACCTTGAAACTTTGATTCCTTTGTTATCCAATTCTTTCATTACCTAACAACCATTATTTAAAATTAACATATTGATCCTTTGTGAAGATTGAATATCCATTGTTGCTTATGATTTTGTTTATTGCTTTACATTGTTTATTCTGTTATTATGTTAAAATTGGATTGTTTTATAAAATTGTGGACCAGATTCGTGGTCAGACCAGATTGGTGGTCAAGTTAGGCCAATGTGTGCCTTGGATCCAGTAATTAGAGCAGAGTTGTGTGCCTTGCTCGGGGTTAGTGTGTGACTGATCAGCAGCCTAACCTTGGTTTTTAAAATAAAAATATAATATCCAATTCTAAATCATTAATCATTGTTCACTTGATACCTTAATCCTTTTCACTTGATGATCATTATTCTCAGTCTTGTCATTGTGACTTGCTGGGCTAGTTAGCTCAGTTGTGCGATGTTGTTTATGTTCTTTTCCAGTTAAGAAGGAACCAGTTGGTAGCAAGGATCCCCAATCCAGTGCGAGAGCTAGAGGTCCAGGTTGATCGAGTTAAGCTAGCTGGCAGCTTTTGAGATAGTTTAAGTTTGTAAAAGTTTGTAATAATGTTTAATATCCAGTTCTGAATTTGAATAGTTGGGATTTGGATGTTGTAATATAAAGTGTGTGTGTGTGGCTTGTGGACATAATTTAACCTGTTGCGGTCCGTGGTAGTTGGTAAGTAGGGTCACTGCATATTACTATTACCTTTATTATTGTTATAAGCAGGTTATAAATAAGGTATGTATGTGTGTGGACCCCAAACTTCTGACCCGGGTTTGGAGGGTGCCACAGGTTCGGTATCAGAGCTACAGGTTAAAAGTCACTGACACAAGCCTAGGTTGACGGGAATGGATAGAGGGTTAGGATTAGAAGTAAGGAAATAGAAAAATAGAACGTCGAGAGGATGAGTGCAACGGTATAACAGGTATTAGTATAATTCACGTTGTGGTTCGAGATTCTTATATTGCGATATAATTTCAGATAGCAGCGATGGCCGACTCTTTCATCTCCGTACCAGCTGATCACTCAGAGCCCTCAGTTGGAGGACCATCTTCGAATCCACGTCATGTTGTTCCACCAGTGTTGGCTATTTTACCTCCACCTGTGTTGCAGCCCGTACCACTACAGGCTATTCCACTGAGGCCACTTATCAGAGGACCTCCACCAACTGATTCAGATTCCACTGGGCATTCAGTTGCGGGTGCTCCATTCCGTCTACATTGCATCATGTTCCTTATTACCGGTATGAGGCTCTTTTATTGGAGCGTGATTCCTTGTTGGCACAGATCCGAGAGCTGCAGCATATCATCAGGACTACAAATGTTGATCGTGGTGTGAAGGAGCTTCGAGAGGAGATCCATGTGACACACAGGATTCTTGAGGCTAGGCTACGTGGAGCTACATTACCTGGTCGAGGCCCTGATGCACTTATGGGATGGGCTAGTGAGGTGATGGAAGACTTTGAGAGGCTGGGAGGACCAGAGTTACCTTGGAGTTAGATCCATAGATGGAGATGTTGATCAGTGTTGTTATGGTTGTTTAGTATGTACAGTAGTGTGTAGTATGTATCAGTAGACTTTTGGGTTGTATATATAGACTAGATCTGCTGACTAGTGAGTAGGTTTATTGTACCCTTTTGCTTTTTCTTCCGAAGCATCTTTACGCTTGTACTACCTAAAACTTTTGATCTATATATCAGTACCTTTTCCTTTCCAGCATTGTCATTTACATTACTGCCCCTGTTTTACTTTACTTTATTTATTGTACCAGTTATACCCCTGTGATACCATGTACCCTATTCCCTTAACTGTTTATATTCTGTAAAGAAGCATGCAATTTACTTAGTTCAACTGTTACAACTATTTTCAAAAAGAGATATTTCTATTTTACAAAACTTTTCCTTTATACAAAGGATTTGATTTAAAAGCTAAATAAGTTGTTTGATTCTTTACAGAAAATGCTTCCCAGAAGAAATACCCGCACCAACCCCCACAATGAAGAAACCAACAACAACAATAACAACCAAGATGATACTAACCAGAATGCAAACCCAAGACCCATAGACCCAGCAATAGCCCAGATTCTTCAAATCTTGGCCCAACAAACAGTTCACTTGACACAACAACAACAAAGATAAACCAATACCCAGGTAACTTTCAAAATTTTTCAGGCAGTAAACCCACCATAATTCAAGGGTTCCCTAGATCCGATTGAAGTAAATATTTGGTTAAAGGAAATAGAGAAGTCGTTTGCTTTAGTTAAAGTGAAGGAAGAATAGAAGGTGGAGTTTGCAAGTTATTATTTGAAGAATGGGGTCACCTATTGGTGGGAAACTGTGAAGACATTGGAAGGTACAGATGTTATTACTTGGGGAGGTTTAAGGAATTGTTTTTAGAAAAATATTTTCCCCAGTTTATTCAGGATCAGATGGAGCTGAAGTTTTTAGAGCTAAAGCAAGGAAATATGCCGGTAGCTGATTATGAGAGTAAGTTTGAGGAGTTGTTAAGGTATGTGCCGTCATATGTAGATACTGACAGGAAGAAGGCCAAGAGATTCCAGCAAGGTCTGAAGCCATGGATCAGAGAGAAGGTAGCTATCTTTGAATTGGATACCTATGTAGGAGTTGTACAAAAGGCCATGATTGTAGAGACAGAAAGCGAGATGTCACGGAAGAAATAAAAGGTAAGAAGAGGAAGTTTGAATGGAATGAAGGTCAGTCACAACCAGGAAAGTTTCCAAATTTTAAGAAGGGTGGATTTTAGCCGGGGAAAAATTTTAATGTCAACAAACAGAATGTAGGCGATAGAGGTCAAGTCAACCGTTCAGTCAACGTGAATCAACCGAATCAGTTGAGGCTAACTTTTCCAGATTGTCAGGTATATGGGAAGAAGCACAGAGGAGTTTGTAATAAGTTGAACGTGGTTTGTTTCAAGTGTAATCAGAAAGGGCACTATTCAAGGGAGTGTCGCAATCAGCCAGCGAGAGAGCCAGCAAACAAGGATCAGCCTACCCGGAATCCAGCGGTTAAGGTTCCAGCTATTGGATTTACATGCTTTAAATGTGGGAAGCCAGGATATATAGCCAGGGATTACAAGACACCATCCCCAGTCAGTAATGCATTGAGAATTATGGGATCTACCCCAGCAGTGAATGAGACTCCAAGGGCTAGAGTTTTTGATATATCTGTAAAGGACGCTATCCAAGATACTGATCGTGGCAGGTACACTTAATGTGAATTCTTTATGTGCCAAAGTGTAAATAGATTCGGGAGCAACTCAATCGTTTATTTCTCAAGATTTTGTTAGTAAGTTAAATTGTCCGGTTGAGTATTTAAACGAAATAATGACTGTGGAATTAGTAAATCAAGAACGTATATCTGTTAATCAAGTTTGTGGGAATTGTGAGATTGAGATTTCAGGTAGTAAGTTTTGTGTAGATTTGATACCATTTAAGCTAGGAGAGTTTGACGTTATCTTAGGAATGGATTGGTTATCTAAGAACGATGCCCATATAGATTGTCGAAATAAGAAGGTAATGATAAAGATGCCAGATGAAAGAATAGTGACGTTTAAGGGTCAGGATCAAGCGAAGAAGTTTTTAACAATGATTCAAGCTAAAAAGTTACTATGGCAAGGATGCGAACATTTCGTTGCTTATGTGATTGATAGAAGTCAGGAGCCAGCAAAACTTGAAGATATTCTATTAGTCAATGAATTTCCAGACGTGTTTCCCGATGAGTTACCAGGACTTCCTCCAGACAGAGAAATTGAGTTTGTAATCGACTTAGCACCTGGAACGGAACCAGTATCCAAGGCCCTGTACAGAATGGCGCCCGTTGAGATGAAGGAACTAGCAAAGTAATTGCAAGAATTATTAGAGAAAGGAGTAATCAGACCCAGTGTATCCCCGTGGGGTGCACCAGTGCTATTTGTCAAGAAGAAGGATGGAAGCATGAGACTATGCATCGACTATCGCAAGCTCAACAAGCTTACAATCAAGAACAAGTATCCGTTACCCAGAATTGATGATTTGTTTGACCAATTGAAAGGAGCCAAGTACTTCTCCAAGATCGATTTGAGATCAGGATATCATCAACTAAAGATTAAGCCAGAGGATATACCAAAGACAGCTTTTAGCACAAGGTATGGACATTATAAATTCTTAGTGATGTCATTTGGATTGACCAATGCCCCGACAGTATTCATGGACCTGATGAACAAAATTTTCAAGGAATACTTGGACAAGTTTGTTATTGTGTTTATAGATGATATTTTGATTTATTCAAAGACAGAAGAGGATCATGCAGAACATTTGAGGACAACTTTGGAGATTTTAAGGAAAAAGAAGTTATATGCTAAATTTTCGAAGTGTGAGTTTATGTTACAAGAAGTTCAGTTCTTAGGACACGTAGTCAGTAATGAAGGGATCAAAGTGGACCCAGCGAAGATTGAAGCAATTATAAATTGGGAAAGACCGAGAACACCTACAGAGGTAAGAAGTTTCTTGGGATTAGCGGGATATTATCGCCGATTTGTTCAAAATTTCTCAAGGATTACAAAACCATTGACGAAGCTTACACGGAAGAATGAAAAGTTTATATGGAATGATAAATGTGAAGAAAGTTTTCAGGAATTGAAGCGAAGATTAATTACAGCACCTGTTCTATCACTTTCAGATGATCAAGGGAATTTTGTAATTTATAGCGATGCTTCTCATAAAGGGCTCGGATGTGTTCTGATGCAGCACGATAAGGTTATTGCATATGCGTCAAGGTAATTGAAACCACACGAACAGAAGTATCCTACCCATGATTTGGAGCTAGCAGCTATAGTATTCGCTTTGAAGATTTGGAGGCTATTAGTCCCTTAACGATATACCAAGAATTACAGAAGGGGGGTTGAATGGAATTCTTGAACCTTTTTCCTGAAATAAAAAAAAATAATTGTTCAACTCGAATATAGATATAAATGCTTTGATTAGCACAATGCGGAATAGAAACTTAATTGAATCAAATCATAAGTAATTAAAAACAAGAGTCTTTAAAACCTTTCTGGTGGATTTAAACAATTCCACCATATATATATATATATATATATATATATATATATATATATATATATCGAGAAAACTCTGTGTGCAAGAATGCTTACAACTGCTTACAAATTAAACTACTGAGAATACAGGGAAATGCTAAAGATTCTACTTACAAAGATTTCTCTATTTTTCTTTTGTATCTCAGCTCTTTTTTTTATTTGCTACGTTCTTGGTTTATATATTACCAAGATTACAAAGTCAAAAAGACCGAATAAATATAAAAACTATCAGTCTTAAGCTTTTCTACTTTTCGTCCTCTTTTACCCAGTCAATGGGCTTCCACAGTAGATTTGTATACATCTCGACGGCTGTGCTCAGTTTTCACTGTTCAACTGCTGTTTGAATTCTTTATATGATCATCCGTTGGACTTTATGAGTATCCGTTAGATATATGATCATCCGTCGACTTTCTGAATATCGGTTGATGGCTTCATTGATTATCCGTCGACTGCTATATTAAGCATCCGTTGATAGTCATTTGATCATCCGTCGATGGCTTTGTTAATCATCCGTCGGTAGCTATTTTGGCACTTGACTTCATTTCACTTATGCAGAATTACAAGACATCATTTATATACAGTTAATCAACCTATTTTGCATATCTAGTTAAAGTCAACATGACTTATGAACTACTACAGAATCTATACAAAGATGTATACAGAACTGTGCTACAGACTCATTATTACATAAGCTACTCACTCGATGGATAATAAGTTAACATCCGTCGGGACTGTAATGAGTTATCCGTCGGGACTATAATTCTTATCCGTCGAGTGCTACATTATTTCACTAAGTAAAATCTACTTAGATGTTTTGTTTATGAAATCATCAAGTACACAACATATGCACAACAATCTCCCCCAATTTATGTCTACTGGAATTGTAGCCATAAATTAAGAGATACTTGATGATAACAAAACATCCTAAACATACAGCTTTAAAGATAAGTAGATAATATTGAAGGTGCTTCAAATAATCAAAATGTACAAAGTTTGGCTCACAGTCATTTCAAGATGCTCCTCTAGCCTGAGCAGATTTTTCTAGTTTCTTGAAGATCTGGATCTTCTTCCAAGCTTCCTGTTGTTTTCATCAATCTGATTTTGGAGCTGTCTGTGGAATTCCAGTTCATCAGATTCTGAGAGATCTAGCTTTTCTTGCATTTCCAAGAGAGTCTCATTGCTAGAGATACTCAACCGGTCTTCTAACCTGAAGAATCTTCTAACACCTTTGTCATCTATGAACTCCATCAGCCAGTAGGGCCTTAAATGCACTCTTCTCCCTGTGTATGGGATGATTAGAGTCTTTGGGAGTGCATCTTTAGCTCTAATACTCCTTAGTTCTTCAATCTTCTTCAATACTAGTCTTCTTGCAGTTACATTGAACCCAAAGTTCTTCTTAAAGGATGAATAAACTTTAATCAGTACAGCTTGGCTTTCTTGAAGAATTCTGTGAAGTGGCCACACAATCTTCTTTCCTCCTTTGTACTTGAACACTAACCTTTTAGGTAGGTTTCTGTATGCATCAATTCCCCTCACTTCATCTAGTTCATCCAGATAGAGGTTTAGATCAGAAAATTTCTTGATGTCACACAAGTACAAGTATCCCCTGTTGACTTTGGGTTGAGCTTTAACTACTGATTTGGATTTGAGAGGTGACAGCTTCACTTTCTTGACTGCTCTTAACTTTGTCCTTTTTGGCTTACTAAGGATTGGTAAACTGAAGTCAGGAATTGGTATCTTATCCCACTCTATTGGCTCATCCTTGGGCACAATAGGTTCACCATGAATATTCCTGTAGGGATCCACCACCCTTATATCTTCAAATACCACAGAGGGCTTTGATGCTTGAGTTGTAGCTGGTGTGGGTACCTTAGGAAATTGATCTTCCAATTCTTTGTCAACAATATCCAGTTTCCTTTTTGTTCTTCTAGCCAATTCTTTCTTTCTTGGAGATTTCTTCTGTTCTTCAATTTTCTTCTTTGATTCAGCAGCTTCAGATGGTTGAGAGGGTATTTGTTGAGATGAATTCACAGCCTGTAGCTTGGCCAAGATAGCAATCTGCTCTTTCTTTTGTTTAGTCTTCTTTGCATCTAGAGCAGCTTGCTTCTTTTCCTGCTTTAATCTGCCTTTTTCTTCTCTCTTTGCTTGAGCAATTTGTGGATGTCCAGCTACCACACAAATGTCCTTTCCATTTCCGAATATCTTAGCAATTCTTCTTTTTGAAGCTGAATCAGCTGGATCTTTATAGAAGACAATTGATCTTGACAGAAACTTCTTCTCATCAGGCTTGGGTGTCTCATACACAGTGTCCAAGGGGTTCTTCAAGGATGATTTTGGATAGTTTGCCGTTGGTTTAAGAATTATTTCAGCCTTTGTAGACTTGATGTAGGAAAATTGTCCTCTTTTCAGATAATTCATGCTCATCTCATTCACACTAATTTGCTTGACTTGAGAGTGATGGATGGCTGACTTAATTGGCTCCTTGACAAGTTCAAACTTTTTCTGTATCTCCTCATCAATCTTATCCCTGTTGATCAAACTCAACTTTCCTTTCTCAATAACTTTCAAACTTGCTGCTGCTGCTTTAATAAGATCTATACCATCTACAACTGGTGGTTTGGAGACAGTAATTGAAGGTACAATTACTTTGCTGATTTGAACTTGAAGTTTCTCCCCCTCACTTGGTCTTTTCTCCCCCTTACTTGATTCTCTCTCCCCCTTTTTGTTATCATCAAGTTGAGGAGTTAGGCCTTGTGCTTTAGCCAGTTGCATGAGAAGATTTGTCTGAGACTGTTGATTTTGAAGAAGGGTGGCCACTGAATTCTCAATAACTTGAACTCTATCTTCCAGCTTGGCCAACTTCTTTTCAGAATATGATTCTCTCCTCAGTCTCAGTAATAGATCCTGCATGGTACCATATGGCATGACTAAATCCAGCTTCTCAGAATTGTAGGTCTTCAAGTCAGCTATATCCTTTTTGAGTTCATCCACACTCAGATTATGTCTTAATTGTTGTATTTTCATGAGATGTAGAGAGTCTAGGTGAGCTTGAAGGATAGCCTTTGTACCAGCATCTGAAGTTTCCTGAAGGGCCTTTTGAATAGCCATAACCTGCTTAACCAAAGATACACCAAATTGTCCTGGTGTAGATTCCTTTGTCCATGCCCATTCAGGTAAATTTGGAACAGAACTTGGGCCTTCATCTCCCCCTAAGTTCATGCTTCCATCCAAAGAAACAGAGTCATCATCATTAGAATTTACTTCAAATTCTTCAGATGGCTCACCAGCTTGAGAAGGCATCCTATTGACAGCAGTTTTATCTCTCTGAAGAGATTCTGAAGTGTGTACTAAGTTCAAAGTTTGTTCTGCCTCCACATTGCCCTGAGCAGCCAACAGTTGATAGGCTGACACAGGGTGAGTAAAAGTATCAGCATCCAAGGAAATGTTATCAATTGCAGCTTTGTAATGTTGCTGAAATTGTCTTTCCTTTTCAGCATCATCCACAATCATTGACTCACTAGCAATGGCTGGATCCACCCTTATAGCTTCTGTACCTGCTTTTCTCTCATAATCTCTCTTTTGTTGCATCAGGGTCTCACCCTGGCTCCCCACCCTCACACCCTCACCTTCACCTACTAAGGTGGGACTCCTCTCACTCACTTTTGCAAATCTTGAATAAATGGATTGCTGATTTTCACCCTTTTCCTCTCCTTTTGCCTGGGAGCAACCCAGCCTCTCACTCAATACACTCTCCTCTCTCAGTCCTAAGTGTGACTTTACAACCACTAAATCTTCTGCACTTGAAATAGTTGAAGTTTGAAGTTGTGCAGAGATACTCGACGGATAAGTGATATCCGTCGAGTGAGTGGTAATGCTATCCGACGGATAACTGCTGTTAGGCTTATCCGTCGGGATACAATCACTACTCGACGGATGAGCAATATTCATTGAGAGAGTAGAAATGAATGAGGTGGGAAGAGAAACTATTGTTGACTCTGTGCTGATTGAAGATATTTGAGGCATAGATGTCACAATAGTATCTGAAAGAATTGGCAAGTGAGCCAACAAATCATCTAAAAGATGATGCTCACTTGCACTAGATTTTGGCTTCCCCAACAGAGTTAAAGAAGGGGAATCAGGAATTGAAGTGTTTATCATATCCACTTCCAGAGAGTTTGTTGGTGAGTATGGTGTTTCAGATGCTTCTATTATTAGAGATTTTGGCTGTGACTCCACATTTATTGGAGCCACATCAAACTGAATTTGAGAGAGTGCAGGGACTGTGTCTTTAGCACCAGTTTGCACTGTATGTGTGCCCTGTGCATCCCCAGAGGTTTTAGATTTCTTCTTTCTTGTGTAAGTTTGGGGTGAGCTTGTGTCCCTAACCCTTTTGGCCTATGCTCTTGGCTGAGAGCTTTGTTCAATAATTGCATCCTTTTGAGAGGATGCAGCTAGAAGTGAGCTTTTATCCCTTTTAAGCACTGCAAGTTTGTTGGGAAACTGCAGTGTGGCGAGGCTGGGATTCACTCAACTCTCCATCCTTATTCTTGGGGTTTCTTTGATGTTCACCCCTTCCCTCACCTGACTTTCCCTCCTTCACACTCCCCTCTTTTGCTTTTGTGGATTTTTCAACTGGTATCTTTTGAGAGATACCAGAGGGGGTTTCCTTTGATTTAGATTTGGAAATTGTAGAGGGCTTGGAGGCTTTGGTAGGCAACTGTTTGGTCATTGGCATAGTTTCCATAGCTACTCCTGAAGTCAAAGAAATAGTTGAGGTTGGAATAGTTGTAGGGATGGATGAACTTACCTCACTTACCTGAGGTGCCCTCATTACATTAAAATAGAACATTGGCACATCCCTGTGATGGTTGGCTCTGTTCAGATCTGCAATGAGTCTTCTCTCTTGAACCCAACAAGCCAGTTTATTGTTTGGATTCTCAAGCACAATTTCTTGACATAGATGGTTAGCCAATAACATGAAAAATCTAGCATAATACACATTCTTTCCTCTTTTAGCTAACTCACCTAGTTTAAAACCTAACTCAAACAAGACAAGGTCACTGAAATTATAAAATTTATCTGTAACTAGCATGTATAGCATATTAAGCATGGAAATATTCACTAAATCAAAATTACTGACTTTTCCAGAGAAAACTTTAGTAACCACATCACACAAGAAATTCCACTCCTTCCTAAGACCCAATCTCCTAATATCACTTAGGTTAGTAGTAGGAAGTGCATAGTGCATGGAATTAAGTATATTGATAATATCAGTGTCATTGTGTGGTGAAGTCACATTATTATCAGGAATTTTGAAACATGCTTTTATTACATCACTATTGATACATAACTCATTACCTTTAATGGTTATAGTGATGGTCTTGTCAGCAGAGTTATAAATAGCAGTGGTCCACATCTCTTCAACAACCTCACATAAGATTGTGGGTGACTCCAGCACGGCATAATTTAGCTTGCAATTCTTCACAAAGTCCATCATCTTGTGATAGTCCTTTGATTGCTGAATACCCTTATTGACCAAAGCAGTGAAGTTGTTCTTCTCATAAATGAACCCAGTTTGAGACATAATCTTTACTATAGGAGCCATTGTTAGAGAATGAAAGCTTGAAGAGAAGGAGAATATTTGCTTGAGAGAGAATGAAATAAAAGCAGTTGAATTTGAGAATGATAAAAGAAAACAATTGCTATGAAATAAGCTTTTATACTATCTCAAAAATACCTGATAAAAATAATAAAGTAAAGCAAATTAACCAATAGAAATTGTCTAAAATAGCCATTTTAAAATAAAAATGTAAAAATTCCACCCATTATCCGTCGTATAATGCTTACAAACTTTAAGTATACTCGATGGATAATGTTCAGGGAATTAACGGCTGAGATTTAGACAATTCGACGGATGAGGATAAACTGATATTCGTCGAGACATAAAGTATTCCAGAAAAATAATTGACTTTTATTAGCAATTAGTAAATCGACGGATGACTAAACTCGATGGATAAGGGTCATCCGTCGAGATGCAAATTTTGACTTGGCCAAAATTTCATCCAAGATTTAAAGATCAACTAAATTTCTGGCTCCATTACAACTTGCAAAATAACTCAGATAAATTTAAGAGTAATTAAGCATACCTAACTCACTTACCCACCTTGAAAAGGTGGATTCATCCAGTGGCTTGGTAAAGATATCTACAAGTTGCTTCTCACTTGGAACAAAATGTAATTCCACAGTACCATTCATCACATGTTCCCTTATGAAATGGTACTTGATGTCTACGTGCTTTGTCCTTCAATGTTGCACTGGATTTTCAGTGATGGTAATTGCACTTGTGTTATCACAGAAAATAGGAATCCTTTCAACTTGCAAACCATAGTCTAGCAATTGATTCTTCATCCATAAAATCTGTGCACAGCAACTGCCAGCAGCAATATATCCAGCTTCAACTGTAGAAGTAGAAACTGAATTTTGCTTTTTACTGAACCAGGACACAAGCTTGTTTCCTAGAAATTGACAGGTTCCTGTTGTGCTCTTTCTATCAATTCTACAACCTGCATAATCTGCATCTGAATAACCAGTTAGATCAAAACCAGAATCTCTAGGGTACCAAATGCCAAGTTTTGGTGTTCCCTTGAGATATCTGAAAATTCTCTTAATAGCTATCAAGTGAGATTCTCTAGGATCAGCCTAAAATCTAGCACATAAATATGTAGCAAACATTATATCTAGTCTACTAGCTGTTAAGTACAGAAGTGAGCCAACCATGCCTCTATAACTTGAAATATCCACAGACTTTTCAGTAGTGTTTAGTTCAAGCTTAGTTGCAGTGGCCCTGGGAGTTTTTGTAGATGTGCAATCCATTAGATCAAACTTCTTTAAAAGATCAAAAATATATTTAGTTTAACTAATGAATATTCCATCACTAACTTTCTTAACTTGCAAACCAAGAAAGTTAGTTAGTTCTCCCATATTGCTCATTTCATACTTTGCATCAATTTGGAAAACTTTTTGCAAAGTTTCTCATCTGTAGAGCCAAAGATATTATCATCTACATAAATTTGAACAAGTATACTAGAGCCATTAACATTTCTGAAAAATAAAGTTTTATCTACAGTACCTCTTGTGAAATGATTTTCCAAAAGGAACTTTGATAAAGTGTCATACCAGGCTCTAGGTGCTTGCTTCATTCCATAAAGTGCTTTCAGAAGATAATAGACATATTCTGGGAAATTTGGATCTTCAAAACCAGGAGGTTGACTAACATACACTTCTTCCTCCAAATCTCCATTTAGAAAGGCACTTTTGACATCCATTTGATAGACCTTGAAATTGGCACGGGCTGCATAGGCTAAGAAGATTCTGATGGATTCAAGTCTTGCAACAGGAGCAAAAGTTTCATCAAAATCTATTCCTTCTTGCTGACAATACCCCTTAGTAACCAATCTAGCTTTATTCCTGATTACTATGCCATTTTCATCCATCTTGTTTCTGAATACCCATTTGGTGTCTATTGGATTCTTTCCTTTAGGCTTGGGAACTAGCTTCCATACATTATTCCTTTCAAATTGGTTTAGCTCCTCCTGCATACCTAAAATCCAATCAGGATCCAACAAAGCTTCTTCTACCTTCTTTGGTTCTTCCTTTGACAGAAAGCTACTGTATAGACATTCTTCTTGAGTTGCTCTTCTTGTTTGAAATCTAGAAGAAACATCACCAATGATAAGCTCAAAGGGGTGATCTTTTGTCCATTTCCTTTGTTAAGGTAGATTAGCTCTAGATGAAGAGACCTCATGATTGTCTTGATGTGTGATTGAGTTTAATGGATCTTTGATTTGAGAAAGGAGAATTTTCTATAGGTGATCTTTCTTGACCTCCTGCTCCTTTTGATAACCCAATATATGGTGAATTTTGAGTACCGACGGATGAGGCAGGTTGTCTTCCGACGGATAACACAGATTGCCTTCCGACGGATGAAGCATTATGCAACTCGACGAAAGTTTTGTTTTGTGCTTCATTGGTGGTAGATTTGTCTGCATTATCTTTAGACACTGTTTCTTGATCACTCTCATCATCACTGTCATCACTAACCATCTCCACATTGTCGAATTTGAGGCTCTCATGGTAATCTCCATCTTTTAGTCCTTCAATCTTTTTATCATCAAACACAACATGTATAGATTCCACAACAATGTTGGTTCTTAGATTGTAGACTCTATATGCTTTACCAACAGCATACCCAACAAAATTTCCTTCATCTGCTTTAGCATCAAACTTCCCATTTTGATCAGTTTGATTTCTCAGGATATAGCATTTGCAGCCAAAGACATGAAGAAAGTTTAGAGTTGGCTTCTTGTTCTTGAACAATTGATAGGGAGTCATGCATCTTTCTTGATTAATCAGAGAAATGTTCTGAGTGTAGCATGCAGTATTTACAGCTTCGGCCCAGAAATATGTTGGTAGATTAGATTCTTCAAGCATTATCCTTGCAGCTTCAATAAGTGATATGTTCTTCCTTTCCACTACTTCATTCTGTTGTGGAGTCCTTGCTGCTGAAAACTCATGCAGTATCCCATTTTCTTCACAAAATGCTCTCATGACAGAATTCTTGAACTCAGTTCCATTGTCACTCCTGATTCTTCTAACTTTGAAATCAGGATGATTGTTGACTTGCCTTATGTGATTGATGATGATTTCACTAGCCTCATCTTTAGACTTTAGAAAATATGTCCAAGAGAACTTTGAGAAATCATCTACAATTACTAGGCAAAATCTTTTCCTTGAGATGGACAATACATTGACTGGTCCAAACAAATCCATGTGAAGCATTTGTAAAGGCTCTTCAATTGTTGAATCAAGTTTCTTCCTGAATGATGCTTTGATATGCTTCCCTTTTTGCAGGCATCACACAGTCCATCCTTTGAAAACTCCACTAGAGGAATACCTCTTACCAATTCTTTCTTTACCAGCTCATTCATGGTCTTGAAGTTTAAATGAGATAACTTCTTGTGCCATAGCCAACTTTTATCCTGACTTGCTTTACTGAGAAGACAAGTTACAGATTCTGCTTTAGTTGAGTTGAAATCAGCTAGGTACACATTTCCTCTTCTCACACCAGTGAGAACCACTTTGTTGCTTTGATTATTAGTCACAACACAGGCTTCTTTGTTGAAGGTTACTGAATTGCCTTTGTCACAAAGCTGGCTGATACTCAACAGATTGTGTTTGAGACCATCCACTAAGGCAACCTCCTCGATGATGACATTGTCCTTTGAAATCAAGCCATATCCTACAGTATAACCCTTGTTGTCATCTCCAAAAGTAATACTTGGGCCAGCTCTCCCCTTAAACTCTGTGAGCAGGGTAGAATCACCAGTCATGTGTCTTGAACAACCACTGTCCAAGTACCAAAGATTCCTTCTGTTTCCCTGCACACATCAAAATCAAATCAAGTTGATTGTGGTACCCAAGTTTCCTTGGGTCCTGCCTTGTTAGCTTTCTTCTTCTGTTTCTTAGGTCTTAATTTATTTGACTTAGGAATTTCAGATTCTTCCTTAGTCATTTGGGATGGACCTTTGAAACTATTTAATGTAACAAAATTATCATGCATATTATGGCTTACAGGAAATGGCATGCTTGGTGTAAACATGTTATTCCAGTAAGGCAGGCTAAATGGCATTTGAGGCATACTGTATGCAGCATAATATGGATTAGGTGCAAATGGCATATTAACAAACTGTGCATTCATGTTCTGTGTAGGCATAGCATTAACAGGCATGGGAGGCATGACATTCATGTTAGGAAATTGAGACTGAACAGACATGGGAGTAGGCATGGCAGATTTGCAATTAACAGACAAATGATTTACACTACCACACTTGACACAGATTTTTCTAGGAGCATATTTATCAGGTGTGTAGTTATTGTGTTTGTTAATCCCTACTTTACCATTCCTGTTGTTTTTCCTTTTAGTCTCTATTTTTATCTCAATTTTCTCAAGTCTGTCACTTAACTGTTTGACAGTCATGTGACCAACATTAGCCCTTTTTCCTTTCTTAACTTGACTTGACTCTCCTGAAACAAAGTTCTTGGAAACAGACCCATACTTCTCATTCAGTTTGATTAGTTTGGCTTTGCTAATGGGCTTGCTCACAGCCGACGGATGAGGATTTTCATCTTTCGACGGATAACACTTTTTGTTATCCGACGGATAGTCCTCATCATCCGTCGAGTCTACATCTGTCAACAAACCATCTACCAAATTAGGTTCTAGTTTCTCTTTACTCTTTTTCCAGGATTCATCACAAAAAGACTCAATTCCTTGAACTTTGGTGATTTGAGCATGGACATTCCTGGATGTTTTTCATGCTTTAATCACCTCTTGTTCACGCTCGAGCTGCTTCTTTAAAATCTCTTCCTTTTTCAAGGACTCAGTTAATTCCTCCTTGGCAATCTTACACTCAATTCTTAGTTTCTCAAAATCAACAAGCTGAGACTCAAGCACATTATTCCTCTCACTTAAAAACAAGTTGTTTTATTTAATTTTAGCATTTTCTTTAGTAAGAGACTTAAGTGTAACACGCAAATGATATAATTATGTAGACATGTCATTTATGGCATCATTACACTCAGCTTTAGATAAATGTGCAAGGTTTGTAGTAATTACCTGATTGCTTGAGGAACTTGTCTCTGTTTCATCAGACTTGGCCATTAGGGCTAGATTGACATAGCTGACATCTTCATCTTCATCCAAACCATCTGTTGCCCAGTCATTCTCTTGTGTAATAAAAGCCCTTTCCTTTTTTTAGTAGATCAAAGTATTTTTGCTTATAATCCACAGACTCAAACCTTTTCTTACTGGAATTTGACTTTCTACACTCATTTGCAAAATACCTGCCAAGCCACATTTGAAATATTTGAATTTTGACTTATCCACCATGTTTCTATTTGGCTTGGCTACTCCAAAGTTCTTCTTAAACTTGAGCTTGGAAAATCTCCTGGATAGAAATGCTAGGTGCTCATCAATGTCCTCCATGTCATCTTGGCAAGCCCCTTGCCCTTGTTCTCACAGACCTTAGAAGTTGACTCAACAGCTTCCATCTTCACTTCCTTCTCCTTTTCCAAATCAGCAACTAGTGCAATGGATCCTCCTTTCTTCTTTCCTCTCTCCATCCTTTCATCCTGCTCTATCTCAAGCTCATAGGTCTTCAGGATGCCATACAGTCTCTCCAAAGTAAACTCTTTATAATCTTGTGAGTTTCTTAATGAGACTGTCATTGGTTTCCATTCCTTTGGAAGAGATCTAAGGAATTTTAGATTAGAGTCTTTGGTCTGATAGACTCTTCCATGCAACTTAAGAGCATTTAGTAGTTTTTGAAATTTACTAAAAATGTTAGTGAGTGACTCACTTTCCTCATTGTGAAAATGCTCATATTGCTGAATCAAGAGCTACATCTTATTTTCTCTAACTTGCTCAGTGCCATCACAGATTATCTGTATAGTATCCCAGACTTCCTTGGCAGTTTTGCAGTTGATAATGTTGTCAAACATGTCTGCATCAACTTCATTGAACAGAATGTTCATGGCCTTTTTATCCTTCCTGACTTGTTCAATGTCAGGATCAGACCATTCGTGCCTTGGCTTGGGAACTGATGGCTCGTTTCCTGTTACAGCTCTCATTGGAACATGAGGGCCTCTTTCTATGCAGTCCACATAGGCCTCATCTTGAGATAGCATATGAAGATACATCTTTACCTTCCAATGATGGTAATTATCTTTATCTAGAAAAGGAATCTTGACTCCAACGTCTTTCTTGTTCATCTTGCTGAATTGTTTTGATCTTTAAACTCTTTGTAGATTAAGAGCTTGCACTGATACCAATTCTTAGTCCCTTAACGATATAGCAAGAATTACAGAAGGGGGGTTGAATGGAATTCTTGAACCTTTTTCCCGAAATAAAAAAAAATTGTTCAACTCGAATATAGATGTAAATGCTTTGATTAGCACAATGCGGAATAGAAACTTAATTGAATCAAAACATAAGTAATTAAAAACAAGAGTCTTTACAAACTTTCTGGTGGATTTAAACAATTCCACCATATATATATATATATATATATATATATATATATCGAGAGAACTCTGTGTGCAAGAATGCTCACAGCTGCTTACAAATTGAACTACTGAGAATACAGGGAAATGCTAAAGATTCTACTTACAAAGATTTCTCTGTTTTTCTTTTGTATCTCAGCTCTTTTTTTTATTTGCTATGTTTTGGGTTTATATATTACCAAGATTACAAAGTCAAAAAGACCGAATAAATATAAAAACTATCAGTCTTAAGCTTTGCTACTTTTCGTCCTCTTTTACCCAGTCAATGGGCTTCCACAGTAGATTTGTATACATCTCGACGGCTGTGCTCAGTTTTCACTGTTCAACTGCTGTTTGAATTCTTTATATGATCATCCGTTGGACTTTATGAGTATCCGTTAGATATATGATCATCCATCGACTTTCTGAACATCCGTTGATGGCTTTATTGATTATCCGTCGACTGCTATATTAAACATCCGTTGATAGTCATTTGATCATCCGTCGATGGCTTTGTTAATCATCCGTTGGTAGCTATTTTGGCACTTAACTTCATTTTACTTATGCAGAATTACAAGACATCATTTATATACAGTTAATCAACCTATTCTGCATATCTAGTTAAAGTCAACATGACTTATGAACTACTACAGAATCTATACAAAGATGTACACAGAACTGTGCTATAGACTCATTATTACATAAGCTACTCACTCGATGGATAATAAGTTAACATCCGTCGGGACTGTAATGAGTTATCCGTCGGGACTATAATTCTTATCCGTCGAGTGCTACATTATTTCACTAAGTAAAATCTACTTAGATGTTTTGTTTATGAAATCATCAAGTACACAACATATGCACAACAGAGACATTATCTATATGGAGAGAAATGCGAGATTTATACGGATCACAAAAGCTTAAAGTACATATTCACACAGAAGGAGCTTAATATGAGATAGAGGAGATGGTTAGAGTTGATCAATGATTATGCCTGCATGATTAACTATCATCCCGGTAAAGCAAACATTGTGGCGGACGCATTAAGTTGGAAAGAAAAGTTGAATGTGTTATCAGTAGCCGAAGAGATATACAAGGAATTTCAGAAACTGGAATTGGAAATTAGAGTTTGTAAGCCCGATGAAGCGAATGTGTATAGTATGACTTTCTAGCCAGAGTTGTTAGGGAAGATAAGGAAGTGTCAAGAAGAGGTAATGGATCAGGACATAAATCGTTTGGTAGGTGAAGAATTGTGCACGCAAAAGGACGATCAAGGTATTCTTAGGTTTTCTTCTAGAATTTGGATTCCACCAGTAACGGAGTTGAAGAATGAAATTTTACAGGAAGCTCATAATTCAAGGTATTCAATCCATCCAGGAAGTACCAAAATGTACATAGATTTAAAGGAAAATTATTGGTGGCCGGATATGAAGAGAGAAATTGCGGAATGGGTTAGTAGATGTTATACATGTTAGAGAGTTAAAGCAGAGCATCAGAGACCAAGTGGATTGTTGCAGCCATTGGAGAATCCAGAGTGGAAGTGGGAGTATATTGCCATGGATTTCATTGTCGGATTACCAAGGACAAAAGCCAATCATGATGCCATTTGGGTTATAGTGGACAGACTTACCAAGTCAGCTCATTTTCTGCCTATAAATGAAAGATTTTCACTAGACAAGTTAGTCCATATGTACCTGAAAGAAATCATAGTTCGTCATGGAGTCCCTGTGTCTATCGTATCCGATCGATATCCGAGATTTAATTCAAGATTTTGGAAAAGTTTTCAAGAATGTTTGGGAACGAGACTGAATATGAGTACGGCTTACCATCCACAGACGGACGGCCAAAGCGAAAGGACAATCCAGACGATCGAAGACATGTTACGTGTTTGTGCCATTGATTTCAAAGGAAATTGGGACGAGCATTTACCCTTGGTAGAATTTACTTACAACAACAGTTACCACGCCAGTATTGGGATGCCATCCTACGAAGCTCTTTATGGACGCAAATGTCGATTTCCCGTGTATTGAGATGAAGTAGGAGAACGCAAAATACTTGGACCTGAATTGGTGCAACAAATGAATTAAGTTAATGAAGTTATCCAGAAGAGATTGATAGCAGCACAAGACCGTCAAAGGAAATATGCAGATCAATCAAGGAAAGATATGGAATTTGAAGAAGGAAATCTGGTATTACTGAAAGTATCACCGTGGAAAGGATTGACACGATTTGGAAAGAAAGGAAAACTGAGCCCAAGATATGTCGGACCTTTTGAGATTTTAAAGTGCGGTGGCAAAGTAGCTTACGAGTTGGCGTTACCTCCGCATATGGAGCATATTTACAATGTTTTTCATGTATCGATGCTTAAGAAGTATAATCCAGACTCCGGGCATGTAATCGAATATGAGCCAGTAGAACTTCAAGCAGATTTATCATATGTAGAGAGTCCGATAGAGATTCTAGAAGAAAGAGAGAAAGTGTTAAGAAATAAAGTGGTAAAGTTAGTAAGAGTACTGTGGAGAAACCCAAAGGTTGAAGAGTCAACATGGGAGTTAGAAAGTGATATGAGAGGAAAGTACCCTCATTTGTTTCCTTAGGAGATTCTGAGGACAGAATCCTTTTAAGGGGGGAAGGATGTAATATCTGGGATATATCGTGTAATTATTTTTGCTAATAAATAAATATTATGCATGTTCAGTATTTATTCTGTGAATTAATTGTTAAGTGGTATATGTATTTGGATGTTTAAAAACAATATCAATTGAGTATATTAATTTTTATATGTCCAAAATAAAATATAGATAATTGTCATATCTTCCTATTTATTTTTATGTTGATTTATGATTTTATAGGAAATTTATGGATTTTATAAAATCTTTTTTTCCGAGTATCTATAAACTATTTTATATAATCGGGAACCAACCGACGTCACCCGTTTTTACATTTTTATAACCTGAAACTCTTCCGAGAACTCCTTCCTAACCTAATTGCAATATTCCGAGCATTTTCCGTGTTTCCACTTTTTTGATCCGGCGTACGGTTTGTCCTGTGCGGGTCCCGACGTAATATTTTCGATACATTATTCATTTCGGTAAATCAATAAAACTCGTATTTTTGATAAACGAGATCTTTTTATTAAACTATTACACTTATCACCTTGTAATACGTGTACCTAGGCGCTGAGACCAAGACCGCTGTACAAATTGTACTGATTTGGATAATTATCCCGAAAACCGGTACCGTTTGGATCTGTTTTTATAAATAAATGTACCATTTTGTATCCGAAATGATCCAACGGGATACAAATTTTCCGTAATTATAAATAGCCCTTACCGTATTTTATTTCGTACCGAAAATCATTTGCAAACAGTAATTATATATTTTTACACAGAAAATCTAAATATTCATATAAACTTTCAAGAATCAAACAGCAATTCCGAGGTGTTATTGAAATCCGTTTGGAAAGCTTGAGTAACCAAAACGAAGGGTTTGAAGAGTAATATCAGATTATATAAGTTCCAGAACTGCAGAATCAAAGGTTTATTTTTTATACTTTTATTTATTTTCGAATTATTTTGATTAAAAATATAAATTTTTGTTCGGATGATTGTTTGAATGATTTGATGATTGCAAGTTGTAGAGCTTGTTCTCCTGATTATTTTCATATGTCATATGACTGATTTGGAGTTTAATAACATGTTCAAAATTGAGTTTAATCTTCGAATTTTAAAATTAGGGTTTATAACCCGTATGAATGTTCTTAATTGGAAATTAGGGCTTTTTGTTCTAGGGGTTATTAGTTGTTGAAATATAGTGGGTTGTGTTCCTTATGAAATTTGCAATCGATTGGTGTATAGCTCGTTAACAGACGATTCATGGTATGAAGGGAGTTGTGTTTTTAAAGTTACGTCGAGCTCGCCGGAAACCGGCGAACTTTTCGGCCAAATTCCAGCCAACTCAGGGGTTATTGATGTGTTTTGATTGCATGGTTAAATTCTTGGGGTTTAGAAGATGTAATCTAGAGGAGATGGTTGTGTGAGGATGCCAGGAACATGTTCTCCGGCCATCCCCGTAATTTTCCGGCGACTGGACTGTAAAATTGCAGTTTAGTCCCTTTACTATTGAAGATGGTGAAGTTTAGTCCCTGAAGTTTCTGAAAATTGCAGAAATAGGATTCATGTTTATAAATTATTTAAAAATCATATTTTATATTTATTTTAATTTTAAAAATTCATTTTTTTAATTTCTGAAAATCCCAAAAATTATTATTTTAATTCTAAAAATTATTTTTAATTCAAAAATAAATATGAATTAATTAGTTAATTAATTTTAGTTAATAATTAATTGATTAATTGGTCAATTAATTCAAAAATTAATTGATTAATTGATTTAATTAATTATTAATTAATTTTAATTAATTATTTAATTAGATTTAATTATATAAAATGATTTAAAAATTCCAAAAAATAATTTTAAGCTTTAAAATATTATTTTAAATTGTTTTCAAGGCTCGATAATTATTATAAAATTGTTTTGAAGCAAGATTTGGCCAACCGAACCCTGTTTATCCAACGACCCGTTTTAATTCCGAAAAATATTTTAAAATCATATTAAATACCCGAAATCCTGTTTATGACCCAAGAATCCTTTATAAATGATGTATCATTGATTGTTTGACGTGTTACGTGTTATATGTGACTTGTTGCTTGACTGACGGTCTATATGTTCGGTGTTTACATGTTTATAGCATAACTTTCAATCCGTTAATCGGATTTGGGTAAAACGAAGGGTAGATAGAAGTGTATATCAAATAGAATCGTATGAGTTGAGTATTGATAAATGTTTATGATATGTGAGTAGAAGAGGCAAGGCGTAGGAAAGGGAAATAGATAGTCGAGGAGTAGGAGATTGTGATTGGAAGTTAGAGAAGTATAGCAGGCTAATATCAGGCAAGTGTTCTGAACTTTCTCAAAATATATTGTAGATGATTGATAGTTCCATTCTATATTGCAAGTGCTTTGAAGCACTGAACCCTAAACCTTGATTCCAATTGTTGATCTTTGAGCCGTAAACCTTATTCTTTTTGAACCATTGATTGTTGTATACCCGAATACGAATCACAGATATACGATACTACTCCACAAATACATACAAACTAAAAGCCAAACACTGACTCAAATTGCTTACATATTCAAACCATTGTACCTTATGCTTTGAAAGACCAAATCCTTACAACCTTGAAACTTTGATTCCTTTGTTATCCAATTCTTTCATTACCTAACAACCATTCTTTGAAATTAACATATTGATCATTTGTAAAGATTGAATATCCAATGTTGCTTATGATTTTGTTTATTGCTTTACATTGTTTATTCTATTATTATGTTAGAATTGGATTGTTTTATAAAATTGTGGACCAGATTCGTGGTCAGACCAGATTGGTGGTCAAGTTAGGCCAATGTGTGTCTTGGATCCAGTAATTAGAGCAGAGCTGTGTGCCTTGCTCGGGGTTAGTGCATGACTGATCAGCAGCCTAACCTTGGTTTTCAAAAATAAAAATATAATATCCAATTCTAAATCATTAATCATTGTTCACTTGATACCTTAATCCTTTTCACTTGATGATCATTATTCTCAGTCTTGTGATTGTGACTTGCTGAGCTAGTTAGCTCATTTGTGCGATGTTGTTTATGTTCTTTTCCAGTTAAGAAGGAACCAGTTGTTAACAAGGATCCCCAATCCAGTGCGAGAGCTAGGGGTCCAGGTTGATCGAGTTAAGCTAGCTGGCAGCTTTTGAGATAGTTTAAGTTTGTAAAAGTTTGTAATAATGCTTAATATCCAGTTCTGAATTTAAATAGTTGGGATTTGGACGTTGTAATATAAAGTATGTGTGTGTGGCTTGTGGACATATTTTAACCTATTACGGTCCGTGGTAGTTGGTAAGTAGGGTCACTGCATATTACTATTATCTTTATTATTGTTATAAACAGGTTATAAATAAGGTATGTATGTGTGTGTGGACCCTAAACTTCTGAAACGGGTTCGGAGGGCACCACACAAGCCACCAACTAAGGATAGCATTGATCTGATTAATGAAGCAGCAGCCATATTGAGAGCAGATGAAAAGAAACAGTTGATCCCAATCAACTGGGAGAATATTGATGAGGATATACAAAAGAGGTTTGGGTTAGTAAAGAAGCCAGAAAAATCAGCCATCCATCACTCTCAAGTCAGGCAAATCTCTGTGAATGAAATGAGCATGAATAATTTGGAAAGAGGACAACCATCCTGCATCAAATCTCCAAAGGCTAAGCTAGTTTTGAAGCCAAAGGTGAACTATCCAAAATCTTCACTAAAGAACCCCTTGGAAACAGTGTATGAGACACCAAAGCCTGATGAAAAGAAGCTGTTGGCCAGGTCTGTAGCATTCTACAAGGATCCAGCTGATTCAGTATTGAAAGAGAATTGCTAAAGTTTTCAGGAATGGTAAGGAAATTTGTGTGGTGGCTGGACACCCTCAATTTGCTGAGGCAAAGAGAGAAGAAAAGGCAAGATTGAAGCAAGAAAAAAAGCAAGCTAATCTAGATGCTAAAAAGGTCAAACAAAAGAAGGAGCAAGCTGCTATCTTGGCTAAGTTACAAGCTATGAAACCCACACAACAAATTTCTGCACAACCATCTAAAATTGTTGAATCTCAAGATCAAGAAATGCAAAATGAACCTCCACAGACAAAGAAGCCAAGGTACAAGCAAAAAATCAAGAGAAAATTAGATTTCAGTGAAGAGGAGATGGAAGGGTACTTTCCCAAAGAGTCTATTTTTACAACAACTCAAACATCCATGCCCTCTGTGGCACATGAAGAATTCAAGATAGATCCATCCAAGAATTTCTATGGTGAACCTATCATTCTAAAGGATGAACCAATAGACTGGGATAGTCTACCAATACTTGAACTCAATCTACCTCACTTCATGAAGCCAAAGAAGACAAAGACCAGGGCAGTCAAGAAAGTGAAGCCCTCAACTCTCAGATCTAAGCTCAAACCAAAGTCAACAAGAGAGACATCGTGTACATATGTGACATCAAGGAATTCTCAGATTTAAACCTCTATCTAGATGAATTGGAAGAAGTTAGAGGGATTGATGCTTACAGGAATCTACCTGAAAGGTTGGTATTCAAGTACAAGGGAGGAAAAGAGATACAATGGCCACTTCACAGGATCCTTCAAGAAAGCCAATCTTTGCTGATAAAGGTTTACTCATCCTTCAAGAAGAACTTTGGATTCAATGTGACAGCTAGAAGACTTGTTCTAAAGAAGATTGAAGAACTGAGGAGTATTAGAGCCAAAGATGCACTCCCAAAGACTCTAACTATTCCTTACACAGGGAGTAGAGTGCATCTAAGGCCCTACTGGCTGATGGAATTCATGGATGATAAAGGAGTTAGAAGATTCTTCAGATTAGAAGACCAATTGAGCATCTCTAGCAATGAGACTCTTTTGGAAATGCAAGAAATGTTAAGTCTCTCAGAATCTGATGAACTGAATTCCACAGACAGCTCCAAAATCAGATAGAAGAAAACAACAGGAAGCTTGGAAAGAGATCCAGATCTTCAAGAAAATAGATCAATTTGCTTAGGCTAGAGGAGCACCTTGAAAATTACTGTGAGCAAATCTTTGTACATTTTGTTAATTGAAGCACTTTACAGTTTTATCTACTTCCATTTAAATTTGTATTTTTTGGGTGTTTTGTTATCATCAAGTTTCTCTTAATTTATGGCTACAATTCTAGTAGACATAAATTGGGGGAGATTGTTGTGAATATGTTGTGAACTTGATGATTTCATTAACAAAATACCTTAGTAGATTTAACTTAGTGAAAAATGTAGCACTCGACGGATAAGGAATATAGTCCCGCCGGATGACTCAATATAGTCCCGACGGATGTTAATTTGTTATCCATCGAGTGAGTAGCTTGTGTAATAATAAGTCATGAAGCACATTTCTGCAAACACCTTTGTTTGGATTCTGTATTAGCATATAAGTCATGTTGACTTTTATTAGATATGCAGAATAGGTTGATTAATTGTACATAGATGATGTCTTGTAATTCTGCATAAATGAAATGAAGTCAAGTGCCAAATAGCTACCCGACGGATAATCAACAATGCTACTCGACGGATGATCAACAAGGCAATCCGACGGATGATCATGTACCCGACGGATAATCAATTCAAACATCTATTGATAGTGACAACACAGTCACATGCATCGAGTGTATGCAAAAGGAATGTGGAAGCCTACTCAACTAGGTTTTTGAGAACAAAGAAGCATTGCCATTTCCATGCTATTATGAAGATATTCAAAGATGCTGGAATAGAGTAATGAAGTAGCATAGTATTAGACTTGATAGGTTTTGTTTTATTATCTTATCTTATTACTGTGTAATCTTGGTGATATATAAACCAAGAGTAGCAATTAGAACAACAACTAGACTAAGCAATACATTTTCTTACAGAAACAATTGTAAGCTGTATCCTTAGTATTTCTCTGTAAGTTTAGTTATTCTTATTATTGTAAGCAGCTGTGAGCTATTTAAGCTTCACAGGGTTCTCTTGTTATATATATATATCTGGTGGATACATTCAAATCCACCAGAAAGTTTTAAAAACTTGTGTTTTTATTACTTTGTGTTTTGATTTAATTAATTCTTATTCCGCACTTAGCAAATCAAACACCTATATATATTATTAAGATAGAACATTTTGTAATTCAAAAAAAAAGTTTCAAGAATTTCATTCAACCCCCCTTCTGTAATTCTTGTTGCATTGTTAGGGACTAACACTCTTCTTCAACAAGAACGGATCATCTGTCTTGCAATGTTAGTTGTCAACAGCAGGAGGAACTAATCGATAGCTTTCCTTCTTAGACCAAGGCTGTTAATGTTCACCATCTTAGACTAGGATTATCTTGTAATCTTTTGCATGTAATCTACAAATTTCATAAAAATGTACTCTTTTGATATTTTAATGAACTTTCTTTTGATTGCAATATTTAGTCTTTGTTTATCTCGCATTATGTTCATGTGAATGTTCTTATTGAAGCCTGTTAATCTTTACTTCATCTACTTGAACTGTATTTCTTGATGAATGTTTTGATTAAAATTGTGGTTACTAATAATTTGTGATGATTTGGAAAACAAATGTTGAATTTGAATCGACATATCCTGAGTTACACTTGAGAAAGTGGAAGCAATTGAGAAAGCTCAAGAGAAGCAACAGGACCAAATCTCTGAGGTCCTGACTAATCAAGCTTCTCAACAGGCTCAATTGAATGATATTCAATCTTCAGTGGAACTTCTTCTCTCACTCCTATTATCGGATAATGCCAAAAATGGGGAGAAGATAGTTAAGTCCAAATGCTCTAATGATCAAATACTGAAGAAGAAAGATGATGAAGCTGATGACCAGGGAAACCCTAGCAAGGGTAGAGGTCAAGTTCAAAGTAAAGGGCAGAGCAGCAAGGTTTCTTCAAGGAAACTAACTACTGATGCAAGCAAATCTTCTATTCAGAAGAAGACAAGTTCCGAAGCTGCTCAAACTCAAAATCTGATAGCAAGTACTGAAACTCAAAATTTGATATCAAGTTTTGATGAGCAAAGTCTGATGATAAAGCCTGATGTTCTGATACAAGGTGGAAGTCAAGATTCTCAAAGGTTTATGCAAACTCTGAAGCTCAAGGGAAAGCAGACTACTGTCTACTACAAGGATCCCAAGATTCAGACACTTGATGAGGAAATTGCTAGAAGATTGTTTCTAAAGCATAATCCGGAAATGGATTTAGAAAATCTCAAGGAGGAAAAAGCTAGATTTAAAGCTGAAAAGAAAAAATCTAAAGCCAAAAGTTTCTTTTGCAAAGAAACCTCCAGGGCCTAAGGTAAAAGGCATTGTGATCAAGGAGAAGTCACATACTAAGGCATCAAAGCCCAAAACAAGATCACAGATTGAGATTGATCCCAAAGACAAAGGGAAAGGAAAAGTTGATGAATCAATCAAGCCACAGGAGATGAAAATTTCTCAAATCCTGATAAAACCTGTATGCAAAATGGTTCAAGTTACTTATGACACTCTTGCTGAAGATGAAGATGTTCAAACTCTAAAAAGAAAGAAGATTTCTGAAGAATCAAAGACAACCTCTGACAAGACTCAAGTTGTTCAGAGTGAAGAACTGCAAGCTACAACAGAAACAGCAAGTTCTGATAAAATTATCAAGACATCAACCTCTGACAGTGCTCAAGTTGATTTAGACAAGATGGAAGTAGCTGATAAAAAGAAACTTCTGTGGAAAAATGTCAAACCATCAGATCCAAAGAAAAGCCAATTACTGTCTACTATCATGACTATTGGGTTAAATGATAGAGAACCAAGAGACAGGGCTGGACTAGGTTCTGATGAAGCTAAGATCAAGACAGGTGTTGAAGTTGCTACTAGAGATCCATTTCTATTAACTGACAGACCTCTTGAAGATGTTACACAGAAACACCTTGATAAGGTTATCTCTGTTCAAGTGGTACTGGATGCTCATGACAAGCACAATGTCAAGGAAAATCTGATTCTATTTCTTGAAGATGGAAGGACATATCGAATGTCAGAATCAGATGTGCTGAACAAATCACTGAAAGAACTTCAATTCTTTCATTACCTTTTAGAGGTAAAGTCTGATATTACCAGGAGATGGTCAAACTTCATATTGAAGACCATCAGAGATAAAGCAAGAATTTCTGGTTCAAGAGTTAAAGAATTCATTACTAGTATTATTGAAAATGATGGAAGTGAAACTCCAATAAAGAAGGATTCTGCTAAGCTTGAAGTGTTACTGAATGAGAAATATATGTGCTATAATGAAGATTCTTCTCATCCTAGGGTAATAAGACTGAATGATGGTTTAGAAAGAAACCATATCTCTACTTTAAGGACTGCAATCTATCAGATTGAGAGTTAAGATGAAGAGATGAAGCAAGTTAAGGCTACACTCTCTCAAGTCCTGAGGATTAAAGAAGAAAAGCTGATATCAAGCTTTGTCAAGAATCATTATGGATTCAGATTGACTCAGTGAGATTGGTAAAAGCTACAAGGATTGTAAGTTGTAGTTAGTTATCTAGTTAAACTCTTATTTGCATTTATACTTAAATGTTTTTGACATCATCAAATCTATTAACTTGTATATTTTATTTATTTACAAGTTGGGGGAGATTGTTAGATATATTTGAGATGTCATGTCTAATATGATTCATGTTTAGTTTTCAGATCTTAATAAACAGGACATATCAGGACTTACTGAAATCAGGACTTACTAGAAGTCAGAACTTAATATCAGAACTTAAGGTCATATCAGAACTTAAGTGCAGGAAGACTTTCATATAAGGAAGGAAGCTGATTTACAGTAGAAGATCAAGACTGAAATAAAAGAAGATATGCATGGAAAGAGTTTGAAGACTGGAAGAATTGTAGAAGATATCTGAATGAGATATTTTAGGAGACAGAATTATATTCCATATCAATTAGAAGTTATCTTGTAACTGTGTACTATATAAACACAGACTTAGGGTTTACACTATATGTGTTATCATTATTGAGAAGATTATACATTGTAACCTAGCAGCTCTTAGTGATATTTGTTCATCACTGAGAGAGAACAACAGTTCTTATTGTAACAGAGTTTATTCAATATACTTGATCTTTGTTACATACTTGTGTTAAATCGATTTGATTGTATAAACACTGTATTCAACCCCCTTCTACAGTGTTGTGTGACCTAACATTCCCCATCACCCACTACTGAGATTCATGTTCCTGCTAATGCCGCTACCTTGCATATGTCTGACCATGTGTATGCTGATTTGGCCAGAGATTGTGACTTTGTATTTTCTCGTATGCCTGATCTTAGAGCTTTGGTGGATATGATGGATTATGAGTCTCGATAACAGATGATGGTGCCAGAGCCAGAGTGGCATGTTCGGATTGAGATGATTAAGCAGATTGCATGTAGATGCTTGGATGAGGGACCTTCCTTTAGTGATGCTACTGCTGAGGCCTGCATGGTGCATAAGCTACTGAGATAGATGCTTTCTGTGCTGAGTGCGATTCTAGACCGTGATGTTTATAATAGAGATGTTATCAGGTTTTAGACGGGATAACTAATAAAGTCCGTAGTTGGTAGTGTTATTGTTTTCCAGTGCTAGTAGGCTTATGATGACTTGTCCAGATGCTGGGTTTTCCTATTGTGTTTTCAATTATTCCAGTAATGTAGTTGTAGCAGTTGGTTAGAAGTTAGGGGCGAGTAGGGGATATTTTCCAGTTTTCCCTTATTTGACCCTAGTTGTGTTATTTTATTCTATTTTCATTTCAAACCTGTTGTCGTAAATGTACCCTTGGTACTATATATCTACTTATCTTTGTTATTTACTTTTGCACCTTAAATTATAACTGCTTCCATAAAAGGTTAAATAATACCTCTTTTTATTACTTTGGTAACATACCGTTCTGACTCTTAAATCATGTGAGAACCCCTATGCGACGAGCGAATTATTTACTAATAGATATGCATGTGCAAAAAAATATAAATGTTGAAAAGATAAGTTTTTTAGATTGTTTTACTTAGATATTTTGATGTTTATTATTGATTTTCATGATATCCAGTTATTGAATAAGTTATTTGTCAAAACAGTGAATGGCAATGCCACTGATCAACCAGAAGAAGAGAACCGAAATCAAAACCAAAACCAGAAATAAGAAAATCCTCCCATGTATCAAATTCTTCAACTCCTTCAATAACAAGCAGCTGCACTTGATCGGCAGTAACCCCAGTACCCAAATTTGGTTAGTTTCAAAACCTTTCAGTCCATTCACCCTCCTGAGTTTAACGGAACAGCCGATCCGATTTAAGAGAAATCTTGGTTGAAAGAAATAGAGAAAACGTTTGCTTAAGTTGGAGTAAAGGATGATAAGAAGACTGAATATGTGAGTTTTTATCTAAAGGATGAAGCAAATTACTGGTGGGAATCTACTAAGGCATTGCAAGAAGAAGAGGTTATCATCTGGCAAAAGTTCACCGGGTTGTTTTTTGATAAATATCTACCAAGCTATATGCAAGATCAGTTAGAACTCAAGTTTTTAGATTTGAAGCATGGAAGTATATCTGTTTCAGGATATGAGACCAAGTTTTTAGAGCTAGCAAGATTTGTACCCGAATATATAGATACTAAGTCAAATAAAGCAAAAAGATTTCAACAAGGGCTTAAACCATGGATTTGAAACCAAGTAGTTCTCTTTGAATTGAGAACATATGTTGGGGTTGTGCAGAAGGACCTCATACTGGAAGGAGAAAGTAAAATAAGGAGAAGGGATAACGAAGGAAATAAAAGAAAGTTTAAAGGTACTGAATAGGTGCAAAAGCAAAAAAGTTCTAAGTTCAGGAATAAGTTAAGAAATGGTTCAGGAAGTTCGTTTAATAGGAACCAGAAGTTTCATAAATTCAAGTTTGGGAATGAGAATTGTTTTGGAAAGTCAAATCAAATGGATAGGGACAATGGCCCTCCGATTCATGATTGTAAAGTTTGTGGAAAGAAGCATTTCGGGAAATACAGCAAATTGAATATCACTTGTTTTGAATGCAATCAAAAGGGCCACTACTCAATGGAATGTACCAGTTCCATGGAAAAGTAAAGAATGAATTATTTTAAATATGGAAAAGTTGGCCATATAGCGAAGAATTACAAGGAGCCTATTTAAAAGGCTAATGTTCTCAGAATTACTGGACCGCCAGCTTCGAATCCACCAGTACAACCAAAGGATGAAACCTTTAACATGACCATGAAGGATGCTGTTCAGGATGCAGATATGATTGCAGGTACGCTTGTCATAAATTTTATAAAAGAAAAAGCATTAATAGATTATGGAGCTACTAAATCATTTATATTTGAGATTTTTTGGATAAACTAAATTGTGCTACCCATCCTCTAGAATCTGAATTGGTTATTGAAGTAGCAAATCAGGATAGGTTATTGTCGATAGAATATGTCCTAATTGCAATATCGTGTTAGAAGGATGTCATTCTCCATAGACTTAATACCTTTTAAGTTAGAAGAATTTGATGTTATATTAGGAATGGATTGGTTGACGAATCATGACACTCAGATCGAATGTAAGGATAAAAAGGTGAAATTGAAATCCAATGATAGCAAGGAAGTGGTATTTCAAGGGCGTAAGCAAGAAAAGAAATTTATGTCCATGATACAAACGAATAGATTGTTACGACAAAGATGTGAAGCCTATTTGGCCGATGCGATTAATTTTAGTAAAGAATCACCAAAGATGGAAGAAATTCCTGTTGTGAGCGAGTTTCCTGATGTATTTCCTAATGAATTTTCCCCGACTTCTGTCAAATCGAGAAATTGAATTCACCATTGATTTGGCCCCTGAAACGGAACCAGTCTCGAAAGCTCCATATTGAATGCCGCCAGTTGAAATGAAAGAGTTAGCGACGCAATTACAAGAGTTATTGGGACAAAGGGATAATCCGACCCAGTGTGTCACACTGGGGTGCACCAGTGCTATTTATCAAAACAAATTATGGAAGTATGAGGTTATGCATAGATTATCGTGAGCTTAATAAGATGAACATTGAGAACATGTATCATTTACCACTAATCGATGATTTGTTTAATCAGTTGAAATGAGCAACATGCTTTTCAAAGATTGACTTGAGATCAGGATATCATCAATTCAAAATCAAGGCGGAATATATTCCGAAGATGGCATTTCGAACAAGATATGAGCATTATGAGTTTCTAGTAATGGCGTTCAAATTAACGAATGCACCTGCCGCTTTTATATATTTAATGAATAGAGTTTTCAAGGGATGCCTAGACAAGTTCGTGATCGTCTTCATTGGTGACATCTTAATTTACTTCAAAACGGAATTACAACATGCTGAACACTTAAGAATAACTTTGTAGACGTTACTAAAGGAAAAATTGTACGCGAAGTTCTTGAAATGTGAATTATGGTTAAAGGAAATATAGTTTCTCGGGCATATAGTTAGTGGCGAAGGTATTAAAGTGGACCCTACAAAAATTGAAGCGGTAATGAATTAGGAAAAGGCCAAAGATACCCAAAGAAGTGAGAAGTTTCCTAGGATTGGCATGATACCGTCGAAGGTTCGTACAAGATTTCTCAATGATAGAAGTTCCAGTAATGAAGTTAACGAGAAAGAATGAATAGTTTATATGCACGGAGATGTGTGAAGAAAGTTTTCAAGAATTGAAGAAAAGATTGGTATATGTACCAGTATTGATAATACCAGATGATCAAGGAGTCTTTGTGATCTATATCAACACATCACATAAAGGTTTGGGATGTGTGTTGATCCAGCATGCAAAAATTATTACGTATGCGTCGAGACAGTTGAAACCTCATGAACAGAAGTATCCCACACATGACTTAAAATTTGTTGCGATTATATTCGCACTAAAGATTTGGAGACACTACCTATACGGCAAAAAGTTTGAAATTTACATCGATCATAAAATCTTGAAGTATATCTTTACTCAAAAGGAATATAATATGAGACGGAGAAGATGGTTGGAATTAATCAAAGACTATGATTGCACCATGTTAGTCCCTTAATAATATAGCAAGAATTACAGAAGGGGGTTGAATGGAATTCTTTATCTTTTTCTTGAAATAAAAATGTTCAACTCGATTATAGATATATCTGTTTTGATTAGCACAATGCGGAGTATAAACTTTAATGAATCAAAACAAGAGTAATTAAAAACAAGAGTCTTTAAAAACTTTCTGGTGGATTTAAACAATTCCACCAGAGATATATATTAATATATCGAGAGAACTCTGTGTGCAGAAATACTCACAGCTGCTTTTACAAGATAGAACAACTAAGAACACAGGAAATGCTAAAGATAGTGCTTACAAAGATTTCTCTGTGTTTGTTTCTAAGCTAACTTAGTTTTCTTAGTTGTTTTATATTTGCTACTCTCTTGGTTTATATATATTACCAAGATTACAAAGTCAAAAGAACTGAATAAATATAAAATCTAACAGTCTTGATCTTTGCTGCTTTTAGTCCTCTATGACCCAGTTAATAGGCTTCCACAGTGTTTGTATCCAATCTCGACGGCTGTGTGTCAGCTTTCACTGTTCAACTGATGTTTGAATCTTGATATTATCATCCGTCGACTTTCAGATCATCCGTCGATGACTTACTTGATCATCCGTCGACTGCTATTTTGAACATCCGTTGAAAGTCATTTGATCATCCGTCGAAGCTTTGTTAAGCATCCATTGATAGCTATTTTGGCACTTGACTTCATTTCACTTATACAGAATTACAAGACATTGCTTATGTACAATTAATTAACCTATTCTGCATATCTAGTTAAAGTCAACATGACTTATATGCTACTACAGATTCTATACAAAGGTGCATACAACACTGTGCTACAAACTTATCATTATATAAGCTACTCACTCGATGGATAATAAATTACTCATCCGTCGGTACTCAAACTGAGTTATCCGTCGGGACTATAATTCTTATCCGTCGAGTGCTACATTATTTCACTAAGTAAAATCTACTTAGATGTTTTGTTTAGGTAATCATCAAGTGCACAACATATTCACAACAATCTCCCCCAATTTATGTCTACTGGAATTGTAGCCATAAATTAAGAGACACTTGATGATAACAAAACATCCTAAACATATACTTTTAAAGATAAGTAGATAAAACTGAAAGTGCTTCAATTTAAACAAGGTATACAAGGTTTGGCTCACAGTCAATTCAAGATGCTCCTCTAGCCTGAGCAGATTTTTCTAGTTTCTTGAAGGTCTGGATCTTCTTCCAAGCTTTCTGTTGTTTTCTTCAATTTGATTCTGGAGCTGTCTGTGGAATTCTAATTCATCAGATTCTGAGAGATCTAACATTTCTTGCATTTCCAAAAGAGTCTCATTGCTAGAGATACTCAATTGGTCTTCTAGTCTGAAGAATCTTCTCACACCCTTGTCATCTATGAATTCCATCAGCCAGTAGGGCCTTAGATGCACTCTTCTCCCTGTGTATGGGATGATAAGAGTTTTGGGTAGTGCATCTTTGGCTCTAACACTCCTTAGCTCTTCAATCTTCTTCAATATTAATCTTCTTGCAGTTACATTAAACCCACAGTTTTTCTTGAAGGATGAATAGACTTTGATCAACACAACTTGGCTTTCTTGAAGTATCCTGTGAAGAGGCCACTGAATCTCCCTTCCTCCTTTGTACTTGAATACCAACCTTTCAGGTAGGTTTCTGTATGCATCAATTGCCCTTACCTCATCCAGCTCCTCCAGATAAAGGTTTAGGTCTGAAAATTCCTTGAAGTCACACAAGTACAAGTAGTCTCCCTTTTTAATCTTGGGTTGAGCTTTGACTACTGCCTTTGATTTGAGAGGTGACAGCTTCACTTTCTTGACTGCCCTTGATTTTGTCCTTCTTGGCTTGGTGAGAATTGTCAAGTTGAAGTCAGGAATTGGTAATTTATCCCACTCTATTGGCTCATCCTTTGGCACAATAGGCTCTCCATGTATGTTCCTGTAGCGGTCCACCACCCTTATGTCTTCAAATACCATAGAGGGCTTTGATACTTGAGTTTCAGCTTTAGTGGATTCCATTGGAAATTGATCTTCCAATTCTTTGTTAACAATATCCAACTTTCTTTTTGTTCTTTTAGCCAATTCTTTCTTTCTTGGAGATTTCTTCTGTTCTTCAGTCTTCTTCTTTGATCCAGTAGCTTGAGTTGGTTGAGAGGGATTTTTGTTGAGAAGAATTCACAGCCTGTAGCTTGGTCAAGATAGTAAACTGTTCTTTCTTTTGTTTAGACTTCTTTGCATCTAGAGCAGCTTGCCTCTTTTCTTGCTTCAATCTGGCTTTTTCTTCTTCCTTTGCTTGAGCAAATTATGGATGTCCAGCTACCACACAAATTTCCTTCCCATTTCTGAATATCTTTGCAATTCTCTCTCTTGAGGCTGAATCAGCTGGATCTTTGTAGAGAATAATAGATCTTGATAGAAGCTTCTTTTCATCAGGCTTGGGTGTCTCATACACAGTATCCATAGGGTTCTTCAAAGATGACTTTGGATAGTTTGCCCTTGGTTTAAGAATCATCTCAGCCTTTGTAGTCTTGATGCAGGAAGATTATCCTTTCTCCAGATAGTTCATGCTCATCTCATTCACATTGATTGGCTTGACAAGAGAGTGATGGATTGCTGACTGATCTGGTTCCTTGACTAATTGAAACTTTCTTTTTATTTCCTCATCAATCTTTTTCCAGTTGATCAGAGTCAACTCTTCTTTATCAGCATCTTTCAAACTTACTGCTGCTGCATTTATAAGATCTATACCATCTGCAACTGGTGGCTTGGAGATAGTAATTGAAGGTACAATTACTTTGCTGATTTGAACTACAATGTTCTCCCCCTTAGTTGGTCCTTTCTCCCCCTTACTTGATTCTCTCTCCCCCTTTTTATTGTCATCAAGTGAAGGAGTTAGGCCTTGTGCTTTAGCCAGTTGCATGAGAAGATTTGTCTGAGTCTGTTGATTTTGAAGAAGTAGGGCCACTGAATTCTCAATAATTTGAACTCTGGTCTCCAGCTTGGCTATCTTCTTTTCAGAATCTAATTCTCTTCTCAACCTTTGTAATAAATCATGCATGATACCATATGGCATTAGTGAATCCAGTTTCTCAGAGTTGTATGTCTTTAAGTCAGCTATCTCCTTTTTCAATTCATCCACACTGATATTCTGTCCGGAGTGTTGGATCTTCATTAAGTGCAAGGAGTCTAGATGAGCTTTAAGAATAGCCTTGGTACCTGCATCTGAAACTTCCTGAAGGGCTTGCTGAATAGATGTTATTTGTCTTACCAAGGACACCTCAAATTGTCCTGGTGTAAAGTCCTTTGCCCATGCCCATTCAGGTAAACTTAAAGCAGAACTTTGGCCTTCAGCTCCCCCTAAGTTCATGCTTCTATTCAAAGAACTAGAGTCATCATCATCAGAATTTACTCCAAATTCTTCAGATGGCTCTCCAGCTTGAGGAGGCATCCTGTTGACAGCAGCTTTATCTCTTTGAAGAGATTCTGTGGTGTGCACTAAGTGTAAAGTCCGCTCTGCCTCCACATTGCCCTGAGTAGCCAACAGTTGATAGGATGAAACAGGGTGAGTAAAAGTGTCAGCATCCAAGGAAATGTTATCAATTACAGCTTTGTAATGTTGCTGAAATTGTCTTTCCTTTTCAGCATCATCCACAATCATTGACTCACTAGCAATTGCTGGCTCCATCCTTATTGCTCCAGTACCTGCTTTTCTCTCATGTTCTCTCTTTTGTTGCATCTGGGTCTCACCCTGGCTCCCCACCCTCACACCCTCACCTTCACCTTCTAAGGTAGGACTCCTCTCACTCACTTTTGCCAATCCTGAATGAATGGATTGCTGAGATTCACTCTTTTCCTCTCCTTTTGCCTGGGAGCAACCCAGCCTCTCACTCAATACACTCTCCTCTCTCAGTCCTAAGAGTGATTGTATTACCACCAAATCTTCTGCACTTGAAATTATTGAAGTTTGAAGTTGTGCAGAGACACTCGACGGATAAATGATATCCGTCGGGTGAGGGGTAAAGCTATCCGACGGATAACTGCTGTTAAGCTTATCCGTCGGGATACAATCACTACTCGACGGATGAGCAATATCCATCGAGGAAGTAGAAATGAATGAGGTGGGAAGAGAAACTATTGTTGACTCTGTGTTGATTGAAGTTATTTGAGGCACAGATGTCACAATAGAATCAGAAAGAATTGGCAAGTGAGCCAACAAATCATCTAAAAGATGATGCTCACTTGCACTAGATTTTGGCTTCCCCAATAGAGTTAAAGAAGGGGAATCAGGAATTGAAGTGTTTATCATGTCCACTTCCAGTGAGTTGGTTGGTGAGTATTGTGTTTCAGTGGCTTCTATCAAGAGAGATTTTGGCTGTGACTCCACATTTATTGGAGCCACATCAATCTAAATTTGAGAAGGTGCAGGGACTGTGTCTTTAGCACCAGTTTGCACTAAGTGTGTGTCCTGTGCATCCCCAGTTGTTTTGGATTTCTTCTTTCTAGTGTAAGTTTGGTGTAGGCTTGTGTCCCTAACCCTCTTGGCCTGTGCTCTTGGATGAGAGCTTTTTTTAATAGCCACATCCTTTTGGGAGGATGCAGCTAGAAATGAGCTTCTGTCCTTTTTAAGCACTGCAGTTTGTTGGGAAACTGCAGTGTGGCTAGGCTGGGATTCACTTATCTCTCCAACCTTATCCTTGGGGTTTCTTTGATGTTCACCCCTTCTCTCACCTATCTTACCCTCCTTCACACTCCCCTCTTTGTGTTTGGTAGGATTTTCAACTGGTACCTTTTGAGAGATACCAGAGGGGGTTTTCTTTGATTTGGATTTAAGAATTGCAGTTGTTTTGGCAGCTTTGGTAGACAACTGTTTGGTCATTGTCACAGTTGCCATAGCTATGCCTGAAGTCAAAGAAATGGAAGGGATTGGAATAGTTGAGAGTGTAGATGAACTTACCTCACTTACCTGAGGTGCCAGCATTACAGGAAAATAGAACATTGACACATCCTTGTGATGGTTGGCTCTGTTCAGATCTGCAATGATTCTTCTCTCTTGAACCCAACAAGCTAATTTGTTGGTTGGGTTCTCAAGTACAATCTCTTCACAAAGATGGTTAGCCAAAAGCATAAAAAATCTAGCATAGTAAATATTCTTTCCTCTTTTGGCTAAGTCACCTAGTTTATAACCTAACTCATACACAACCAGATCACTTAAGTTGTAATATTTGTCTGTAACTAGCATGTATAGCATGTTAAGCATGGAAATGTTCACAGAATCAAAATTACTGATTTTTCCAGAAAAGACCTTAGTTACTACATCACACAAGTAACTCCATTCCTTCCTAAGGCCTAGTCTTCTAATTTCACTTAGTTTTGCAGTAGGAAGTGCATAATGAATGGAATTTAGCATATTGACAATATCAGTGTCAGTGTGTGGTGCAGTAACATTGTCATCAGGAATCTTGAAACATGCTTTTATGACATCACTATTGATACAGAAAACATTACCTTTGATGGTCAGAGTGATGGTTTTGTCAGTAGAGTTGTAGATTACTGTTGTCCACATCTCCTCAACAACTTCACAATAAATTGTGGGTGATTCCAGCATAGCAAAACTTAACTTGCAGTTCTTCATGAAGTTCATCATCTTATGATAGTCTTCAGATTGCTGAATCCCCTTATTGACCAAGGCAGTGAAGTTGTTCTTCTCATAGATGAACCCGGTCTATGACATGATCTTTACTACGGGTGCCATTGTTAGGGAAGAAAAGCTTGAAGAGAAAGAGGATTTTTGCTTGAGAGAGAATGAATTAAGACAGTTGAATTTGAGAATGATAAAAGAAAATGATTAGAATGAAATAGGCTTTTATACTTTGCTCAAACTCAACGGATAAAAATAATAAAGAGAAATAAATTACCCAATAGAAACTGCCTAAAATTACCGTTTTAAAATAAACTATAAAAATTCCACCCATTATCCGTCGTGTAATGCTTATAAACTGTAAGTATACTCGATGGATAATGTTCAGGGAATTAACGGTTAAGATTTAGACACTTCGACGGATGAGGATAAAATGTTATCCGTCGAGCTTTAAAATATTCCAGAAAAGTAATTGATCTTTATTTACAATTTATATATCGACGGATGACTCAACCCGATGGATAATGGTCATCCGTCGAAAGACAAATTTTGACTTGGCCAAAATTTCATTCAAGACTAAAAATCAACTAAATTTCTGGCTTCTTTTCAACTTGCAAGAATTATTCAGATAAATTCAAGAGTAATTAAGCATACCTAACTCACTTACCAACCTAGAAAAGGTGGATTCATCCAGTGGCTTGGTAAAAATATCTGCAAGTTGCTTCTCACTTGGAACAAAATGTAACTCTACAGTACCATTCATTACATGTTCCCTTATAAAATGGTACTTGATGTCTATATGCTTTGTCCTTGAATGTTGCACTGGATTTTCAGTGATGGCAATTGCACTTGTGTTGTCACAGAAAATAGGAATCCTTTCAACTTGCAAACCATAGTCTAGCAATTGATTTTTCATCCATAAAATCTGTGCACAGCAACTGCCAGCAGCAATATATTCAGTTTCAGCTGTAGAAGTAGAAACTGAATTTTGCTTTTTACTGAACCAGGACACAAGCTTGTCTCCTAGAAATTGACAGGTTCCTGTTGTGCTTTTTCTATCAATTCTGCAACCTGCGTAATCTGCATCTGAATAACCAGTTAGATCAAAACCAGAATCTCAAGGATACCAAATGCCAAGGTTTGGTGTTCCTTTGAGATATCTGAAAATTCTTTTAATAGCTATCAAATGAGACTCTCTAGGATCAGCCTGAAATCTAGCACACAAACATGTAGCAAACATTATATCTGGCCTACTGGCTGTTAAGTACAGAAGTGAGCCAACCATGCCTCTATAACTTGAAATATCCACAGACTTTTCAGTAGTGTTTAGTTCAAGCTTAGTTACAGTGGCCATGGGAGTTTTTGCAGATGTGAAATCCATCAAATCAAACTTCTTTAAAAGATCAAAAATATATTTAGTTTGACTAATGAATATTCCATCACTAACTTGCTTAACTTGTAAACCAAGAAAGTAAGTTAGTTCTCCCATCATACTCATTTCATACTTGCTTTGCATCAGTTTGGCAAACTTTTTACAAAGTTTTTCATCTGTAGAGCCAAAAATAATATCATCTACATAAATTTGAACAAGTATGCTAGAGCCATTCACATTTCTGAAAAATAAAGTTTTATCAGTACCTCTTGTAAAGTGATTTTCCAAAAGGAACTTTGATAAAGTGTCATACCAGGCTCTAGGTGCTTGCTTCAGTCCATAAAGTGCTTTCAATAGATAGTAGACATACTCTGGGAAATTTGGATCTTCAAAGCCAGGAGGTTGGCTTACATACACTTCTTCCTCCAAATCTCCATTCAGAAAGGCACTTTTGACATCCATTTGATAGACCTTAAAATTGGCATGGGCTGCATAGGCTAAGAAGATTCTGATGGCTTCAAGTCTTGCAACAGGAGCAAATGTTTCATCAAAATCTATCCCTTCTTGTTGACAATAGCCTTTAGCAACCAATCTTGCTTTGTTCCTTACTACTATGCCATTTTCATCCATCTTGTTTCTGAATACCCATTTGGTGTCTATTGGATTCTTTCCTTTAGGCTTGGGTACAAGCTTCCATACTTTATTCCTTTCAAATTGGTTTAGCTCCTCCTGCATAGCTAAAATCCAATCAGGATCTAATAAGGCTTCTTCTACCTTCTTTGATTCTTCCTTAGACAGGAAGCTGCTGTATAGACATTCTTCTTGAGTTGCTTTCCTGGTTTGAACTCTGGAAGAAACATCACCAATAATCAGTTCAAAGGGGTGATCTTTTGTCCATTTCCTTGGTTGAGGTAGATTAGCCCTAGATGAAGAGACCTCAATGTTGTCTTGATGTGTGATTGAGTTTTGATTGCTAGAAACTCCCCCTGAGTTTGTGGATCTTTGATTTGAAATTGGGGTGCTTTCTATGGGTGATCTGCCTTGACTTCCTGCTCCTTTTGATAACCCGACGGATGGTGAATTTTGAGTACCGACGGATGAGGCAGGTTGTCTTCCGACGGATAATACAGATTGCCTTCCGACGGATGAAGCATTATGTAACTCGACGGATGTTGAGTTTTGTGCTTCATTTGTAGTAAATCTGTCTGCATTATCCTTAGACACTATTTCTTGATCACTTTCATCATCACTTTCTTCACTGACCATCTCAACATTGTCGAATTTGAGGCTCTCATGGTAATCTCCATCTTTTAGTCCTTCAATCTTTTTATCATCAAACACAACATGTATAGATTCAACAACAATGTTGGTTCTTAGATTGTAGACTCTATATGCTTTACCAACAGCATATCCAACAAAAATTCCTTCATCTGCTTTAGCATCAAACTTCCCATTTTGATCAGTTTGATTTCTCAGAATATAGCATTTACAGCCAAAGACATGAAGAAAGTTCAGAGTTGGCTTCTTGTTCTTGAACAATTGATAAGGTGTCTTGCATTTTGCTTGATTAATCAGAGAGATGTTCTGAGTGTAGCATGCAGTGTTGACAGCTTCAGCCCAGAAATATGTTGGTAATTTTGATTCTTCAAGCATTGTCCTTGCAGCTTCAATAAGAGATCTATTCTTTATTTCCACTACTCCATTCTGTTGTGGAGTCCTTGCTGCTGAAAACTCATGCAGGACCCCATTTTCCTCACAGAATGCTCTCATGACATAGTTCTTGAACTCAGTTCCATTGTCACTCCTGATTCTTCTAACTTTGAAATCAGGATGATTGTTAACTTGCCTTATGTGATTGATGATGATTTCACTAGCTTCATCTTTGGACTTTAGGAAATAGGTCCAAGAGAACTTTGAGAAATCATCTACAATTACTAGGCAAAATCTTTTCTTTGAGATTGACAAAACATTGACTGGTCCAAAAAAATCCATGTGAAGCAGTTGTAGAGGTTCTTCAATTGCTGAATCAAGTTTCTTCCTGAATGATGTTTTAATTTGCTTCCCTTTTGGCAGGCATCACACAGTCCATCCTTTGTAAACTCCACCAGAGGAATGCCTCTAACTAGCTCTTTCTTTACCAGCTCATTCATGGTTTTGAAGTTCAAATGGGATAGCTTCTTGTGCCATAGCCAACTTTCATCTTGACTTGCTTTACTGAGAAGACAAGTTACAGATTCTGCTTTATTTGAGTTGAAGTCAGCTAGATACACATTTCCTCTTCTCACACCATTGAGAACCACTTTGTTTTTTTGATTATTAATCACAACACAGGTTTCTTTGTTGAAGGTTACTGAGTTGCCTTTATCACAAAGCTGGCTGATACTCAACAGATTGTGTTTGAGACCATCCACTAAGGCAACCTCTTCAATGATGACATTGTCCTTTGAAATCAAGCCATATCCCACAGTATAACCTTTGCTGTCATCTCCAAAAGTGATACTTGGGCCAGCTCTCTCTTCAAACTCTGTGAGCAGGGTAGAATCACCAGTCATGTGTCTTGAACAACCACTATCCAAGTACCAAAGATTCCTTCTGTTTCCCTCACATCAAAATCAAATCAAGTTGATTTTGGTACCCAAGTTTCCTTGGGTCCTGCCTTGTTAGCTTTCTTCTTCTGTTTCTTAGGTTTTAACTCATTTGACTTAGGAATTTCAGATTCTTCCTTAGTCATTTGGGTTGGGCCTTTGAAACCACTAGATGCTACAGAATTATTATGCATGTTATGGCTAACAGGAAATGGCATGCTTGGTGCAAACATGTTGTTCCAGTAAGGCATGCTAAATGGCATTTGAGGCATGTTGTATGCAGCATAATATGGATTAGGTGCAAATGGCATATTAGCAAACTGTGCATTCATGTTCTGTGTAGGCATAGCATTAACAGGCATGGCATTCATGTTAGAGAGTTGAGGCTGAACAGACATGGGAGTAGGCATGGCAGATTTGTAATTAACAGACAAATGATTTACACTACCACATTTGACACAGATTTTTCTAGGAGCATATTTGTCAGGTGTGTAGTTGTTATGTTTGTTAATCCCTACTTTACCATTCCTATTGTTTTTCCTTTTAGTTTCTGTTTTTACCTCTATCTTCTCAAGTCTGTCACTCAACTGTTTGACAGTCATGTGACCAACATTAGCCTTCTTCCCTTTCTTGGCTTGACTTGACTCCCCTAAAACAAAGTTCTTGGAAACAGACCCATACTTTTCATTAAGCTTGGTTAATTTGGCTTTACTAATGGGTTTGTTCACAACCGACGGATGAGGATTTTTATCATTCGACGGATAACACATTTTGTTATCCGACGGATAGTCCTCATCATCCGTCGAGTCTACATCTGTCAGCAATCCATCTACCAAAATAGGTTCTAGTTTCTCCTTATTCTTTTTCCAGGCTTCATCACAAAAGGACTCAATTCCTTGAACCTTGGTGATTTGAGCATGAACATCTCTGGATGTTTTCCATGCTTTAATCACCTCCTGTTCACGATCGAGCTGCTTCTTTAAAATTTCTTCCTTTTTCAAGGACTCAGTTAATTCCTCCTTAGCAATTCTACACTCAATTTTTAGTTTCTCAAACTCAACAAACTGAGACTCAAGCACATTATTCCTCTCACTCAAAAACAAGTTGTTTTCTTTGATTTTAGCATTTTCTTTAGTGAGGGACTTAAGTGTAACACGTAAATGATACAATTCTGTAGACATGTCATTTATTGCATCATTACACTCAGCTTTAGATAAATGTGCAAGGTTTGTAGTAATTACCTGATTGCTTGAGGAACTTGTCTCTGTTTTATCAGACTTGGCCATAAGGGCTAGATTGACATAGCTGATCTCCTCATCTTCATCCAAACCATCAGCTGCCCAGTCATTCTCTTGTGTAATAAAAGCCCTTTCCTTCTGTTTGAGTAGATCAAAGTATTTTTGCTTATAATCCACAGACTCAAATCTCTTCTTACTAGAATCTGACTTTCTACACTCATTTGCAAAATGCCCTGCCAAGCCACATTTGAAACACTTGAATTTTGACTTATCCACCATGTTTCTATTTGGCTTGGCAGCTCCAAAGTTCTTCTTAAACTTGAGCTTGGCAAATCTTCTTGAAAGGAATGCTAGGTGCTCATCAATGTCCTCCATGTCATCTTGACTCAAAGAATCTTCACTTTCTGCAGCTAGCCCTTTACCCTTGCTTTCATAGGCCTTTGAAGTTGATTCCACAGCTTCCATCTTCACTTCCTTCTCCTTTTCCAGTTCAGCAACTAGTGCAATGGATCCTCCTTTCTTCTTTCCTCTCTCCATTCTTTCATCCTGCTCTATTTCAAGCTCATAGGTCTTCAGAATGCCATACAGTCTCTCCAAAGTAAACTCCTTATAATCTTGTGAGTTTCTCAATGAGACTATCATTGGTTTCCATTCCTTTGGAAGAGATCTGAGAAATTTCAGATTGGAGTCTTTAGTCTGATAGACTCTTTCATGCAATTTAAGAGCATTTAGTAGCTTTTGGAATCTACTAAAAATGTCAGTGAGTGACTCACTTTCTTCATTGTGAAAATGCTCATATTGCTGAATCAGGAGCTGCATTTTATTTTCTCTTACTTGCTCAGTACCATCACAAATTTATCTGTATTGTGTCCCAAACTTCCTTGGCAGTCTTGCAGTTGATGATGTTATCAAACATATCTGCATCAACACCATTGAACAGAATGTTCATGGCCTTTTTATCTTTCCTGACTTGTTCAAGATCAGGATCAGACCATTCATGCCTTGGCTTTGGAACTGATGGTTCATTTCCTGTTGCAGCTCTCATTGGAACATGAGGGCCTCTTTCTATGCAGTCCACATAGGCCTCATCTTGAGAAAGCATATGAAGATGCATCTTTACCTTCCAATGATGGTAATTATCTTTATCCAGAAAAGGAATCTTGATTCCAACATCTTTCTTGTTCATCTTGCTGAATTGTTTTGATCTTTAAACTCTTTGTAGATAAAGAGCTTGCTCTGATACCAATTGTTAGTCCCTTAACAATATAGCAAGAATTACAGAAGGGGGGTTGAATGGAATTCTTTATCTTTTTCTTGAAATAAAAATGTTCAACTCGATTATAGATATATCTGTTTTGATTAGCACAATGCGGAATATAAACTTTAATGAATCAAAACAAGAGTAATTAAAAACAAGAGTCTTTAAAAACTTTCTGGTGGATTTAAACAATTCCACCAGAGATATATATTAATATATCGAGAGAACTCTGTGTGCAGAAATGCTCACAGCTGCTTTTACAAGATAGAACAACTAAGAACACAGGAAATGCTAAAGATAGTGCTTACAAAGATTTCTCTGTGTTTGTTTCTAAGCTAACTTAGTTTTCTTAGTTGTTTTATATTTGCTACTCTCTTGGTTTATATATATTACCAAGATTACAAAGTCAAAAGAACTGAATAATTATAAAATCTAACAGTCTTGATCTTTGCTGCTTTTAGTCCTCTATGACCTAGTTAATAGGCTTCCACAGTGTTTGTATCCAATCTCGACGGCTGTGTGTCAGCTTTCACTGTTCAACTGATGTTTGAATCTTGATATTATCATCCGTCGACTTTCAGATCATCCGTCGATGACTTACTTGATCATCCGTCGACTGCTATTTTGAACATCCGTTGAAAGTCATTTGATCATCCGTCGAAGCTTTGTTAAGCATCCGTTGATAGCTATTTTGGCACTTGACTTCATTTCACTTATACAGAATTACAAGACATTGCTTATGTACAGTTAATCAACCTATTCTGCATATCTAGTTAAAGTCAACATGACTTATATGCTACTACAGATTCTATACAAAGATGCATACAACACTGTGCTACAAACTTATCATTATATAAGCTACTCACTCGATGGATAATAAATTACTCATCCGTCGGTACTCAAACTGAGTTATCCGTCGGGACTATAATTCTTATCCGTCGAGTGCTACATTATTTCACTAAGTAAAATCTACTTAGATATTTTGTTTAGGTAATCATCAAGTACACAACATATTCACAACACACCATTAATTACCACCTCGGGAAATCTAACATTGTAGTGGATGCGTTAAGTCACAAGGAGAGATTGAATTTGTTGACCACCTTCGTAGAATTGATGAAGGAGCTCGAAAAGATGGAAATTGAAATGATATTTCCAGAATCTATAAGCGAAATGATGTATACGATGACATTTCAGCCTGAAATTTGGGAGGCGGGATTTTTTAATACATTTTCATTTACCCCTTTGATCTCTGTCTGTAAGCATGAATGTACATGTATATATAGGCTCTATTTATTAATACATGGTATCTTTTCATTTCATAGGAGATTTTTGACAACGTTGAAATTTAGATTTGGACATTGCTGAAGAATGAAGTCTGCAGTCCAGAAATTTAATTTTTGTCGCTGATTTATATTAAAAATTTAATATTTAAAATATTAAGTGTATCTTAAGAAACTATGTTTGCATTTCAGTTTTTTTTAAAATATAAACGGATCGGAGCTCTGATCCTTTACCCGTGATCCTAACGGATCCGGATATGGATCGGGCTTAAAAAATCGGACTAAAATCCGGTCTGAATCTGATAAAATTAAAAGGATCAGGATATGGCAAGGCCGATCCGATCCAAATCTGATCCATTGACAGCCCTACCTAGAAGTAAAAAGATGTTTAACGATTTAAAGAAAAACTTTTGGTGGCCAAATATGAAGAAAGAGATAGCAGAATGGGTGAGTAAATGTTATGCATGCCAAAAGGTAAAAGCGGAACATCAAATGCCAATTGGATTATTTCAACCACTAAATATCCCTGAATTGAAATGGGAACATAACGCCATGGACTTCGTAGTTGGGCTTCCAAAGACTAAAGCTAATCATGACGCAATCTGGGTGATTATTGACAGATTGACAAAGTCAGCGCATTTCTTACCAATTAACGAAAGATTTTTATTGGAAAAGTTAGTCAAACTTTATTTGAATGAAATTGTCATACAACAGGGAGCACCAATCTCTATTGTATCAGATAGAGATCCTAGATTTAACTCAAGATTTTGGCTACAATTTTGGGAACATTTGGGAACAAAGCTAAACAGGAGTACTGATTATAATCCGCAGACTGATGGACAAAGCGAACGGACTATTCAAATGATTGAGGATATGTTAAGGGCCTATGTGTTGGACTTCAATGGGAATTGGGATGATCGTTTGACCCTGATAGAGTTTTCATATGATAATAGATACCATGCAAGCGTTGGTATGCCACCATATAAAGCGCTATATGGTAGAAGATGTAGATCCCATGTATATTAGGATGAAGTTGGTGAGCCTAAGTGAGTAGGTCCAGAATTGGTTCAACAAATAAAAGAAAAAGTGAAATTAATTTAAAAAAAGGTTGATTGCTGCTCAAGATCGACAGAAAAAGTACTTTGACCAAAATCGAATGGAGATGAATTTTGAGCCTGTAGAAAAAGTATTATTAAAAGTATCACCGTGGAAAGATTTGTCCAGATTCGGAAAGAACGGAAAATTTAGTTCTAGGTATATTGGACCTTTTGAAATCTTGAAGTAAGTTGGAAAAGTAGCCTGCGAGTTAGCATTGTCGCCGCAGATGTAACATCTTTATTATGTTTCATGTCTCTCTCCTCAAGAAATATAATCCTGATACAAGTCATGTGATAAAAAATCAAACCAGTGAAAATTTAGTAGGATATGTCTTACGTGGAACAACCAGTTCAGATTTTTGATCGCAAAGAAAAGACGCTTAGAAATAAGATAGTACCATTAATAAGGTTTCTGTGGAGAAATCCTAAAGTTGAAGAATCGACCTACGAACTTGAAAGTGAAATTCTTGAAATGCATCCCCATTTATTTACTTAGGTGAGATTCTAATGACAAATCCTTTTAAGGGGGAAGGATGTAATAACCGGGATTTTCATGATATATATTATGTGAATAAATGGTTTATTATGTGATTCTATATAATTTATATAAGTCAGTGAATTAATATTTAAAAATAATTTATTCCACTTTGACGAGTCAACTATGACTTGAGATATGGTTAGTAAATACCATTGAGTTGGCCGTCAGTTTGGACGTGACCCGTAAAGTGTTGTGAAGTGAATTCCGAGTTATTAAAGAAAAGGGTATAAATGAGAATGAGTAATTTATGTGATTATTTCAATTAAAATATTCAACATCGGGTCGATCGTCAAATTATTGTGTGAAGGTTAATTATGAAAAGAATTATATAAATAGAGATTAAATAGAAATTTTGTGGATATGAGACTTCTCCTAGTTGGAAATGTGAATATATATTATTGGGGTCATAGGTGATTGGTTTTGGGGGTTAACATGTTTTTAAATATTTTTAGATGAATTATTGATTGAAAAATAATGATTATTTGACTCTAAAACATTTATATATAATAATTGGAGTACATTTAAATCTCGAAACTTATTTTTTATCTCTAGAATAGTCCTGGAGATTTTTTAAAAATAATAGTTGGAGTTATTATGGTGACCAAGTATTTCAAAATGAATTCTAAAAGGATTATTTCTATTTTATGGGTTAACTTGCAAAATTCGTAATAAATAGACCATACATTCAATTTTTTTTTTAAAATACCGAGAGGTAGCTATTTTCATTAACTTTAAATTAAAATCTAATTTTGTGTTTAATTCATTTTTTTTTGTTTTATATGAATATTCGAATTAAACTTCGATTCGACCTTACATGTCAAGTTCGTGAATTATTTTCGAAATTTTCGAAACTGGTTCTTGATTTTCGAATTTGAACTATATGAAATCGATATAAAATTAGTTGTTTAATTGTTTAATGGATTATAATAATGATGCATGACTAGATTAGTGTATTTTCATAAAATTCCAAATCATTTTCTGCAAATATGATTTTGATTTTTGAAAATATATAATTCCGTGTTCAATATTTGGGTTGCAACTTTCGATTTAAAGTTGAGTTTGTGAATTGCTGATTTCATTTGTAATGGATAAAATGTATCAATGGATGGGTCATGCCAAAAATTTTTTAGAAATAAGTTTTATAGTATTTTCAATGTGGTATTGTGTGTATGTGGTTAAGGATAAAGAGTTCAACAGTAATTATGATATAGAGGTATATAAGGATTGTTGGATTACTTTAGAGTCGACAGTTAATCGACGGGAAGTTAATAATACAGCAATGATGTTGCTAGAATTTCATAAACTTAAATATACTCTTAAAGGAAAGAATTTCCATAAATGTACGTGTTATTTGATATGTGTTATCTGATTACATAATTACTTAGATAACGTGGTTAACATGACTAAGCGGTATATGTTTATAAGATGTTTATAAGTCGAGTGTAATCGAAAAGGGTAGAATAATAGACGATCAAGGGATCGTCGTATATGTGTCATGTCCCTAACTAGGTTTATTTGGTTATGTGTAGATTTAGAAAGTGAGTGCGCTCAAGGTAGAAAAGGAAAGACAATTCTAGGTGACAGTCACCCTATTCAGATTAGTAAGGAAAGCTTTTGATACAAGTAACTTTGTCCTCTATTATAGAGTGAATTGTGATATGATTAAAGAAAAATATAAATATGATATGATACGGTTATCCCTGTAACTTGAATACCCTTATTGCTAGCCTGTTCTTTATATACGTGCATAATTATTTCAAAACCCGGTTCATTTCAATAATACCAATATTGCCCTATACTTATCCTTTGATAATACATGTGCTTTGTTGATATCCCCACGTATTAATTGTATTTTGCTAAAATCGATACATATCTCTGAATTTCATTTCCTGAACTACGTTTCCTTTTTATACCCTTGCTTTAGAATTGAACACCTAAAATTGGAATTTAAGAATGATTTTTGATTCAAAAGAGTCTAAACATTTCAAAAGACGGTAATTCTTGTAAAATGAATTGTGCATTGAGATTATAAATAAATTTTCATTATAAAAGTTTTCATTGAAATCCTTAAGATTGGAGGCATAAGTGGTCGTGTTATAATGATCCAGCCAAGTGTATGGAGCCCGGAGATAGCCTGGAGCGTTACGTAACCGGAGATAGACCGGTATATAAGAAGGCCATATAGTGTTTGGGTACCTTTATGACTAGATGAAGGTTAGTATGGGCTGATCACCCGTATCATATTTATAAGTTATACACTCTAATCCCATTTTATTAAAATTATTAAAAAAATATGATTTCACCAAGTATCTATATTAGACGATACAGTTAGAAATTGATTTCAAAGAAAATAGAAAGATTTGAATCAGAAATGCTTATACCAAATCAACCTTTCTTTCAATAACCTTTTAAAACCTAAACACTTAAAACTCAGAGCCAAAACTTGTGGGTATGAACACTCTTCCTGGCACTACGTATAAACCTTGCTATCTTCAAGCTTAACGGTTCGTACCGTTAGGTTTGTCATTCCAGATCAGGAGTCTTTGAGATCACAACATATTTTGGGTTGTAAAATATTTTGGTTCACATATTCTTAGTTATCTGAAAATTTCAAGTCGGAATTGTTTTTAATATTTATAAAAGTTTGTAATAATATCAACATAATATTTTGATTGGTAGTTGTACTTGTTTCATACCTTATCCTATGTAGGTTGTAGTATTTTCGGGGTTGTTATTATTTATTTGCAAGATTAATTACTATTATATTGGTGTCGTGACTCCTCGATCTTAACTCTGAATTTGAGACCGTCACATTTGTACATAATTTTTAAAAAAGTTAGAAGTCTAACGTAGCAAGTCTTATTTTAAAAACTATAATATCTAATGTGATTTGATATTCAAAATGACTCTTAGAGCGAGTACACAAAATTTACTTTTGTCTAATATATATATTTTATATCTTATCACATTTAAGTTTAATTAAGTTAAATTTTTTACAAGATAATATGAATTCGAAATATTAATTTTTTATTAAATGATCAAAAGTGCGATAATAATTCGATAAAAATCAAGTAGATACATATAAATTCAGTTAACTTCAATCGAAATTAGTTCACAATAATATTTATATATGTTTTATACGTGTGTTTAAAAGATGGTTCCCATTAATCAAAAGAAAGTACAGTAAAATCTCTTTAATTAATATAGTTGGTACCAAAGAATTTTATAAATTTAGAGAGGTATTAATTAATCAATAAATTTATAATTATTAATTATAGTGAGTTTTATTTATTTATTAAACTTAGATTTTAATTATATAAATGAAAATAAAATAAACAATCCTAATTTATGTATTGTATCTAATTCGATATATATTAGTTATAAATTCATTGTAAATCAACAATTTTTAGTGTAAATGTGTTGATTTTATTCTTTAGAATAATGTCAAGATGATATTAAATGCGATAAAGAATTTTAAACGTTAAATATCGTTAAGCATATAAAGATAATTATGATTTTTTTAAAATAGTGTGAAATCTAACACTTAATTTTTGAATAAAGTATGAGAGGATATAATTAAGTGTCAAATACATTTAAGTTTAAAAAAATAATAATAACAAAAGAACTATATTTAATATAATTATAATAATTTTGTAACTATTACGAATTATTAGTTTAAGATATACTGGATCTATATTTTTATATAAAAAATTTTAAAAAATAATTATGTATTATTTTATCAAAATTGTGTTAGGGGGAACACACACAAGTATAGGACCAAACAAACAATGCAAAACACACACTCAATATATGACGTGGAAAAACCCACTTCCCAACTTGTATTATTAATCAAAACAATTATCAATAATACAATCAATCTCACCAAACGGTATTCACTCAAGCGATACTTAAGTCAAACAATACTCAAGCATACATCAAAACAATAACATGACTATGTATATATAGCCATCACAAACTTAGCCAACAAGACATACATAATCTGATTACAATAATAATTGTCTACCCATACAATTATTACTCATTCCCATTATAATAATAATTATCAACACATACAATTATTACCCAACTCAATTATGATAATAATTGTCTACCCATACAATTATTACCCAATTCAATTATGTTTTCTATCACCAAGCCCATACTACCTATTGGGTTTAACCCCAACAATCCTCCCCTTCAACCCAATATAATTTCATGCACAACCGAATTAACGGTCACCATCAAGCCATCGACGTCGATCGCCCAATACCTCCCCTTGAACAATAACCCTTCCTTCTGGTACAAAAAGATTTCTCTTATCTTTTCGACCTTTGAATATCTCTAAATCTCCTTTAGTGACTTTCAACATACTGTTCTTCATCATAACAGTATATCCCAAATCAACTAATTTACCTAACGAAATCAGAGTTCGATTTAACTCCGGTATGTATCTTACTTGAGTTAACTTCTGAACATGACCGTTGTAACGTTTCATTGTTACCTCATCAATGCCAGCAACCTTTACCGTTTTACCGTTCGGTAAAGTTACAATCTTTCCCTCACACTTTTTGTAGGACGAGAACCACTCCCTCCTACCACATATGTGATGAGAACATCCCGAGTCAAGCACCCATTCTTCTTTTGATCCCTTCTCTTCTTGAACCAAAAGAATATCTTCATCAGCTTCTACAAGCGAAACACTACCCCCTCGATTTTCTTCAACTCTCTCAAGTCTTCTCTTGCCTTTGGACACATAAATTGGATATGACCCAATTCCTCACAATAAAAACACCTTATATTAGGGTTATGTTTCTTAGCATACTTCTTTTCCGTGTCACGCGCACGTACCACGAATGCACTTCCATCAGATGTGTCACTCGATTCTTGTTTCATCAATCTTTCGGCCTCCAGAAGAACAACAATAGTCTCATCCAAATCTAACTTCGTTTTCCCAACCAATAAAGAAGTCATCACAGTATTATACTTCTTCGGTAGAGATACTAGTAGTAGAACAGCTTTTCCCATCCTTTAATTTTTCATCCAAATTATTTAGCTGGTTGATTAAGCCATTAAAACGATTCAGATGATCTCTTAAATCTCCGTCTTCTTCCATCTTGAGCCCAAACAAATCTTTCTTGAGAAACAGCTTGTTGGCCAAAGACTTTGAGTGATAAGTCTTCGTTAACTTCTCCCACAAATTCTTGGGATTGTCCTCTTCAAGAACATCATACTTGATTTCCGGTGCAAGGGCCAACCAGATCGTTGATGCCGCACGTAACTTCATGTCTCCCCACTTTGTATCATCAACTTCAGCAGGCTTCTTCCCTCCGAGAGTCGAATATAACCCTCGTTGAATTAACAGATAATTTACCGTACTTTGCCACAAGGTAAAATTGTTTCTTCCATTAAACAATTCAATTTCAAATCCCCAAACTTCTCCATCATGAACCTTGGCTCTGATACCAATTGTTAGGGGGAACACACACAAATATAGAACCAGACAAACAATGTAAAACACACACTCAATATATGACGAGGAAAAACCCACGTATCCAACTTGTATTAATAATCAAAACAATTATCAATAATACAATAAATCTCATCAAACGGTATTCACTCAAGCGATACTTAAGTCAAACAATACTCAAACATACATCAAAACAATAACATGACTATGTATATATAGTCATCACAAACTTAGTTAACAAGACATACGTAATCTGATTACAATAATAATTGTCTACCCATACAATTATTACTCATTTCCATTATAATAATAATTGTCAACAAATACAATTATTACCCAACTCAATTATGATAATAATTGTCTACCCATACAATTATTACCCAATTCAATTATGTTTTCTATTACCAAACTCATACTACCTATTGGGTTTAAACACGACAAATTGATCATTTTTTGAAATGATTCAAATCGGAATCATAAAAAAATATTATTTCAGCGAATATGTTAATTTTACAACCACCCAACCAGTAAATCACATAGGTTTTAATGTAGGTGATTTGCAGTACACTGCGGATGGGGAAGTCGTTATACAAAACAGAATTGGTGGATTAAAGCGCCGACGCAACAAATTTGTTTATTGCTCGAGTACCTGCTGCTCGCAACTTTTGTTGTTGGGATCCCATCAATTAATATACATTATTTTTCTTATCTTCAATTTGTACATCAGTAAAATATATGTTCCTACATTAATTTAAAATTTAAAAATAGAAATAGGACACTAGCGTATGTAAGTGTGCCACATTAGTACTTTCTTCGCAAATAAGATAATCAGGTAATAAATTATATTTTTGTCATAGATAATAATTTATTAAACTTTGTCAGAAACGAATAACAAACCAAGAGAATGGATTATTTTAATTCTTCAATTCACGATCTCATATGGGGGATCACGGTTCAAATCAGACATTTAAACAGGAGTGAAAGAGTGATTTACTTCGTTACAAAAAAATAATTTTTTTTATTAATTATGTAGATTTAGATAAAGAAAACTTTTCTGGCAAGAGTAAGGAGAAAAATCTGAGTGAGAGAAGTTATTTCATAATTTTATACCAACATAGCTAAGTTCATTTGAATATTTAAAAAAATCTCATTACACAATTTTGTTCAATTCTCACCTAGCAATAACATTTCTTTTACCGTTATAATTAATTAAAATTGTTGATCTTCCAATTACATATTCAAGATAGCAGTATAACACATTTTTCTTTGAAGCCAAGAATAGTTAACTGTACTTCAATTTAAGGAATAATTGAAGAGAATCATATTGTTATTAGTAACGTTGTTCTCAACAACCGACTAGATTATCATCTGATTTAATCTTACTTTTACATATATAATTATTTAAAGTAAATTAAATATCATAATGTATTTGTAGGAAAGAAAGTTGTTCCATCTCACAATACCAGTTCTTTAACTTTTTACACCTAATTTTAAAGTACGTAACAATCAATCAATCATAGCATACCTGCATATCTATTATTTTAATTTTTTATTTTTTCCGATGTCCTCTCCCTTTTTTGCGTCTCAAATTTTTTGAAAAATAGTAAAAAGTTATAATATACAACTTAACTACATCTACTTTCCCCCTATACAAATTTTATACATTAAATATTAACTAACTTGTACCACTTTACTTCTCATCACTACTGATTATTTGAAGGGCGCTTGAAAAAAGTGGGGATTAGAGATCTCCAACCAAAAACCCAAAGATGAACCCTTTGCCGGTCAAGTAGATACAGTTAAAGAAATACCGGATTATATTACTGTTACAACAAATAGTGCATCTTTAAATAAAGTGAATATTAAAGTGAAATGAACGTTCAATCTCTCTCTGCTATGCAAGTCCTGCTTAAAACACACTCTTCCCAGTCCTCTCCAACAAATGAATGAACTTGCCTAAGATCAAGATGACAGACGGAGATGTAATTAATTGATCAAAGAAAAACAGAAAAGGAATAGTACAAATGCACTTCATATTTCATTTCATCAAATGGTTCAGAAGCTCTAGAAATCTGACACGAAATATAAGCAAAACTATAAAGGAAAAAGAAGACTAAAAAAATCAAAATCTTCAAATGGCAAAAGCGCAAACCAATATTTACTGCCTTCTAGGCTTTTACAAAATATAAATATTCACAATCCAGACATCCAACGATGCAGCCTTTGCTAAATCACCATTGAACCCCGCCTCTCAAAATCATAGCAACTGCTACAGAAACAGGAGAACACAATACTTTAGCTTTTCAGAAGAGAGATACTTCCTGCATCTCTTTGACTAGGGCTACAATCCATGTTCTGGAAGTTACATACACAGATACCAAGCTAGGATGGATAAGAATCAGCATCAGGGTAAGTTAAAAACGTTACCAATTCAATTATCGAACTTCGATAGCTCAAATAGCATGTTCACCATAAAATAAATGTTATGCTATCCCTGTCCAAGACTGGAATTATACTTTCCTGAAGTAGTCACAAACTTATACTCCAGCAAAATAACCAAACATTAGACGCGGATTCCTTCAAGAAAAACACAATGAATTGTTCTAATCAGATATAACAATCTCAATTCTAATGAAATAGCCTAAAAATATTTTTTAAAGTAAAAATTTACCACATACTAACCTTATTAATTACTTCATCACTAATATTTGAAGAAAATACTACTCTGGTTTTTTAATATTTTTCGTTTGACTTTTCTGCACGTAATTTAAGGTGCTTTGACCGAATAGTTAAAACAATTAGTTTTTAAATTTTTTTTTGTGAATTTTAGTATAAGTTATATATTTTAAATCAAAAAAGAAAATTTTAAGAATTATTATTTTAACTACCCGGTCAAAAGCACTTTGAGTTAGAGATGTGTGTAGAAAAGTCAAACGTCAAATATTAAAAAACAGAGAGAGTAATCTTTAACAAACTACTCACTTCTGACACTTATAATTAAAGTCAACAGAAAACAACAAATTCACATTAAGTTTACAAATTTATGTAGTAGTTTGATTTAAGCAAGTCAAACTGCGACATCTCAAGGAACCAGGGAAACAATTTTATTTTTTTACTGCATATGTATGAGAGCCTGGAAATAACCTTTAAAGATTAAGAAGGCTTCATTAGTTTTTTTATATATAAAAAAAATTACAAGCACATCTAATCTTGGGGGATGTTTGTTTGTCAGAAAATAATTTGATTTTGGAAGAAATTTTTGGAACTTCTATCCGGAAAAACATCTATTTTCATCTGTTCGACAATCATTCAAAAAAAGAGGAATTGTGAGAAAAAGTTCAAAATCTGGAAAATGTCTTCTTGTTTTATAAAGGTGGATTGAAGTCATTTTTTCCTAGAATCTAACATTTTTTAAGAAAATTTTCTCCACTGGAATACACTTGATTTTCCTTTAAACTGACAAACAAAAGAAAACCAGGAACGCATTTTTCGGGAATCAAACAAACCCCTGAAAAATAAAGATAATAAACATGGAAATGCTTTCCTGCTACTTTAAGAATGCCTGAAAAACAAGAAAGTTTTCATGGAAAAATTTTTCTGCGAAACAGTCTTAACAACTTCTTTAAGACATGAAAACAGGTGCTAACTTGCTAGAAACTCTACACCATACACAAGTAGAATTAGGGTGTAAGTCGTGGAGCGTCAAACTATTAAATTAGAACAATGTAACAACTGCTGCATAGGGCATATTATGGTATAACGAATAAATGGCAGCATTTACCTCGTTCTCATTTGCTTTCCATTTAGTTGTGATCTTTAAGCCTGTGTGCGAGGAAATGCTGATCCTGATGATGACGAATGAAGTGACCTTTTCACAAAGGAATGATCCAACAGCTGAGCGGCTGTGGGACGAGAAAATGGGTTAACTTGTAGGCACTTATGGATGAAATCTTGTGCATCTTTGGAGAGAGAATCAGGAACTGGTGGCGGAATACTATTCCCAATCCTAAATACTGCCTGCATCTGTAATGTCACAGAAATACGATACTGTCAAACTTTTAGCTCCAGCCAATTTGTAATGCATTGCATGATAAGGTGACCAATTGAAATATTATGGTATGTTTAATCTAAATACTGATCATCTAAAGGAAGAACGTCTATGCAATCACGTATTAATGTTGCCTACTTATGGCGCGGCTGGAGAGGTAACTTCTACTTCTTCCTTCCACACAAAATTATAGCTTACTTTAGGCTCTAGCGCATAACTCGTACTCTAAATTCAGAACTAAATTCGAGAACATGTACATGTTACCTAGACATTTGATAGTTTGGGTAACTTTACCGCATAGGTTTTCGTTTCTACAGTTGAGTATTATGTTCTTATGGCAATAAGCCATTCAAAGTATCTGGACATTGCATTTCCATATATAACAAGTATTTTATGATAACTGAATCAATGTCTTATATACTGCCCTGCCTGTAAATATAACATTTAGTGTAGTTAAGTCTGCTGATTGCGAGGGGCTGAAACTTGACTTCCCTACCACTCCTCTTGATAGAAAAAAATATTTGCAGAGCGGATTCTGTTCCATATTGGTATCACTAACAGATAAAACCTAACATAGCTCCTATACAAATATATATAGATATATAACAAGTATTTTATGATAACTGAATCAATGTCTGATATACTGCCCTGCCTGTAAATATAACATTTAGTGTAGTTAGTCTGCTGATTGCGAGGGGCTGAAACTTGATTCCCTACCACTCCTCTTGATAGGAAAAAAATATTTGCAGAGCGGATTCTGTTCCATATTGGTATCACTAACAGATAAAACCTAACATAGTTCCTATATATATATATATATATGAAGAACAGTATAAATTGGAATATAACAAAAAATTTGGGAATAGATCTTATTGTGTAAATAAGGTGGAGAGAATTGTACAGTAATCATCAACTATTACAAGTAAGGCCTGTTGCCACTAACACTATAAGTGCTGTGTGCCTACTCTGGCCCATGAGCAGGTCGACAACAGGGTATGGAGACATTGGTTTAGAAATTCTAGTAATCAACCCTTTACTTTAGGGGAAAAAACATGCAAAACTTTCAGAATATTGTTGAGTCCAACACTTGGACCCAAGCCTAGTCTAGACTCTCTCATATACCTCATTCCAAAATTTAAATCGGCAGCAAACCACATCCTTTATCTTTATCTCATCTTCTCTCTTTCAAAGCTTCATATGCTAAACTCGATTTGTCCTTCGTCTACATAATTGCAACAAAAGAGTATTATCTCTAAAAAATGGAAATAATAAATTGTTCTCAAATGACTTGCCATTAGTAGCTATAATTTATAAAATATTTCACAAGTCACAATATCTAAACCTGTGCTCGAGAGATAGCTGTCCATTTGAAACACGACAATCACGCCTTCCCATCCCTACAATCCCAGAACCATTCAACTATACAACTGACTGTGAAGGGTAAAACCCAAACCTAAACCATGTTGAAAGGCTAGCAACCCACCCGCTTGCAAAGTTTCAAATTGTTTTACTCTCTTTAATTTCCTTCTAATTTTCTGTATCTTTCTCTTCACATACCGTCATCTCTGTCCCAACCAAAAATCTATATACATTTAACTGTACTATACCAAGTGTTAGTGTGTACTATAACTTCTAAATTCTTTCTAGCACCAGGGCTATCCGCTGAGGTAAGGCAGCCATCTCCGCCTAGGGTTGTTCTGTAACACATGTTCTGGTTCTGAAAGAAAAAAAGAACCTTCGAATCTACTGGCTCTTGTACATACCAAGTGTAACTATATAAACTGAAAAAGGAATATAGACAAGAGTAACAACTCGGCATCTATCCGTTACTTAGGTCCGTCTAGGTAAATATAACTTCTAACATGTTGGGTGTTACAGGTGATCTCCTTAAACTTGCAACACCAAAATAGTTGAAAAAAATTAATTTGGACCAATGAGGACCGTAGACTGTAGTGAATTTTCCAAAAAACTACTATACATTGGTACGATATATTTATATTATTACTATGTAGAAAGAACTGCTGATGAAAAGTTTATCTTAAAATAATAAAAAGCAGAGGAAGCTTTTAGGGCAGATATAGGGCATTTTGGCAAAAACCTCTCATAAGAGGAGAAAAACAAAGTACCACCTCGCCTACTTTTTTTCTCACCCTTTAGAGGCCATTTATAATAAAATAACGTGTAGATCTGGAATATCATTGTACTCATTCAGTGGTTTCAGAATATCAATCTGCTTTCGCTACACATCAACTTTTTGCAGATTTTACCAGAAAATTATGCAGGTTAAATATACATACAAGCATGAGAATTGAGTAGAGAGATTTTTTGGCAGGGGGAGAAGAGGGAACTTATTGATTTCAAGATAGTTTACATACACCGTCCAAAGGGTGGTACGGGAGTTGACCAGTCAACAACTCCAAAACAGTGCACCCTAGACTCCATATATCTGCTGCTAGCCCATAACCCTGTCTCCTTCTAACAACCTGCACATTGAAAAAAACTCAACTAAATCAACGAGTTGGCTGTGACACACATGCTGACAATTTACAAAATGACACCCAAGTCATTTGTATTTATTTTTTTTAAACAGTGCCAGCACTATTTCAACTAACATTTCAACACTATTACCTAACAGATAAAATGTTTATGCTTTGTGAGAGAAAAAATAAAGCATATTTATTTAGCAAAAAAAATTTTAGGAAATTTTATCTCCTAAATATAACAGCAGAAGGGTTTTCATTTTGCATTAAAATAAAGCATAATCTTCTGCATTTAAATTAAAGCATAGAGTGGTATGATTACTGTAGCTGCCATAATCTTGGACCTTCTATTACTTCAAATTACAGCTGAGGACTTATTGATTTTCCAGTCCTTAATTGTTGCCTCTAACATGAATAGCTAATATAGTAATATGTGCAGAATTATTAGTGTTAACATCTAGAACTTAGCTCAGTCCCATACTCCCATATGTTCAAAATTCAAATAAGCGAGCAAGAACGTTGGACAAACGAGCGAGCATGCTGCGTTGACAAGCAAGAATTCGCACGACAAGCGAGAGAGAGTGTGGATGCACACAAAACTCTGACTTTAACGAAATGTAAATTAAACGTTGAGGCATACCTCAGGAGCCATCCAGAAAGCTGTTCCCTTGCAGGATTGAACATCATTCAACTTGGTGGCCTGTACAACAGTTAGACGGAAGCGGGATTTTATAGGACTAGCAAAAAAAAAATCAAAGAGTAAGGTCAAAGATGAAGTGTAATAAGAAAACCTTTGCTAAACCAAAGTCAGCGAGTTTCACTGTTCCATTAGTATCAACCAATATATTTGCACATTTGATATCCCTGGAAACCAAGCAACATAATGTGAGACTTCAAAGCCACTCCGTAAATGACCTCAATAATTTATCAAGCGCATTCTAACATCACTAAATGTTCGATTAAATCTCAATTAAATTTCTCAAACAATATAAACAGAAAAACATAATGACATATGGAAGTTATTTGCCACTTTGACTAGCACCACATATACAAACTTGTAAAGTAGAAAGCAGACAGAAAATTTATACTTGACTATTTAATTAGAGCAGAACTACTGAGAGAAATGATGAAGATTCGAAACACACACATCGAGCAAACATTTTAAAAAATGAAACATTAACTAATCTGATAATAACCACCTGTGCACCACATTTCTGTCATGCAGATACTTCAAACCATTTAATATTTGCCTCGTGTATACAGAGACTTGGGAATCTTGAAGGTGATACTGCTGATAGAGACTCAAAAGAGATCCTTTGCTAGCCAGTTCAAGAAAGATATATAGATTTGATTCAGTCTGCGAAAAGCAAGGGGGAGAAAGCTTGTAATTTAGAAGTCACCATCTGACCAAACTTTTACAGGGAACAAATACATGCTAAATATTAACAATTAGAAAGCTACACTGTCATTGTGTCCAACAAAACTTTTGGTCAAGAGAAATTCGCTGAAAGTAGTATTTCAAATCGGATATTGAACAGAGGTAGGTTTCAGAATTCAGATCATATCATCCCACCAATAAATAACCAGTAACCACTTTGCAAATCGAACAAGCTATGTAACCCGGACTCGGGTACAGGTCACAGACACAGACACAGGTGTGAATCCAAGTGTCAGACTAAATTTCTATTAGGTTAAGATTTGTGTATATAGATCTGAAATTGGACATGGGTGCGGGGATTCGGCATCTAACTTTCACATAAGTGAAAGAGTTCATCCCTTTGGTTTCAGCATAATGCGGATTGGGTCAAAAACTTTATTTATATGCAATACGCATCCTTTAGGTTTTTCATACCCTTACAATGACCACCCTTCGGCCGATTTTCCGTTAACTTTGATCGTTAAGTAACGGTTGGCAAGGGGGTAAAATGATGATATTACGTATAAATTTTAAAAAAATATATATTAAAAATTCAAAAAAACACAAAATAAAAAGTAAAAAAAGTTAAATCTTTTTATAGTGCGAGTACATATATATATATATATTTATTTATTTATAATGTGCATAATAATTATAAATATATCAAAAAATATCATTTAACTTTAATATTTTAAAGATGGAATAGTTAAATTGAAAACCTAAAAAAAGTTATTATTATTATTTTTAGAAAGGGCTTAAATCGGTTTAACACTTGTATCAAATTTTTTTTAAAAAAAAATCACTATATTTTTTACTATTTTTTCCAATTTTTTAAATTTATTAATGTTTTATTGAAATATTTTATATGTGCTATCTCCGTTTTACCCCAGTCAACCGTTACTTAACGGTCAAAATTGACAGAAAATCGGCTAAGGGGTGGGTACTGTAAGAGTACAGAAATCTAAGGAATACATATTGCATAAAATTAAAGTTTTTAACCCAATCTGCAATTAGCTGAAACCGAAGGGATGCAAAGTGAAATTAACTCTAAGTGAAATTATGCCTAGTTTTTATAATTCACATTTGTAAATTAGTATCTTCAACCAATAAAAAAACATATACATACTGTTTATGTCAAATTAATAGCATAGATCAAAAGTATAACATGGAAATAGTAATCTATGCGACATCCCTCTCTATAAAAACATTTACATAATTGTTCATGTCAAATTAATAGCATACATCAAAAGTATAACATGGAAATAGTCATCTACGGACATCCCTCTCTAAAATTAAGTTGTTGCGAGGCCTAGTAAATCATTTAGAACTATATTGCCCGAAGTTGAAGTGTCCGGTTTTCCTTATAAAGGATCCGATTCAGATTCCATACCCACACCCATGTCATGTCCGGTCAACACGGGTATGAGGGCAAAATTGAAGAGTCCGGGTAACGGAGCTAACAAGGATGGATATCACACATAAATAGTTCCAAACTCAAGATCAAGAAAAGATGTCCTTTTAAGATCAGCTCTGTTACCCTGACACTATAATATCATCCCTGTACCCTTGTCTACCACTTGCCTCAGACATGGGCATGGGCATTTGACAATTCATTTTAGGCCAATAACATGCAAAACATTCAAAAGATAAATGAGTCCGACACTTGGACAAATCTAGCTGAATATGGGTAACATAGACAGGATCTAATACAAATGTTTTCTTCAGATACTAGCATCAATCCTCTCCTAGTCCCAATATCACATATAAACTTAATTTGTGTCGTTAAACACCATCCCAGAACATTTTTCTTAGTGGAATCAATCAGAAAACAGTTTTTGAAGAAGAAGGCATAATTTAGCTAATTCTTGTATACCATTGTCCTACAGGCTACATAAAAACAATTTGTTCTGCAAGTCCATTATACAGAATCTACTGTCAACTTTTTCATTGGAAAAAGAAAAATTGAAAAAATACCTGTTCGGTACCAAGATATCGAACTATGTTTTCGTGCTCGAGTTTACTCAAAAGATCAATTTCCTGCAGAAGTAAACAACAAATGATGAGAATGATATATCAACAGGAGACGCCAAGACAAGCTATCAATTATTGGAAAGAAAAGGCCTATAAAAGAAACTACAGATATAATTAGAAAGATCACAATTTTTTAGAGGACTTGAGCAGTCACCTGTTCCAGTTGGGTGATACTTTGTCTTCCTTGAACACCCTGATCAAGCAAAGAAACTTCTTTCACAGCCAAAAAGAAGCCACCACTGTCAACACAAAAGAAGATATCAATTATATTCAAGACAAATATTTAAATATATAATTTATTCCATTATACTACACATGAAATATGAATACAGTGACAGATGAAGTTTGGAAAATAAGCAAGGGCCTTAAAAAGAGAGCAATGCAATTCAACCAAAAACTAGAAACTGTATTACCTTGGAGGAATAAAAATGACTGAGAAAGAAACTACAAACTTCACAATCTCAATGCATCTATTGCTGGTCGCAGAAACGTAAAAAGAAGGTAGTCATGTTTTTTATTTTAAGATGACAGGATCCATATGTGAAAACGACAGTTGAATTAATGACCACTACTAAATACATGTTCTTCATTTAATCTTCTACCCAAATCTTGGCTTAGTGGTATATACTTTAAAAAATAAAATTCCGATGATTAAAAAAATAGTAAGTCCGAATTAAGGGGTACTACACATAAATCTGCCTCCGGTAAATTTCTTGACTCCTTCTGGGGGCACTTTGTACCCTTGAGAGTAGTCGAACGATATATGAGGTTAAAACTTAAAACACTAGTGATTTCTCCAAGACAAAAAATAAAAGCAAAAGGGAGCATATTTATTGATATGCAAACTTACATTAGTAGAGTTGGTATGGTTTAAAAAGATATTCTTCACAATTTGCATTAAGGCAGATTCCTGTCCAGCTGGAGAGGAAGTCTAAATGCAGAATATTAAAAAATGTGCCCAAAACAGGTTTTGGACAATTACGAGCTGGGTATTGTCCTGCATCAGTGATAAGTCACTCCTCCATCTTCTTTGATGTTAGTCAAAAGGGTCACAATAGATAAGCAATGTGAAATTAAACTTCCAAGAGAGATTATGATGTGATAATGGTGATCACATTAATTCCTTAATGCTCATCAAAGACAACTTGATAACCCTCTACTGATGGAACTATCATTATTAAACCCAAAAGGACTGCAATAAGTAGGCATAAATCAGTTGGAGCTTAAAATTTTGTCACAGCCTACAACTATTCACTGTTTAATCTCATTAATAAAATGATCCCTTTCACAGTTGAACTAAATTGGAAGATTGGCCTTTATTAATTAGATTCTTTATTATTTTCGAGAAGAAGAAACACTATAATTATGACATAATTATTAGCTCGTGATGAAATTAACGATCTACCCAAAACATTTTTTACAGGTTTAGGAATATATCTGCAAAACATTTTTTACAGGTTTAGGAATATATCTGCTGAAAAATACCTTCATCACTGTCGTAAAAAGCTATTGTGCTTTCAGTAATAATCCTCAATACAGACATAAACTACTACTCATATCATAATATAATCAGTTACTTACTCGGCAATTCCTTCATATACCGACCCAAAGGAGCCACGTCCCAACAGCTTCCCCTTCTCCCAAGAGCTTATAATCGGTCTAGATTTCCCTTGAGGTGAAACATTGGAAGGAGGGTCCGTGGTTGTACTCGAAGAATCATCTTCATTAGAAGTCGTAAACATATTATCCTCGGAAACCACGTTCCTCTCTCTTTCACCATTCCTTCCACCGCCATCATCCTCATCAGAACTAAATCCACCTCTTCCATACACAAACTCATTATTCTCATCACCATCCGGCGCAAACGACTTCAATATGTCCCAAGTAGAGCTATTATCATCAATAACCGGCAACGCAATAGCCGGAGGAGGCATTAAAACTGGAGGCCTAACACCGTTAATCCCTCTCACATTACTAACCCTAACAAACTCATTGTCCACCTCAGCATCGTCACTAACATTCATTCTACCAACCCTAACAGACTCATTTTTCGCCTTGCCAAGATCACCATCACCAACATTACTAACCCTAACAGACTCATTGTCTACCACATCACGATCACGAACACCAACCTTACTCATCCCAACAGACTCATTTTCCACCTTATCCCGATCACGATCACGATCACTAACATTAACATTCTCACTAAACTTATGACCCAATTCAGTAACTCTAAAGCTCTTATCCAACTTATTCAACCTCGACCGGGGTAAAATATCCGAAGACGAACGGAGCTTCCTAGACTCCCATTCAGCAGCAGGAATCGCAAAATCATCGGGGCCAGAAAGTCCTAAACTCTGACAAATCATATCAAACTCTCCATCAATCCCTTCAATTCGAAAACTAGTACGATCATTAATCGGAGAAATATCAAGCGAACGAGTCCGGATCGGCGAGTCGGGCGAGTCAAAAGAAGTCGAATTAGAAGTAGAAGGCTCATAATCAACATTCTTGAGCGCGTTTCGACGATCGAGCTTGGGCTTTCGTGGCTTCATCTTGTTGTGCTTTGACTCAATTGGCTTCATCTTGGGCTTTAGTTGAAACCAGGTATCTGATACATAAATATGTGTGTGATTGTGTGTAGAGTATGTTAAAGTAGCTTCATCGTACTTGGTCTAGGGTTTATGTGAATTTTAGTAAAGTTTCTCTCTCTAAAAATTGTGTTTTTTTTTGTTGTTGTTGTTGTTGGTGAGAGAAGGGGGCAGATGTATGTTTGACTAGTACTACTAGTTGATACTATTACAGGAGGTAAACGAACAATAAAAGAACGCGGTAATGAAGTGGGGTCCATGGGAACTAGTTTATGTTCGTTTTCGTTCACAGACGGCGAGACCGCTGCCTATGTAACTTCTATTTCGTGCACGATTATAACTTCCACTCGCATAATATTAAATCATACTGCATTTCATTTTAACCCTACAAAATAGTTTCAACTAGTGCAATAATAGAATCTCGACAAATGAATATCTTTAGACCAAAAATATATATATTTATTTTATTTATTTAGAGTGATTATTTATTTATTAATTATTAAATATTTTAATCATTTATTGATAAATAAATATTTATTCATTTAGATATTATTTTCAGGTTTTTTAATAATTTCCTTACTATATTTTATTTTAAAATGTACCTAGAATTATTATGGTTGTAATATTTTGGTGACAATTAATTAAATTAATATTTTATATTTTAAATTAATTTTACATGCATGTATGCTTGAAAACGTACAATCATGTGTATTCACTTGGTATAATAATGACATAATACGTTCAATATGTATTCAAATGTTAGATATTTATAAAGTCACTAATAATCTATATCTTTCGGATCTTATTTTAACATCCCAGTCTTAAACTAATAATGATCAATAAGTGTTTATTTGATTAAATATATTCATATATTTATATAAAGATAAATGTATATTCAAATTATTGCGATTATTCATATATATTTAGACATGACCTATAAAGACTTATTTTTTTTATTCATTAATGCATTTAGCTAATTTATTCATTAAGCCCATTTGCCGAAATTGGGACCAGAATAAATTATTTATTTGTTGAGATTATTCATTTATCGAACATTAATTTATTGAGAATCTAGTATAATAGCTTGTTAAATGATATTTTCTTTTCTTTTTTTGAAACATATGTTCAGCCGAACACGTGATCATTATATTTTCATTTATTAATTTATGTATTCTGAAAAACTCAACAACAATATTACAAGTCGAAAATTTGAATATATTAAAATTTATATACATATTTGTTTCGACATTTATAGTCGCTGCCTTGATAAATATAACTATAAACACCAAATTATTGAAACAACTCAATGCTAAAACATTGTAACGATTGACATATGTATTCGTCTTCATCTGAGATGCAATTATTACCCTTCATAATATATCATTTAGCATATCCCTGAGCATGACATGTTTATTCTTTAAACCTGATTGTTCTTTGCAGTAGACAACATGTTATCCTAACATATGTATACAAGATATATACAAGGGATAATAAGCACCCTCTAAAAATAATGAATCATAAGTTTATAATGTACAATCATGTGATACTCAGTTTGTTGGGTATATTTCTAACACTACGCGCAACAATGAGTCAGTTATATATATCACGATTAAGCAACAACATGCAATTAAACCAAATAACGAAACAAAACACGAAGGCAAAACAACAAGATAAATTAGTAACTGAATTGACAAAGATCGAATAAAACACTTAGCTCTCACAGAAGCTTTATCAAGTCTGAAAGAACTATGAACAGCTGAGACGCCTAACCTTCGAGAAGTCTAGACTGTTCTTGAAGAGATTATTGTCCCACTTACGCTGTGTTGGGTTGCAGCAATATCACTTTCAGGATACAACAGCTCAGAGTACTTCGTCCACAGATATGTAGCACTCAACAACGACATGTACCTCAGTTCGCCCAGAAAACCTATGATATATTCTGTATATTATGGAGGAGAGAAATAGAGATATGTAGCAGTTAGGGTTTCACGATTCTGTGTTTACAGTATCAGTCACTCTATTCCATACGTTTTGTTTATTATATATATATATAAATATATAACCCAAAATGTAACTGGATATATTACATTAATTAAAATAAATATTCAGACTTAAATTGCATTTAATGAATATTTCCAGAAACGTAACAGCCAGCCCATCAGGATTTGCACTCAGCAAATCCTGATCCAGGCACGTCAGGATATGTCCATCAATGGATAATGCACAGGATTAATCCATCAACGGATAATTCAAACCGAACATCAACTGATAAATCCACACTGAACTTCAACGGATAAATCCATCAACATATAATCCATACTGAACTTCAACGGATAAATCACATTGTACTTCAACGGATATCCATCAACGGATAGTGAGTTATGTGCATCAATGGATGTTGCTTAACAAATCCTTATCATTATACCGATTCAATATTCATCATAAAACAATATAATAAGTCATCAAATATTTTAATTAAACATAAAGTAAAATTCCTCTTTACTTAATCAATGTGGGACATAACCCACAAATCCATTTCAAGCTACCAACTTCAATTCAATTTCTATATGGATTACACTAAGAAAATGACTTAGATCTACACATGAAAGTTTAAGTTCTCATTGTAAGGAATAACCTCCAATTAGTTTTAAGAAAGTACATCAAGAACATGTCTAAAACATGCCTCAAACTTTCCATTTTCTAACAATCCCCCACAAGTCCATACATAAATGCATATCAGATTTTATCATGACTTGCTTTTCAGAGTCGGTACCCTGCCGGGTTTGAACCCTCTTAGGTCCCTTACTTCGATGGCTACTGGATATAGATGGAATGTTTCACCTTGAACCTCTATCCATTTGGTGTAACCACACTCCATAGACGACGACAAGTCAAAAGGCTATGATGCAGATCTACGACTTTGAGACGTTATGGTCGTGTCTCAATCCTGTTCGTCGAATGCTTCAAGGAATAACCCTTTCCTCTAATTGCGACCACATAATTGCATTCGCTTAGCTGGGCATCTCCAAAGATGTATTGCCAACATCTCGTCTTACGACTTTACCTCATTCAGAGCTTATAAATCCTGACACGGTATTTGGTCCATCAGGATTTATCAAATTCTGATATAAAACCGTTTTCATCAGAGTTTATTAAATCTCTTGTTGACTAACAGTTCAAGTACCTCTTAAGGTTTACAGGGGATAGACTCAGATACATAAGTATCTTAAAGTATATGGCAGAGATACTGTCAATTCATCCTTACAACTTATTATTACCATATTGAATACACTTCAAGGGATCTCCTCTCAGGTGTATTGGTTTCCCGCTGTTGATGAATTATGATGGGTTATTAGTCACATCCCCAACCTCGACTCAAGCCCTTTAGTTAGCGGATCAGCTATATTATCTTGAGTTCCTATGAACTCTATAGTAATAATCTTATTAGAAACAAGACCCCTTATAGACTTTAGTCTAACTTGGATGTGTCTCTTTGTTTTAGCATTATACTTAACATTTCTTATCTTGTAGATAGTTGTACGACTATCACAATGAATAGAAATGGAAGGAAGCGGTTTTCTTACTACAAGTAACATTCTCATGAGTCCATGTAACCATTCAGCATCCGTCCTCGTGGAATCAAGTGCACACAACTCAGCCTCAAAAGTAGACCGAGTAATCAAAGTCTGTCTAGAAGACTTCCAGGATACTGCTCTACCCGCAAGGGTAAACACATATTCAGTCACTCCATTGGAACCAGATTTCTTAGTTATCTAACTTGCATCACTGTACCCCTCGAGTACCCCCGTAAATCTCCGGTAATGCAAGCCAAGGGAAATAGTTCCCGTGAGATATCTAAGAACTCTATCTAGTGCCTCCCAATGAGTCTTGTTTGGACAGCATGTATATCTAGCTAACTTAGATACAGAATAAGAAATATCAGGTATAGCCATAGTAGCAAGATATTGCAAACTCCCAATAATCTGAATACCTTAACTGAGATACAGGAACTCCTAAACTATTCATGACTATGGTAACTTTTGAATCATATGGTGTACTAGAGATTCTATATTTTGAATAACCGTACTTCTCAAGTATATATTTCTCTATGTAATGAGTTCGTGACAATGTTATTCCATCGGTTGACCGAGTCAACTTGATCCCAAGAATCACACTAGCCTCACCCATATCTTTCATTTCAAAGTGCCTCTTCAAAAAATTTTTTTGTCTCATTAATAATCTCAATATTGGTTCTAAACAACAGAATATCATCTACATACAAGCACATAATCACACAACCATTACCTCTAACCTTATAGTAGACACACTTGTCACTTTCATTTACTAAAAACTCGAAGTCTAAAACAGTTTCATCAAACTTTTATGCTAGTCTATTGGTGCTTGTTTAAGGCCATAGACGGACTTGACTAGTTTACATACTTTCCTTTCATTACCAGAAGCAACAAATCTCTCAGGCTGGTCCATATAAATCTCTTCTTCAAGGTCACCATGAAGAAAAGCTGTCTTTACATCCATTTGATGGATGATAAGACCATGTATGGAATCCAATGCAATAAGCATTCTGATTGTTGTCATTCGGGCAACAGAGAGTATGTATCAAAATAGTCAATGCCTTCCATTTTCCTAAAGCCCTTAGCAACTATCCTAGCCTTGTGCTTATCTATTGAACCATCAGGGTTTAGCTTCCTCTTGAAGATCCATTTACATCCAATAGTAGAACACTCAGGAGGAAGATCAATTAACTCCCATGTTCCGTTAGAAACATTTGAGTCAATTTCACTCTACACAGCGCCTTTCTAATGCCTTAACTCCGAAGAATCCACAAGTATACCAGTCTTCATAGGAAATACTTCCTCAAAGAAAGTTGTATCACGAAACTCAACTATTGTATTCACCATAATACCATCCATGTCAGATTTTAATACTAAAAATCTCATATCAGTAGTGGTTTCAAGATAGCCCAGAAAGATACAATCAATAGTTTTTGGACCTAGTTTCTTTCTCTTGTGTTCAGGGACAAGCGCCTTAGCACGGCACTCCCACACACGAAGATAATTCAAACTTGTCTTACATTTTTTCCATAATTCATATGGTGTCTTGTCCATATGTTTCAGAGGGACTCTATTCAGAATATGGCAAGCCGTATTCAGAGCATCTCCTCACATGTACTTAGGCAACCCAGAATTAATTAGCATACTGTTAATCATGTCTTTAAAAGTTCTGTTCTTTCACCCTGCCAGCCCATTAGACTCGGGTGTGTATGATGGAATAACCTCATGAACTATACCATTGCTTGCACAAAATTCATTATACAAGGTACTCGTATACTCACCACCTCTATCCGTTGAATGGTATCTATGTCACTTTATAACGCTCCGTAAATTTTTGAATTGATGATTTGTACTCAAGTTGTTAGTGTTTTTAACGTGTTTTTGTAGTATTTTGCATTTCAGGCATTTATCAGGAATCCAGGTGATTTGGCATTATTTTGATGCTAATATGATGTTAGGATGGTGTCTAGAATAAAAGCTCGTGTAAAGACCAGCTCAAACCAACAAGAAAAGAAGAAGTCCGAAAATTCTCCAGAGAGTCAGCGCGCCCGCGCTGTAGAAGCGCGCGTACAGCGCGCCTGCGCGCGCCGGGTCGGGATTTCAAAATCCTGATTCTCCTCTGATTTTGATCCAGAAGACTTATAATCTGCATGGGCTGCTATATAAACATAACTTAAGGTCGTTTTTCATAACAAGACGTATCAGAGCTTAATGAGAAGGCGTAGAAGACCGTATAGCACAATTCAACCAAGGCGAATAGGATCTAGTTTATTCTTGTGATTCTTTGTTTTAAGTTGTAACTTTGGATGCTAGTTTTCTTGCTTGTGAACCTATACTCTTATTTCATACTTGGTTTATTATTTATTTAGCGTAAAGACTACGTTTATTATACCATGCTTTCATCGGAACCCACGTTGATGATGAGTCCAAATATGGGCTAATCGTTATCGTGGGGTTCTAACGGATTTATTTATGGATTTTTTTAGTTAATTTGTTTCGATGCCTTAGTGTGTGGTGATTGTATGATAACCTAGTATTGTTTGTGCTTATTCGTCTTATGAGCGTCGCGAACTTATAAGATAGCGCGTTAATCTTTAATGAAGCGAAAGTGAATTTAAGGGTTTAGAACTTGCCATGCTAGCATATGTTCATGTATTTGATATGCATAATTCGTAGGTAATTTTAACCATCTTACTTGCCCTATGTAATCATGATAGATAACTTGTTCATTAAACCGTTATATTGTCAAATTCTATAGATATATAGGGTCTCAATATAATTGGTGTATATTCGGCTTCTATCTCTTTTGTGGATGTCTGGTAGTATGGTATTCGTACAACGAAAGTTGGCGTTTATCAGTTTCGTGTTATCTGATTAGTGTCATCACCATTACATGCTAAAGTTAAGAATGAAAAGGCTATTGAATGAAGTATTTAATGAAGTTAGAATCACATGTTTGTGTCATATAGTATTCAACTCTCTTTACTCTCTTAGGTAATGTTCTTTAGTATAATCTCTTAGTTAATCTTAGTTATAAACAACCTAAATTTGTTATTCGTATTAACATTGGATAATAACCATACCGTTGTTGCATAAATACATTGATTAAAATTAACCTAAACCAGTCCATGTGGGAATGAACTAGAATTAATTCTATATTACTTGCGATCGCGTATACTTGCGTGAGTATTAGCGCATGTTCTAGCCCTAACAAGTTTTTGGCGCCACTGCCGGGGAATTCGGTGTTAATTTTTAGTTTATGTGTTTGTCATTATTGGTCGTTAAAGTTTATTGACTCGGACATACTTACTTACTTATTTTCTTGTCGTGTTTCAGATACTCTAGCGAGCATGTATGCATACGCGTTCTCGGTCTCGTAAGAGAACACTGGATCAAGCTAAGGAAGAAGTTGTAGTTGAGAAGAAAGTTGAAGAAGAGATCTTAGTTGAGAAGGAAGAAGAACTTATTGCAATGGGAGAACCAGAAGCGAATCTGAAGGCTTTGATGGATTACTCTCAACCAAAGATAAATAATATTCAGTCTAGCATTGTTCGACCAGCCATCTCGGCTAATACCTTTGAGATCAAGTCGAGCACGATTTAGATGATACATAACTCAGTTCAGTTTGGGGGTTCACCGACAGAAGACCCCAACATGCACATCAGAGATTTCATCAAGATCTACAACACTTTAAAGATCAATGGAGTTTCTGAAGATGTTATTAAGTTGAGGCTTTTCCCATTCTCTCTGCGGGGTAAAGCTAAGTTCCGGTTACATTCTCTACCATCAGGCTCTATCACCAAATGGGATGATCTTGCTCAAAAGTTTTTAACTAAATTCTTTCATATGGTGAAGACTGTTGCGATCAGAAACGCACTTACTCAATTTGCTCAGCAATCTGGAGAATCTTTATGTGAGGTTTGGGATCGTTATAAGGAGATTCTTAGAAAGTGTCCTCACCATGGGATGCCTGACTAGATGATCATTAACTGTTTCTATAATGGATTGTGTAACGACCGGGAAACTTACGTCTGTATTATATCATATTTATAATAAATTATGTGTATTAATGTGTCATTTATATGTAATTATCTGTCTAATCCTAATTGTTACGTGTTACGTGTAATCCGTGTCATTTCAGTATTTTAAAGATATTTTTCAGATATTTTATTTTGCATTCATCGCTTTCATTTCAAACGTTTTACGACCCAAACCATGATTTTAAAGCCAGTATTTCAAATAAAACAATGGGCCTTATTTTTCATCAAACGGCTTTTACCATCGCATTATTCTGAACATCTAGATATTTTATAAATTTTCTCGTTTTGTGAAAAATGACTTTTCCGGGCCCCATTGGGTATTAAAAACCCCACAAAAATCATATTTTTATTTTATAAAATTATAGGACTTTTATTTATACCATTTCTTTGTATTTTTACATTATTCACAATTTTTGGGAAATTTTGACATATATATTGCATACATAAAATATTTATAAATTAAATTTTAATACTCAAAAATTATAAAAATTAGGGCCAAATATTTTTATTAGATATATAATTAGCCCCTTATTTTATTTAGGAGTATTAATTTTGCAGCTATAAATACCCTAATTATTATTAATTTATTTAATTAAAAATCAGAAATTCTGCAATTTCCCCATATTTTCCAGAAATTAGGGTTTGGTGTTCTTGATTTCAACCGGAGATTTGATCGTGATTCCGACCTCCAAATCAGACATCTGAGTAGTAAATCGAAAGCTCATGATCTCTACTTTCTATTTCTTTCATCAATTTTGTATTTTGTTGCTTCGATTTTCAATTTGTAATTCTAGGGTTTATGCTAGAATTGGTACTTTTTTATTTTAGGGTTATCTGTTAAAATTGATGCTGGATATGGCTTTGTTTGATGATGTATGTTGGATTTCTGTTAGTTAATTTTACTGACGATAGCTAGATATCGTAGTTCGATTCTTAGGGTTCTTGAACTGATTTGGGTATTTACAAATCGTTGTGTTTTGGTTGATGAGAGTTATATGAACAGATTGCCCAGGTTGTGTAGATGATTATACGTATTTTTAAGTGATTTTTCCATTCCCAGATTTGTGATTCATGTTTTTGAGTGTTCGGCCCGTTTTTGAATTCACGTTTAGAGTTTGAATGATTGTTAGAAGATTTTGTTGTTAGAATCATGTAGAGTGTTAAATTTCTAGTCGATTGGCATCGGCTTTGTGTGATCTGGATTCCGTTTTCGGGTCGCCGGAGTTTGCAACAAAGCTCGCCGGCTGTTGCACTGTTTTTAGCCGGAGAAAATGTCACAGGGGTGGGTGGAGAAGGAGGATGGCAGGGACGAGTAGCTGGGACGATGGTGAATGGATTGGCAGCAAAAATCGAACCAAAACCGTGTTGTTTGGGCCAGGAATTGACTTCGCCGGAATCGAGTTCTAGTGGCCGGAACCTTGCCGGGTTCTGGGATTGTGAAGAACACCGGCGGGTGTTCATGCCAACCCGGACCCGACCCGGTTGGGTTCTAAGTCAACCCGGTTTCAATCCAATAAAACCCAATTTCATTTCCTAAAAACTGTTTCTGATATTTTTATTAATTATTTCTATTTTATAAAATCAGAAGTTAGTTTTGTAAATTCTAAAAAAATATAATTTAAATTCTGAATTTTTTTATTAATAATTCCTAAATTATGTTTTTAATTTATAAATTCGAATTTAGTGATGTAATTAAGTATTTAATTACTTATTTAATTATTTATCTATTTATTTATTATTTAGTAATTAAGTAATTAGTTAATAATTAAGGATTAAAATTTATCGAATATTACGAGTAAAGATTCGATAATTAGTTAAATAAAATGAGTAACTTGTATCTATACAGGTAATTGAACGATAAGTTCGATTATTATTATTGGAGCGATAGTTAATTATTCGTAAAATATCGTAATAATTATTCGTAACGAATAATTAAATACAAATAATCGATTAAACTGTAATAATAAACATAATAGTTTAATAATTATGCAAGGAATTCGAGTAACTCGTAGAAATATGAGTAGTTGATCGTTGAATTGGATTCTGATTCGAATAATAACTTATATATTCGATAATTAACGTATCAGATATTGATATCGATTATTTATTTGTAAATAACCGATCTAATCGAGTAAGTAATAATAAATTGTAAATATTTGTAATAAATTGTAATTAATCCTAATAATTAGGGATTAATTATTTTAAATTATTAAATAATTACTTATTAATTATTCATTTATTATTTATTAATTATTTAAAAATGATTAATTATTTCGATAATTAATCAAATAATTTTCAATAAATCATAACATATTCATTTTAACTCCAAAAATTATAGAAAAATTATTTTTGACTTTGATTTTTCTTAAATAATTATTTAAAAAATATTTTAGGGTTTAAAAATTAGTAATAATTATTTATATTGAATAATAAATTGAATTATCAGTGTTTAATTGATATTAATTAGATTGTTAGTCCGATTTGAGCGAAACAAAAGTCATTTGACTCAGAAAAATAAATCCTTTTCATTAAAAATAACATTAAGACCTAATTTCTTCTAGAAATTATTTGACTTTATTAATTGCTTGATTATCAGTCGAAGTGCGTGCCGAGACGAATCCGAAAAATTCCGGAAAAATGGGAAATGAGGCAGATGGTGATCAGTGGAGCGATTAACAAGTCGATTTTGATTCTAAAAATTATTTTAACTATAAAAATGATTATGTGCTTATGTGATTATGTGTATTATGTGGTTAATCGAGTCTTACTTGCTTATATGTAATATACGAGTCATTTATCAACGCATGGGTAGACAATAGGAACGATGTGAAGTCGATTCAAGATACAATTGGAGTACGAAATGACTTAACCAGTCTATTTTTACTAACAGAAGCTAAGCCAGCAAGGCAGGTCGAGTAGGTGATAGACGAAGCTGATTTAATTGCAGTGAGTCGCGCAGAAGGCAAGTTTCTCCCCTATTCTATTTTCAGAATAGTGATATTCTTCTCAGATTCTTATCACGCTTGCACTCTTTTAATTCCCTTGTTCATATTTCATTTCGATTCTTGCTTATCCTTTTTCATTTGACTTTATTATTCATATTCCAATTTCTACTCACAATTGTTGATATATTCCGGTGATTAGAATATGTCAAAGTATACCGATTGTTCCGGTTGCTATTCCAGGGACTGGATAATAATACTTTGGGGATTAAGTTTACTTAATCCTAAGGACCGGGACAAAACCGGATCCTTGAGATGGGTCGTAGTGCCTGGGTGCCCGACGGGATCTATATAGTGAGATATAGATCTGCACTGTATCCTGGCTGATCAGCAGGGTATAGATGCGAACTTGAGTCCAATTTAGTTCGTTTGTATTCACCAATAATGGCATTCTTTCTATTCTCGTGGGATTATATCTTTGCAGATATACCCGGGTTACGGTTTGATTTAAAATGTTTTAATACTGTTTATATTTTGCGGACTTGTTGAGCAATTTTTGGCTCACCCTTTTTGTTGTTATTCACCTTATTGTTTTCAATTAAGAAGGAATATGAAACCCATCAGGACTCGAATGGTAAAGAAGCGGGTCAAGCCTTGGGATCCTCTCATACCCAAGGTGTTGATCCCAATCCAGGAAGAAAGCTTTGAGTTGCCTGAACAGGTGGTGTGTAGATTGTGAATGTGGGTGTTTGAATAAAAGATGAACTTAGTTTAAAACTGATTAGACAATGGTTTGTAATAAAGAGAGTTTGTGAGATTTTGAATTTGGTTTGTAATAAAAGTAGTTAGTGGTTCTTATTTTCATACTTCAACCTAAAAAGATCCTGGTTAGTGTTAAAGGGGTTTAGTTTCATTTCTTTATTATTTGTTAATCAGATTGTACAGGTTTGGTGATTAGATAGTAACCCCCAGACTTATACCCCGGGTCTGGAGGGCGTTACAGGTTTGGCATCAGAGCTGTAGGTTTGGTCCCTGAAAACAAGAATATTAGGATTAAGATAAGATAGGGAGATCACATAGGATAGGAATAGACAAATAGAAAGAGTAATGTTAGGATTTAGGTCAAACTAGAATAGGAAAGTATAAATCTTAGGATTGTTTAATGACCTTTTCTTTTTTTTCCTTTGGTATATTATCAGATGGCATCTTCTGGTTATTCTACGTCTTCTGAGAGGACAGTCACCGGGCGAGCAACACCAGTTATACCTCCAGTATCTGAGTACATGTTTCCTCCTCTACCACCTCCACCACCATTGCCACAGGAGCCGGTACCACAAGTACATGGGATAGTCCAGGACCCTATAGAGATGTTCGATCCATTTGAGTTCTTTGAGCCGATGGTTCCTTTACCAGTTGAGCATCAGTTTATACCGGGGATTGAGCTAGAGTTACCACCACCACCAGTGTTACCTCCTATACCAGTGCATTCCCCAGAGCCGGATGTATTTCAGATGATTCCAGTTGAGGGGATGGGAGAGCATGATGTGGATCTACAGTTAGGATTACCACAACAGGGTGCAGGTATACTGAGGGTTCCTTCACAGGAGTTAGTAGGTCAGGTTGCACAGCCGCACATGGTACCCTACCATGAGTACATGGTTATGAGGCATGATGTGGAGTATTGGAGAGCACAGTGCCGCGAGATTATGCATTTGTTTGACCATAGGGACAGAGGACCGTTAGCGGCACTACAGCCGGATTACTATATGAGACAGCGATTGCAGTCGGTTTTGATGAGTGCCACTTGGGAGCTCGATGATTTGACCCATGAGGGACCACCTTCTTTCGCAGAGTTCTACAGGATATTCCGCTTGGCACAAACTTTGGTCCAGGAACTTAGGGATGAGCTGAGGCGTATTCCGCCTGGGTTTTGAGACAGTGACTTCAGAGTACAGATGTATATAGAGGCAGCATAGTATAACCTAGTAAGTAGTGTGTATGTGTGTATTAGTAGCTTGACCTGTAGTAGTAGTTTGACATGTAGTGGTAGTATGACTTGTAGCCGCGGTGATAACCAGCAGAGCGAGACTTTTTATATCAAGCATTTACACTTGAGGTTGGTGTCATATATATAAACTGAACTTTTTCAAATTTCTTTTATTTAAATTTCAGTCTTTACAGTTTTACAGCATTTATCTTCACTTTATTGTTTTACAGCTTTTCATATTTTAATTTCTGTTGAAAAAGAGAGAGAGAGAGAGAGAGAGAGAGAGAGAGAGAAAAAAGAAAAAAAAGAGAAAAGAACAACCATTTTATTTAACTGCTTACATTTTAAGTTTTTATATTCAGCAACTGTTTTTTTAATTAAATCATGTTGTTAATACAGGATAAATTATTTTCTTACCTACTGTTAATTGTTTATTAAACTGTTAAAAAAATATCACTTGTTTTATTATCAGAAGATGGCACCAAAATGAAAAACTAGGGCTGAGACTTCTAACAGCAATTCCGAAGATCAGACTATTGAGACCATGAACCAAATGTTCCATCTGATGCAACAACAGATGGTAATGATGCAGCAATGGATGCAGCATCAACAACAACAGATTCAACAACAAATGTTACAACAGCCACCTCGTCCTGAGCCCCAGATACCACCAGCATTACCTGTTGTTTCCTTTTAAGCAGTTTCAGTCGGTTAAACCTCCAGAATTTGATGGGTCAGCCGATCCTATTAAAGCTACCACCTGGTTAAAGGAAATAGAGAAAGCATTTGCACTAGTGAAGATAGGTGAAGACTAGAAGACTAACTTTGCTAGTTATTTGTTGAAAGAAGAAGCAAATTATTGGTGGGAATCTAAAAAGGCTTTAGAGGGTGAAGATGTTATTGCATTGGATAGGTTTAAAGAGTTGTTTTTAGAAAAACATTTTCCTCGCTATGTGAGAAATCAAATGCAGATAAAGTTTTTGGAACTGAAGCAGGGAAGTATGTTCGTGACAGAGTATGAAGCCAAATTTACTGAATTGGCTAGGTTCGTTCCAGAACAAGTGGATACTGAAGATAAATGAGTTCAAAGGTTTCAAGAGGGATTACGACCGTGGATCCGTGGACAAGTTGCAGTTTTTGAATTAACGACGTATACCGCCGTAGTCCAGAAAGCCTTGATCATCGAAGGAGAAAGTGAAAGATCTCAAAGGGATAGAGGACAGGGAAGTTTCTAAGATCGCTCCAGCAGGAAGCCGGGATTTCAAGTCCGGACAAATTTGAATTTTAAAAGGATAGGACAAGGTACCCAGAAAGCAGGTAATCGTTTCCAAGCCCCCAAACAGCAAGGAATGGTCAGAGTCCCAGTGTCGTACTGCAGAACTTATGGACGCAAGCACATCGGCGTATGTATTAAAGCAGATGTGATATGTTTTAAATGCAAGCAGAAAGGGCACTATTCAAACGAATGTCCAACGGGAAAGACAGCAGAAATCACTTGCTACCAATATGGAAAGAAAGGGCATATCGCTAGGAATTGCAAAGGACCGGCAATGGCGGCTAGTATTCCAAAGTATTGGCATTACCTCCGCCACCGCCGCCTAATCAACCCAGAGCAAGGACTTTCAACATGACCATGAAAAAAGCAGTGCAGAGTCCGAGTGTAATTACAGGTACGCTTTTGGTGAATTCCGTAAGTTCGAAAGTATTAACTGATTCTGAAGCTACCCGTTCATTTATTTCTGAAGAATTTCTTGATAAGTTACATTGTGAAATCGAATGGTTGGGCGAGACGTTAATTATAAAATTAGCGAATGATGATCAAGTTCCAGTAGATCGAGTATATCTTGCGTGCGATATAGAGATAGCTAGACATCATTTTTCTGTAGATTTGAATCCTTTTAAGCTAGGAGAGTTTGATGTCATTTTGGGAATGGATCGGTTAGCTTGTCATAATGCTCAGATCGATTGCGCGAATAAGAAAGTCAAATTGCGAACTGCGGAAAATGTATCGGTAATATTCAAGGGCGAAAAATAGCGAAAGAAATTTCTTACAGTGATGCAGACCAAGCGATTACTTCGACAAGGATGTGAGATGTACATAGCTTACGTGTTAGATACTGAGAAAGGAAGTCCCAAAATAGAAGACATTCCAGTTATATGTGAGTTTCCAGACGTCTTTCCAGATGAGCTTCCAGGATTACCACCAGATCGAGAAATTGAGTTCACGATTGATTTAGCACCCGGTACAGAACCAGTTTCGAAAGCTTCATATCGAATGGCTCCAGTAGAGATGAAGGAATTGTCAACGTAATTGCAAGATCTGCTAGACCGAGGCATCATACGACCCAGTGTATCATCATGGGGTGCACCGGTATTGTTCGTGAAGAGGAAGGACGGTAGCATGCGATTATGCATCGACTATCGAGAATTGAATAAGCTCAATATCAAGAACAAGTATCTTTTACCGAGAATCGATGATTTATTCGATCAGCTAAAAGGAGCTGCATAGTTTTCAAAGATAGATTTGTGATCAGGTTATCATCAGTTGAAGATTAAAGCTGAAGATATTCCCAAGACTGCGTTTCGTACGAGATATGGACATTACGAGTTTCTTGTGATGGCATTCGGTTTGATTAATGCGCCAGCAGCATTCATGGATCTGATGAACAGAGTATTCAAGAAATATTTGGATAAATTCGTGATCGTATTTATTGATGACATCTTAATTTACTCAAAGACGGAAGAAGAGCATATTGAACACTTGAGGATAGCTTTGGGAATTCTGAGGAAAGAGCAACTGCACGCGAAATTCTCGAAATGTGAATTTTGGTTGAAAGAAGTACAATTTCTAGGGCACATCATCAGTAGAGAAGGCATCTAAGTCAATCTAGTGAAGATTGAAGCTGTGTTAAATTGGGAAAGACCAAAGACACCGGCAAAAGTTCGAAGTTTCTTGGGATTGGCAGGATATTATCGAAGATTTGTCAAGGATTTTGCGAAAATAGCAACGCCGTTAACCAAGTTAACTCAAAAAAGTGAAAAATTTGTATGGCACGACAAATGTGAAGGAAGTTTTCAAGAGATGAAGAATCGGTTAGTAACCGCACCGGTACTCCTATTACCAGACGAGCATGGGAATTTCGTCATTTACAGCGATGCTTCGTATCGCGGGTTAGGATGTGTATTGATGCAGCACGGTAACGTCATTGCATATGCTTCAAGACAGCTTAAACCTCATGAATAGAAATATCCTACGCATGACTGGGAATTAGCAGTGATCGTATTTGCGTTGAAATTGTGGAGACACTATCTCTACGGTGAAAAATGTGAAATCTACACGGATTATAAAAGTCTGAAGTATATTTTTACGCAAAAGGAACTGAACATACATCAACGTCGATGGCTGGAATTGATTAAAGATTACGATATTACGATCAATTATCATCCAGGGAAAGCAAATATTGTGGCAAATGCACTGAGCAGGAAAGAAAGATTGAATTTGCTAACTTCATGCGAAGAATTAGCTAAGGAATTCGACAAATTGGAAATCGAAATTCGTGTTCCCAATGATTTTGCAAAAGCTATATACGCTATGACTTTCCAACCAGAGTTGCTAGAGAAGATTCGCCGTTGTCAAGAAGAAGTGATGAGTCAGGATGACGACTTAACCGGAGAAGAAATCACAACTCAGAAGGATAATAAAGGAATTTTACTGCTTTGCATCAAGGATCTGGATCCCTAATGTGGCAGAATTAAAAGAAGAAATATTGCGAGATGCGCGCAGTTCGAAGTATTCCATTCATCCAGGAAGCACAAAAATGTATCGCGATCTGAAGGAAAACTTTTGGTGGCCAAACATGAAGAAGGAAATAGCAGAATGGGTAAGTAAATACTACACATGCCAACGAGTCAAAGCGGAACATCAACGTCCTAGCGGATTATTACAACCGTTAGACATTCCAGAATGGAAACGGGAACATCTAGCGATGGATTTTGTGGTAGGACTACCAAGGACTAAAGCAAATCATGATGTGATATGGGTAATCATTGACAGACTCACTGTTAGGTCACACACACTGTAGAAGGGGGTTGAATATAGTGTATAGCACAATCAAATCGAATTCAAATAACATAAGTAATAGAAAATATACTTTATTCAATATAATAAACTCTGTTATAATATGGAACTGTCCTCTCTCAGTGATGAATAAATATCACGAGAGCTGCTAGGGTTACAATGAATAATATTCTCGATAATGATAACACTTATAGTGTAAACCCTATGTCTGTGTTTATATATCACACAGTTACAAGATAATCGCTAATTGATATGGAATATAATTCTTCTTCCTAAAATATATCAATCAGTTATCTTTTCTTCCAAGTATTCCATTCTTCACATAATTTCTTCTTCATGCATATCTCTTCTTACGTTTGTCTTGATCTTCTTTCCTTTCAATCAGCCGCCTTCCTTTTCTGAAAGTTTCCTTTAAGTCCTGATATTATCTCCTGATAAATATCTCCTGAACCTTAAGTACTGATAACTTAAGTTCTGACTTCAGTATAAGTGTTGATTTCAGTTAAGTACTAATTTGTCCTGTTTAAGTAAGATCTGAAAACTAAACATAAATCATATTAGACATGACATTATCAAATATATCTAACAATCTCCCCTAACTTTTAAATTAACATAATATACAACTTTAACAGATATTTGATGATGTCAAAAACATTAAGTACAAATGCATGAGAATTTGACTAGATAACTACAACTTGCAGTCCTTAAAGCTTTACCAACTTTAACTTTTGATAACAGCTTCAGTCTGTATACATATCAGAAATTGAGCAGTTGTAGATCTTGACTTGGCTTCACTTTCTGATCTCTTTGATGTCAGGAGTTGTTCTGAGATAGTTCTTTAACAAACATCTCTCAGCATATCTGAGTTCATCAATCATCCTCCTTTTAGCATCTTTAAGTTCTGTAGTATCTTCACCAGTTTGGAAGATAGCATATCTGAGATCATTAATTTTTGCTTTTCTCAACTCCTGATCTTGTCTTATGACATATGCTTTGTCAGACTCTAGATTGAATTCAAGTCCCTTAATACCAAGATATATTCTGATCTGTGCAGTATTAGGCTTCATATCAACAATATCACCCTTGTGATCTCTGTACTTGGGACAGTATGTGCTGTCAGACTTTATAGAATAAAGTCTTTTCTGTCTCTGAATTTAAGTCTTCAAATAGTTTGCAGCACTTTTTGTTATTCTGTCATTCACTTGAAGTAAGAATAAAACATGTTCTAGTTCTTCAAAATACTTCAGTGGTATAGCATTTTCCCTTATATGGTAAACCCTACCATCTGTCATGAAATATAACAAGATGTGTTCTTTCAAGAAGGTATGATAGACCATCTATACGGATTCAAGTTGATTCAATCTTTCAGGAGTTGCTCCAACACCTGGTTCACTTAAGGAAGTTGGATCATTGGTTGTGTTCTGCACTCTTCTTTCATCAGCACTACCCAATCCAGATTTATCTCTTGCTTCCTTTCCAGTAACCACTCTTGCTTCTAAACCACTTGCTGCAGTCTTCAAAGGTTGAGTCTGTTTGGCTTTAGTGAATCCTGGTAGGAGTAACTTTGAGGATTTAACATGAGCAATGTCAGAGGTTTTCTTTGACTTATCTTCTGATATCAAGTCAACTTGAGCTATGTCAGAGGTTGCTTGCTTCATTGTTATATCAGAACTAACTATATCTTGACTCTGAACAACTTGAGCCATGTCAGAGGTTGTTTTAGAAATCTTCCTTGAAGTCAGAGTAAGATCAGCATCTTCAACAAAAATTTCTTCATCCATAGGAGGCATATAAACCTTTATAGGTTCACCAACTTTTTCTTTGCCCTTGGACCTTGGATCTACCTGCAATTGTGATTTGGCCTTGGTTTCCACAGGATTTGTCCTTTCTTTTATCACAATGCCTTTAGCCATAGGAAGTTTCTTTTTAACAACAGAAGCTTCAGATTTGGAGTTGACTTTTTCTGACTTAAGCCTAGCTTCTTCTTCCATTAGACTCTCAAAGTCCATTCCTGGATTTTCTTTCAGAAATAACTGTCTTGAAATTTCTTCATCAAGATCCAAAAGTTCATCAGAACTTATCCTTTTACCAGTATCAGAAGTTATTCTTCTCCCAGTATCAGAACTTGTTCTATGACTTGTAGTTCCAGCTCTTCTTGATGAGAGACCTCCACCTTGACCATGACCTCCACCCATTCCAGAGTTTCCCGGGTCATTACCATCATCCTTTTTCTTCAGTGTCTTATCATGTTTGCATTTGGACTTAATTACTTTCTGCCCCTTTTTGGCATCAACAGGTAAAAGAAGAGAGAGAAGCAATTCCACTGAGGATTGGATCTCATTGAGTTGAGATTGCTGAGAAGCTTGATTTTTCAAAATTTCATCAATCTGAGATTGTTGCTTCTCTTGGGTTTTCTTAATGTAGGCAACTCTGTCAAAGGTAGGTTTGAAAAAAAATTCTTTTCAAGTTTTATAGTTGTTTCTTGCTTGAGTAAAGCTTCTTGAATTTTATGCACCTCGGCATTAGTTGTTGAGTGTTGACCTTGAAGATGTCTAGTACTCAAAGCAGTAACTCTCAGCTGTATTTTAAAATCATCATTAACTAACATCTCATCAGCTTTTGCCAAGTGATCAGCAAGAATCTTTTCAGAAGGAATAAAACTGACTGAGTTCCATTCCTTAGTCCACTCATGTCCTCTAGGAGTATCACTCCAAGGTACTGGTGCATCTCCTCTAACAAACTTTTTAACTAGTTCAGCTTTTGAAGGAGCTTGTAGAGGTGCATGTCCAGAATGGCCAGCTTCATCAGCATCTGTATTTGTAGCAGCATCACCAGTATCATCAGCATTTGCAGCATCAGAACTTACAGAGGCAACATCCTCTGATAAAAGAACATTATGAGAGGCTATGGAGGCTTCAACATCATCCTCTAAGTGCTGATCTGCTTCCAAGTTCTAATCAACAGCCATATTCTGATGCTCACCTATAGGCTGATCTTCAATGTCTAGATGCAGAGAAGGTGTTGTAGACAATTTTGGAGTTTCATTAGCATCAGGAATTGGTGTTGTTGATAGATGGATTTGAGCTGGTGGAGCTTCTAAATAGAGAACCTCATGCAAATTAGGTTGTGAATATCAATCTCAGCACTTGTGCCTGGGTCTGCAGTAGAGACTGGTTCACTTACAGGAGACACGGGTGGTGTAGATACTTTATCTTGAGCAGTTTCCTGAGTTGGTGACAATGGAGGTGTAGATGCAGTAGCTTCAGCAAATTCTGGCTCTTTTGAGATCAGAGATTCCTGATCTCCTTCCTTAGCTGCTGCTTCCTCATCCTCTGAAACTGGCTTGGCCCTGTCCCTGTGAGCTCTCTGTTTCTTGTATCTCTTTGAAGGTGGAGATACCTTGGGAGTTTCATCATAATACATCCTTCTAAGCCTTTTGAGAAGCTTAGAACCCCCAATTCCAATATCCTTCTGAGAAGAGTCCTTCTCAGCTTCTTTGACAATAGGTTCTGACACATGAATCTGTTTCTCACTGTCTGACTCATCTCTCAGAACAATCCTCCTTCTCTTCTGTTGTGTCTGAGGTATGATCTTTGTCCTCTTGGGCTTTGAAGATGAAGGCCTCACAGTATGTGCTGATGATGAAGGTTGAGATATCTGTGAAGGTCTGAAATATGTTCTGATAGAGGGTTGAATAGGTTGAGGTATATGTGTGTTATGTTCTGATGGTTGTTGTGGTGTCTGGGATGTGCTGGTGGGTTGAACATCAGGGTAAACAGATCTGTAGGTGTGAGGATCAGCATTTACCAGGATCTGTTTTACAGACTGAGGTATCTGTAAGGGTCGAACCACCTTTTTCTTAAGGTCAGCATTTACCAAGTCATTAAAAGCCCGTTTTGCAAGCTTAAAGGGTGGAATTAAGTCAGTGGTAGGTTGGGGTTCATTAGCACAATAGAAGTTATATATAAGATGACAGAATCTAGTAAAGTACAATACATTCCTATCTTCTGTCATCCTATCCCCAGTCCGCCAGAATGTCAGAACTTGTTGGCTTGAAATGACTTAAGGTTGGGTCAACGCATACCCAATCTCGTTGTGTGCTAGAAGATCTTGGACAAAGTGCAAATTAGATGGAGCTTCAGCCTTGTTCAAGATTGCAGCATAGTTGTTGGGTACAAACTTGGCTCCATCTATAATCAAATCCTTAGGTGCCATGAGAAATAATTAAGAAATTAGGTTGCCTGTAAGGTGTTTGATAAAATGTCTGTATGAAAAAACGTCAGTAGATGAGAGAGAATAGAAGTAAAGAGAGAGAGATAAAATGTGAAAGTAAATAAAAGATTTTACAATCTTTTCTCTCTTTTACTTATAAACGGTAGAAAAAGTAACCGTTGGGACACCTGTCAGACACGCAGCAGTAAAAGATAATTAATAGGCACGGGAATTCAGTAATCATTACTTATCACATGCAGTTTTTCAAGGAAAAACCGTTTCACTTACCAAGTAATCCCATTAATCAAGGTAAATAAGTTTTATTTTAAAATTTAAAACTGTTCCCACTTAATAAATTATTTTCACTGCGAGACCAATATTCTGTAAAAATATGACAAATGAGAGATAACTAAAAATAAATCAAGTATATAAATCCTTCCACGTCAGAATCAGAACTTGATTTGTATCAGAGCTAGAAAGGTCATCAGAATATGGTTAGTATCAGGATAAAAAATTCAACAGAATATCAAATGACTCAGAGACAAAATCTTGCATAAATATAAAATTTCATTAATATATTGATCAAATACATTTCATGAAATTTAAATTACATGCTAAAAAGTACAAGATTGTCCTAAGCTACAAATCCTAACATCAACAGCTTTTGTCCTAAGCTTAGAAGCTAGACAAAGCTGACGGTGAAGAGAAACAGGTAGGAGAAATTATTTCTTCTTCCTACTCTCAACAAAAAGAACAGCAAGACGAATAATACGCTCCTGCTGTCGGAGAGCTTCCAGCCGTTCCTCTTCCAGTCGCTCAAGATGGCGATGGTAGTCCATGTAAAAGAACAAGAGGTCTGTGAGGACCTCTTGGGGAACTGAGTCCCAAATCTCATCAAGAATGGCAGTGATATGCCATTCCTGCTGCCATTGTGTACACCTCATGGAGAGAGTGAAAGTATCATAGTTCAGAGCTAAGTCGTAATGAACCATGATTGTGATGAGTGAAAAAGAAATGAGTTTGAGAGTTCGAGAGAAAATGAGAGATGTGTTGGCTGAAATGAGGTGTTGGTTTATATAGCCAAGAGAATGCCAATAAAAACAGGTAGAAATAATTCTACCTCGTCTCCCTAGACTAATGAGAATAAAAACAGCCATTGGAAGTGTAAAACAGGATTTAATGCGCACACGAAACAAGTAAATATTACTGTGCACAGACGTGTACCACTAACCCAAATTGTAGTGACTGTTAATATCTCACCAAAACATATTCTGAATTTAAATAAGACTATTTCAGATTTTAACCACAAATAAGTCAAGTAAAGAATCAGAGTGTAATATCAGAACTTAGACTTATATCAGAACTTAACAGTCATCAGAACATGATTTCTTAACTCGAAGAGTGAATGCCCATTTCTGTAATTCTTCATACAAATTCTAATTTCATTTCTTCAGAACTTAATCATCAGAACTTCCATCATAACTTGTCCTCAGAATTTATGTGACAGACACTTAAACGTTCATCTAAAACACCATTTATCACCACAGTAATTTTCATCATTCATATGGAGTGTATGTGTGTGCAGTAAGCTAAATATCAGATAAAGATTAAAGTCTGATTCACTTCAGTAAATCTTAAAAATAAGGTATAACTAAGAACTTTGCTCAAAATCTGTCATGATTCTGAAGTCTACTTTAGAATGAGTTCATTCATGAGTCCACCTCAACTGTTTTGTGCTCATTTTATGCATCTTTTGAAATTCCATTTTACAGTGGCTTCTCAGTGTAAGTGAGTCACGACTGCTTATCAGAATTTATGCTATAATCAGAGTATTTCTCCAGTAATCATAGAGTGTGAAAAGTCACCAAGAAAAATATTTATTTTTGCTTTTCTGATGCATATTACTTAATACCAGCAATGCACTTGGGTCTTCCCTTCCACAGTTTTTACTCTAGATCTCAAAAGAGTACCTGATATTTATTCTTTTTCTTTTCCTTTTCTTTTGATAAGTGAGGCTTATCAGCACTTAGTACATTCACCAGATTTACTAATATCAGAACTTAACAGATGAGAAGCATTATTCTAGTTTTTGACTTAGTAATAAGATAGACAAAATAAACTTAACTAAGCTCAATATCATAATTTGCTTGTGTCAATAGATTTCCACATAAATAATTACTTCTAACATGGGATTTGTTAGTATATTAAAGACTACTAGGTCAGCATCTAGCATATTTATCCTCATTGGATTGAATAATCACAAAAACATTCATATCACTATCAGAGTTTAGAAATTCACATCAGACAACAATCAGTACTTAAGCAATTTTCAATTAAGCACAGAATACACAAAGATAGTAATATCTATAAATACTGATCATAAAGTCTGATGCATCAGAACAAAAGCTAAGCAGATTTAGAGAAAGAACCTGAAACCATTCCAAGTTTATTTACCAATCTTGTAAAAGTAGCTTCACACAGTGGTTTTGTGAAGATATCTGCTAGTTGTTGATCTGTTGGAACAAAGTGCAATTCTGCTGTACTTTCATCCACATGTTCCCTTATGAAGTGGTACCTTATGCTGATGTGCTTTGTCATTGAGTGTTGAACTGGATTACCTGTCATAGCAATAGCACTTTGATTATCACAGTAAATAGGGATTTTAAAATATGTTAACCCGTAATCCAGTAACTGATTCTTCATCCAAAGAATTTGTGCACAACAGCTTCCTGCAGCAATGTACTCTGCTTCTGCAGTTGATGTGGAAATTGACTTTTGTTTCTTGCTAAACCAAGAAACCAATCTGCCTCCAAGAAATTGGCAACTTCCACTTGTGCTTTTCCTGTCAATTTTACAACCTGCAAAATCTGCATCTGAGTAACCTACTAGTTTAAAGTCTGATTCTCTAGGATATCATAATCCCAGATCAGCTGTTCCTTTAAGATACTTGAAAATTCTTTTCACAGCTGTTAAGTGAGGTTCTATAGGATCTGCTTGAAATCTTGCACAAAGACAGGTAGCATACATGATATCAGGTCTACTAACGGTTAGATAGAGTAGAGAGCCAATCATACCTCTGTAATCAGTAATATCTACTGATTTACCAGTATCCTTATCCAATTTTATTGCAGTGGCCATGGGAGTGGATGCACTTGAACAATCTTGCATTCCAAATTTCTTCAGCAAATTTCTGGTGTACTTGGTTTGACAAATAAAAGTGCCTTCTTCATTCTGCTTGACTTGAAGGCCCAGAAAATAGCTAAGTTCCCCCATCATACTCATTTGATATCTTGACTGCATCAGTTTGGCAAACTTCTTGCAAAGTCTGTCATTTGTAGAACCAAAGATGATATCATCAACATATATCTGAACCAAAAGTAAGTCCTTTCCATGGTTGAGGTAGAACAGTGTTTTATCAATAGTTCCTCTGTTAAATCCACTTTCCAGAAGAAACTGAGCTAAAGTCTCATACCATGCTCTTGGAGCTTGCTTAAGGCCATAAAGTGCTTTATCAAGCCTATAGACATGATTTGGATATTTGGGATCTACAAAGCCTGGAGGTTGTTCAACATATACTTCCTCTGCCAATTCTCCATTGAGAAAAGCACTTTTCACATCCATTTGAAAGACAGTAAACTTTTTGTGAGCAGCATAAGCCAAAAATATCCTTATGGCTTCCAATCTAGCAACTGGTGCAAATGTTTCATCATAATCAATTCCCTCATGTTGAGAATATCCTTTGCAACCAACCTTGCTTTATTCCTTGTAATTATGCCATCACTATCAGTTTTGTTTCTGAACACCACTTTATACCAACAACAGATCTGTTCTTTGGTCTTGGCACTAGGGTCTAGACTTTGTTTCTTTCAAATTCATTTAACTCTTCCTGCATTGCTTGCACCCAATCAGCATCTTGAAGAGCTTCTTCCACTTTCTTTGGTTCAGTCTGAGAAAGAAAAGAATTATAGAGACATTCACTTGAAGTAGTTGTTCTAGTTCTGACACCTGCATCAGGATTTCCAATAATTAAGTCAGGTGTATGTGATTTAGTCCACTTCTTTGCAGATGGAAGGTTTTCTCTAGAACTGGATGCTCCCCCATGATCCATGCTATCTTCATCAACATTTTCTGATGCTCCCCCTGAAACTATGCTCTCTGAGTTGGATCCTTCAGAATTTAAGTTTTTAGAACTATCAGAACTTGGCTTATCAGAACTTGATGAGTCAGAACTTGAAGAGCCAGTTGTATGTTCTGATGCTTCTTGAGATGTGGTTATATCTTAAGTATGATCCCCCTACACAGGTGCATTTTCCTTTGGCGTAGTCACCACAGTTTCAATAATATCAGAGTTTAATCCATCAGAGTTTGCAGTAATAGGATTTAGACTGTCAGGATTTTCAATATCAGAATTTAAGTCTTCATTTTCGAATCTCAGCTGATCATGATCATTGAAATCTTAAAGTCCAGTAATCTTCTTATCATCAAAGGAGACATTGATAGATTCCAAGACAACCCTTGTTCTTAAATTGTAGACTCTGAAGGCTTTTATGGAAAGTGGATACCCAACAAAAATTCCTTCATCATCTTTTAAATCAAATTTGGATAGCTGTTCAAGGTGAGTCTTAAGAACAAAACACTTGCATCCATATACATGAAAATACTTCAGATTTGGCTTCTTTTTCTTCACCATCTCATATGGTGTCTTTCCATGCTTGTTAATGAGTGTTGCATTCTGAGTAAAATAAGCAGTCTGCACAACTTCAGCCCAAAAATAGGTTGGTAGCTTTGCTTCATCAAGCATTGTTCGTGCAACTTCAATAAGAGTTTTATTCTTTCTTTCAACAACTCCATTTTGCTGTGGAGTTCCAGGAGCACAAAATTCCTGCTTGATTCCATGGTCTTTACAGAACTCTTCCATTGTCAAATTCTTGAACTCAGTGCCATTATCACTTCTTATGATCTTCACAGAATCTTTGACCAATTTATCCAGTTGCTTGACATGATCAATCAAGATAGATGCAGTTTCACTTTTTGTGTGCAAGAAATACACCCATGTGTATCTGGTGAACTCATCCACTATGACCATAGCATATTTCTTCTTTACAATAGACATGATATTGACTGGACCAAATAGATCAACATGTAGTAGGTGATAAGGCTCAAGAATTGATGATTCAGTCTTGCTCTTGAATGAAGATTTTCTTTGTTTAGCCTTCTGACATGAATCACAAAGGCCATCAGGAGCAAATACTGATTTTGGCAGTCCTCTCACAAGATCTTTCTTGACCAGTTCATTTATATTGTTGAAATTTAAATGAGAGAGTTTCTTGTGCCAATTCCAGCTTTCTTCAATTGATGCTCTACTCACCAGACAGATTGCAGACCCATCAGTACTTGTTGAAAGCTTGGCTTCATAAATGTTACCATGCCTGAATCCTTTCAGAACAACTTTGCATGTAGATTTGCTTACAACTTCACAGTGTTCTTCAAAGAAATCTACATGATAACCTCTGTCACAGATTTGACTAATACTCAGCAGATTGTGTTTAAGTCCTGAGACCAGAGCTACTTCTTTAATGATGACATTCCCAAGATTGATATTTCCATATCCCAATGTTTTTCCAATGTTGCCATCTCCATAAGAAACACTTGGGTCAGCCTTCTCCACAAAGTCTGGTAGTAAGGCTTTATTTCCAGTCATATGTCCTGAGTATCCACTGTCCAGAACTAGGATGTTTTTCCTATTGCCCTGCAATCACAAAGACCACTAATGATTAGTTTTAAGGACCCAAAATTGCTTGGATCCTTTGGCCTTATTAGAATTGTTAACATTTGCAGCGGATTTATCATCAGAGTTTGTGTTAACAGAGCTACATGAAACCCTTGTCTGATCGCTCTGGCTCTACACACTACCATGGATCAAGAAATGCTGGCACACACGACATACCTAACCTGCTCCATCAAAGAGGTGATGAGGTCTGAGATAGTCGCAAGTAGAGCTGGATCAACCTGACCCTCAAGATGGCCTCTAGCTGTAATTCGAGTGGTAGCCTCAATCCTGTCCATGCTATAAGCTAATCCTGTCGGAAGTACCCCGCCCTCAATCCTTGGTGCAGTAAGTCGATCCAATAGATCACTCCTAACATTACGGGCCTCAGACAGGCCACCCAAAGTCATATGATAATCGGTGATAAGAGAAGCCTGAGTGGTAGCATCTAGCAGTCCATGGGGTGCAGGTGGTGCAGACCCAGGGGATCCAAATGGATAATCAAGGTATTCAGAGGTTCGAATCCTTTCGTCCCAGGTAGATACATTGTATCAGAGTAAATGTGGGATGTGCGAAAAGGAAGTAGGAACAGCCTGGTACCAGAATAAGCGATATTCACTGGGCCGAGAGCACCCCCTCGAGTAAAAGCTTCTACAGCCGGTTGGCGCCAGTCTTACATTTTGTATCTGTGGACCGAGGAGATAAAAATGAATTAATTAAATTAAAGTTATTTCTTTGGTTAAGAAAAATTTTAGTTAATAACTAAATTCGCTTTTTATGATAATGAAACCAACCAGCAAAAAGCATTAACGCGCCAAACAAGATGTTTTAACTTCACTTAGGTGCTCTACTAACGTCTACTACTCAATCTTTTACACCGGTGTATCGGCACGGTATCAGGTGACAATGGTGCAGGAGATAAAGGTGGCATTTCCTCAGTAGGTGCTGGGCTCTGTACAGGGGAGGGAACATGAATTGGTGGAACCTCATGGATGTTTACATGAACCTCTAGAAGAGGGTCTGATACTGGTATAATTGGTGTCGTGGAAGGCCCCACTCCTTCTGCCCTCATTATCCTCTGTGCCCTTGGTAACTCTTCATCCTCTAGTGCCACCCTCGCGGCCATTCTAGCTCTGGTAGTCGCCCTGACTACAGTCATCAATTCTTCAGCGGTCCTCTCTTCATTCTCGTCAGGATCCTCCACGAGATCCTCCTCAGCAACAATCCCTTCTGGGATAACATCCTCAACTGCAATATTCCCAACATAAATCTCATCCGGTCCCTCGTTAGGGTACTCTATCGGATTCACAATTTGATCTCCAACATGTAATAAAACATCCTCATGCTGATGCTCCTGAACCTCAGGGTTCGGTGCCCCGCTGCCCTATATGATCACGAACTATGTTACTATCATAATATTTATAAGGGTTCCCGTAAGGGTGTTAACTGTCAGTACTACGTTAGGTAGCCCGACTATGAATTTGGCAAGAGTTCTTATTATCTTAGTGAACTTATTACCTTAACGTCACATCATCTCTGAGGTTTATAATGCTTAGCTCTGATACCATTTCTGTAACACCCCCAAATTCGGGGTCGGGGATCCGGGTTGTCACGAGTTCCAATTCCCTTAACAACTCTTAATCTTAATAAATAACCAACCACTGCGTACTGTGACCCCACAATATACACACACACACACCACAAGTTATAGTCTCAGAGATGAATACCAAAAATAACACAAGTCATTTTATTCCATAATTATAAGTCATTATACCACAAAAGGGTTTCTGAATTAATTTACATTTCCTTGCCATTATTACAATTCATATAGATACATAAGTCTGGTGCATCAAAAGTTGAAAGCCTAGCCTATTGGTAATTCCTACCTCAGCTACTGCGGCATCAACGCCTCCAGAAAACTGCGGAACGTTTCCTAACCGCTTGCGAATTGGGAGCTTGGTCCTGTTCATCTTTTCTATCTGTTGTTGTGTGATGAGAGAAGAAAGCAAGGGTGAGCAACAAGCCCACCGAAATAATATGTATAATAATTAATAATATATGAGCATTCTCATAGTACTCATGAAAGTCTTGGTCAAAAAGAAATGAACCAAGTTTGATATCTTAACGTGACCAGGTCGCAAAATATTCAGTATATATATATATATACTTTTCAAAATCTTGGAAGTCCTCTTCCATGCATAATATACACAGAGTTCCAGTTTATAACTGTATAAAAATATCGTTGCAAGGTGATCTCATATATCTAACCTTGCCTCAATGTTTTTTCTGAAAACCTTTGTCATTTATAAGATAATCATTAACTAGATATAAGTTGAAAAGATGAAGTTACAAGATACTCCAATATACTTATATCTTTTTCCGAATACTGCTTGAACTACCACCGTTCAAGGTATAAATAGTTCATCCCATAGATGAAGCTACACGACAAAACTTGTATAGAATCAATCTTTGAAATATCATCAAAATGGAATGAAGTTACGAGATACTTCATTTGATGAAAACATCATTTTAAAAAAATCGACCCTTCCAACACTCAACAATCGCCCAGCCGTAGCCTTTCTATCGAAGGGCTCTGGGTAGTGTTGCAGAAATATCCAATTGGATGATGAACTCATTACGGGAGTTTGCCGCGCCAGGAAGGCCACTCACGATGATCAGTCGCAGTAGTGCAACCCCACCATTTTCTACATGTAGAGGAGAACAGTCGGATTTACTTGTCAACCAAACACTGGACTCCTAAGGAATGGACCGTCTTAGCGGAACTTCCGGGCCATTTGGGCCAATAAATAAGGCTGGGCCGGCGCCACTTGACCACTTACGCCACTCCTAGTTCAGATAAAATCCATGACTCTGAAACGTAAAGCTCGTCTCCCCTTTCCCCAAGTAGGAACTTGTTGATACGACTCCACCAAGAAGTCGCATCTAGTTGGAAAGAAAAACTCACCGATATTTCCCAGGCGATGCCTGTTAATGGATTAACTTATTCCAAGAATTTTACTTCCCGAGTGTTGGGTAAGTAATCAAAAACTCTTTTATCAAAACAACAACCTTGTTGCGAATATAAGAATACATCACGGAGCCGGATCCCTCAGATTTTTGAGCGAGTATTTAAATCCCCTTCGAAAGGAAGATCTTAAATTTGAAAACGAGTTTTGGGATCCGCTCTAACTTTTAAAATCATTTTGAAGACTCGAAAATATTTTTAAGAATGTTTGGAGTAACGTTGATTTAATGAAATAAATCAGTCCCGATATATTAAAAAATATCTGAACATTTTATTTAAATAATATTCCCATGAAGGGTAATCCTTATAAAATAATTGAAGTAGAAGTTTTAAAACTTATACTTGAAATGAATAATAAATGACCAAAGATATACTTATATGAAAGTACGATCTTTATTTGAATTAATCGAAAATAAGTTTGATTATCGAAACATTATTCTTTAATAAAATAAAGAATATTATTTAATAAAATAAGCGGAGTCATAAGTCCTCGAATGAATATTCAAAATAATATACATTAAATAAAATAAAGGAAGTCATAAGTCCTCGAATGAATATTCAAAATAATATTCATTAAATAAAATAAAGCTATCGAATAAACCTTATTCGATTGATAGTTTTGAAAACTATATCTTTTATATATATTATACTGGGGAACATCGACTCCCGGTTTAGAAAAATGTTCACCTTTGGGTCTCCTATACTAAGGGTATACGCAATTACAGCTTATCTCTAGCATAGGTATTATGCAACTTATAAGCATTGAATCAATAATTAGATATCAAGATTATGAAATAGGCATGCATATAAATATCATATCACATGCTCCAATATATCGCAAGACTTTACTAATAATAATCATGTACTTATCACAAGAAAATGCATATACATATATACATCACAACAACAGTATAACGGGTAGAAAACTTGCCTGAGCGACTGGGGGTGATAAAAGGCCTGGGACGAGTCTGGTAACCTATAAACATCATATAAGTTGGAATTAAACCAAAGTCGCTTAAGAATCTATACTTTAACCAATTAGACCCTAATGTTCGCTTTTGCGCTTAACGATTCACTTAAGTCGCTCGAATACCCTCGGCTCCACCATTTTTAATAATTTAACCATTAAGAATTTTAAGGCGATTCTTTCGCGAGTGCCCTACCAACTACCTAATCAACTTTACATAATTGTTTCATACCCCAATTAGTCCTTTAAGGGCCTTAACCAAGGTTTCAAAGTAAGTGAGGGGTAATGGTTCGTTCGCGAAACACCGTTACTTAAAATGGTCGTTTCTCCTAAACCGTACATCGGATTCAAGCGAACAACATACCAAAATGAAGCTCATAACATGAACTATCTAATCATGGCAATGGTCAAAATCTAACAGTGAGTTCACGGGTCCTGAAGTTAAGAACAAAAACAGTCTAAAGTAAATCGGGCATTACGACGGCTATGTTTACGCGATTACCAGATTTATACCACTCCAATCAATCCACAATTCAACCAACAATCATTACTACAACCAAAATCCATCCATAATTTACTACAACAGTCCCGACATCTCAAGATTTCCAATTTATACTACTCTGAATCATGAACTAAAAGCTATACTTAAGTTCATTAACCAATAATCAAGATTTACAACTTCAAACTCATTACAAATCCAACCACACTCTAAGTATACAAGAATCATGCTTCTCATAAACCATACCAAACATAAAAAACCCTAAATATACAAAAGTAGGGCTAGGGTATGAGATTATACCTTCCTTGGTGAGTAAAAGTAACTAAGGAGCTTAGAATCACCCTTGAAAATCCTTACCAAAGCTATATCTAAACAAAAACACAAGATCAAAATTTCAAGATCTTGAAAACACTATTCACCCTCTTCTTCCATGAATTATTGGAAGAGATTGTGAAGGAAATGGAAGCTTAGATTCATAGGATAGCTATATCTATGCATAAGGAACCTTGGATAATTACCTCACAAATTAACAATGCTTGGAACTTGAATTTGGATTTTCTTTTCTTTGAAAATGGTGAAGAAGCCGAGAGCTTCTTGCTTGGAAATGAGAAGTCAATTTTTGTGTTATGATTTTCTTGGCATGGTTGATATCCTTTTGTTTGTTAATTAACTTTTTACCATGGTAAAGAATGAATGGTTCACAATCAACCAACCAATCCCTCCTTTTTGACATGCTTAAGTCACCATGCTTATGTCATCTTCCCACACTCGTCTTCTTCTTGTTGGTGTGATGACATCATCATCCACTAACCTCTTTGATTAACTCCTAATTACTAGGCTAATGATCCCTGATCTATTATACGGTTCGCTTAACTTTCGTTCTCGTTTATCGTTTGAGGGATCATACCCGGGATCCCATTACTTAGGTTCCCTTAAACCTTTCTCAATATTTTATATTCCTTTTATGATCCTATCTTATAATCCTTGAATTAAAATCCTTTTAATCATGTTACCTTATACTTAATTCTTTCTGTATCTGGTGGGTTTTCAGGAAAAAAATCAAAGTGTTCGAATTTGGATTCTGACGATCTTTTCATACACTTATATACCATATAGAGTACTAATAATATCTCAGAATATCAATAAAAGAACCCCTACATAGTGTGGCATGAAAGGTTTTCTTATTCAGCATAATCAAAAAAATCACTATTCATAAGGGTTACAAAAAGTCCAAAATTTTGGGGTTATTACATATAGGCTTAATTTCTACAGTTCCTTTATCATTCTTATCATCTCCATAACCTAAGCCTTCTTTCCAGTTTCCACTACTTAACAAATTTTGAGTTGTTCTGCCTTAGTCCAAGTCCTGATAATCTCTCTTTCCTTTTCTAACTCAGTTTTTAGAGATTCATTCATTTTAAGTACTTCATCCCTAACATAGAAAGCATCATCTCTATCTTTCTGAGTTTGATGGAACATGACTAACTCTTTTTCTAAATAATCATTCCTCTTCTTACAAGCAAGATTTTAAGAAGTTAATCTTTCACATGTTAAAGTTTGATCTCTATAACTAATGAACATGGTTTTAAGATATCTTTTCAACTCATTAATATCATTAGTATGAAAGGCATAAGTAGTTTGAGGTACCTTTAACTCAGCTACTTCAGAACTGCTATCAGCATTTGCCATTAAGGCATAGTTCTCCTCACTTTCAGAATCTGAAGTGTCTGTCCAACTTTTCTTCTTTGTGACAAGAGCCTTGCCTTTGTCATTCTTCACTTTCTTGCAATCAGGAGATATGTGGCCTTTCGAACCACAGTTGTAGCATTTGACATTTGTGTAATCTCCTCTGTCAGACTTCCCTCCTTTGTCTTCAGACTTTCTGAAACTCTTCTTATCAGAACTTGCACCTTTCCTGGAAAACTTCTTTCCCTTCCTGAACTTTCTGTATGCAATCCTTGTGATTCCTTTCACCATAACAGCACACAGCTTCATCATCTCTTCATCAGCATCCATCTCAGGCAAGCTTTCAGTTTTTGAGTCATCATCACTATCAGAATTTGATGACTCAGTATCAGACTTTGTGATGAGCGCTTTTCCCTTGCCTTTCCTTGAGGCAGCTGCCTTGGGGGATTCTTCTTTAGCCTTAACAGCAACTGTCCTTGACTTTCCTCCTTTCCTCTTGCTTCTTTGTTCCATCTCAAGTTCATGAGTCTTGGGCATCCCGTAAATTTCATCAAGGGTTGATTCTTCAAGATTATAGTTGTCTCTTATAATTGTTGCCTTCAAATCCCAATTTTCAGGAAGAGCTAACAGGAATTTAAGGTTTGAATCTTCAAGATCATACTCCTTATCAACCAATGACAAATCATTCAAGAGTTTGACAAATCTGTCATATAGATCAGTCAATGACTCATTAGGCTTTGAGACAAAGTGTTTGTTAGGAATATATGTGCATTAGTTTGATGATATGTTTAACAAAATACTTAAGTAGAAATTTAGTGTCAGTAGCCTCAACGGATAAGACCACTTTGGCTATCCGTTGATGGTGTAGCTTTACTTAGAAATAAGTCTAGTATTGTAGCATATTTCAGTCTCTGTATTTAAAATGTAATTCTTAGAAGTTGAGAGAAACTATAAGTCATGTTGACTACTAGATGATATGCAGATAGGAAGGCCAATTGTAAATATTTCATGCCTTGTAATTTTGTATAAATGAAGTGGTATCAACGGATGACTTAAAGACCTTCAACGGATGAGAAGCTAAGCTTCAACGGATGTCTCTAAAGCTTCAACGGATAACATCCTTCAACGGATGAGAGCATCAACGGATAAATGCATCAACGGATGAAAGCTTCAACGGATAACATCCTTCAACGGATGAAGTCATTAACGGATGAAAGCTTCAACGGATGTTCTGCTAATTAGCCGTTGATAAGTGGTAGTTGTACCTACAGACAGAGGCACATGGGTTGACAGAGAAAACTGAGATGTGGTAGCCGAATTTCAGGATCAACAGAAAAAGCAGCCGTTCTTCTTTAGTACAAAGATGCAATAGTCAACAAAGTACTGGAGTGAACAGGAAAAGAAGCAAGTGAAGAACTTATTTTACTATTGTAATTTTATATTGTTTTTCACTTGTACACTTGGTAATATATAAACCAAGAAGAAGCTAGTAATTAGAGAGAGATTTTCCAGAGCTGTTAAGAAATATCTTGAGAGAAAATTCATCTAGTTTGTACTAGGATGCAGCTGTGATCAACATTGTTGAACACAGATTTTCTAATATACCATCTCTGGTGGAACAACAAATCCACCAGAAAAGTTTTTAAAGTTTGTTGTGTTCTTTACATTTTGTGTTTGAATATATATCTGTCTGCATTAGCTCAAAGCAATTCATACACTTGTTCATCTAGAACACACTGCTTTAATAAACTTCTCAAAACCTGAAAAAGTTTTGAGATTTACATTCAACCCCCCTTCTGTAAATCTCATTGTTAGTCCTCTAGGAATAACAATTGGTATCAGAGCAAGCTCTTGACACACAAAGAGTTTAAAGATCTTGGAATCTAACAAAGATGAGTAAGAAGGATATTGGAGTAAAGATCCCAGTTCTTGACAAAGACAGTTATCACCACTGGAAGGTGAAAATGCACCTTCATCTACTCTCCCAAGATGAAGGTTATGTAAACTGCATTGAGAATGGTCCTCACATTCCCCACAAAGTAGCCACAGTTGCTACGGCCACAATTGCTGTTGGTCAATCCATTCCAAAACCTAGAGCAGAATGGACAATGGAAGACACAGAAGAAGTCCACAAGGATAAGAAGGCTATGAACATTTTGTTTAATGGTCTTGACAAGGATATGTTTGATAATGTGATAAATTGTTCAACTGCCAAAGAGGTTTGGGACACAGTTCAGTTGCTGTGTGAAGGTACAGAACAAGTAAAAGAGAACAAAATGCAGCTTCTCATTCAACAGTATGAGTACTTTCATTTTGAAGAGAATGAATCTTTAAATGACACATTTAATAGATTCCAAAAGCTGTTGAATGGACTGAAGCTGTATGGTAGAGTGTACCAGGTGAAGGATTCAAATCTTAAATTTTTGAGATCCTTACCAAAGGAATGGAAACCCATGACTGTTTCCTTAAGAAACTCTCAGGATTATAAGGACTTTACTCTTGAAAGATTATATGGAATCTTGAAGACTTATGAACTAGAGTTGGAACAGGATGAGGTATTGGAGAGGGGGAGAAAGAAAGGAGGTTCAGTTGCATTGGTAGCTGAAAATGAGAAAGAATGCAGAAAAGAAACTGTGAGATCTACATCAAGCTCCAAAGATGGTGTAAGAAATCCAGAATCAGACAAGGGTAAAGAGCAAGTTGCTGAAAATGAAGACAACTCCAGTCAAGATGACTCTGATGGTATTGATGAGCATCTTGCATTTCTGTCCAGGAGATTTGCAAAGATGAAGTTCAGGAAAAACACTAGAGCCACTAAACCCTATAAGAACATGGTGGACAAATCCAAGTTCAAGTGTTTTAATTGTGGTATAAGTGGACACTTTGCAAGTGAGTGCAGAAAGCCAACCTCTGAAAAGAAGAAATTTGAACAAGTAGATTACAAAAAGAAATATTTTGATCTACTCAAACAGAAGGAAAGGGCTTTCATTACTCAAGAAAAGGACTGGGCAGCTGATGGAGATGAAGAGGATGAAGATGTGGATTATGTCAACCTTGCTCTCATGGTTGATTCTGAAGAAAACGAAGTTAGTTCATCAAGCAATCAGGTAATCACTACTGATTTAACACAGCTTACTAAAGAAGAGTGCAATGATGCTTTCAATGACATGTCTACTGAATTGTATCATTTGCGTGTGTCTCTTAAATCTCTTGCTAAAGAAAATAGTAGGATCAAAGAGAACAATCTGTTTTTAAGTAATAGAAATACTGTGTTAGAAAATAAGTTGATTGACCTAGAGAAAACCAAATTGCATTGTATATCTGTTGAAAATGAACTAGCTGAATCTGTTAAGAAAGTAGAAATACTTTCCAATCAATTAGAGAAAGAGCAAGAGGTGATTAAAGCCTGGAAAACATCTAGGGATGTAAGTGCTCAAATTGCCAAAGTCCAAGGAATTGAATCATTCTGTGAAACTGCCTGGGATAAAAATAAAAAGAAACTGGAATTAATTGATGGACTGTCAACGGATGTGGAATCAACGGATGATGAAAGTTATCCGTTGAAGGAAGAAAAGGAACATCCGTTGAAGGTTCCTCAATTAAAACAGGCAGATGTTTCTAAAAGAGAAAATCTAAAGAAACTCAACAAAAAGTTTGGTTCAACTTCAAAGAACTTTGTCAAAGAAGGAGCAAGCACATCCAAAGATGTCAGAAAGGTGAATGTAGGGCACATGACCTTAGAACAGTTAAACAATAGGCTCAAGATGGTTGAGGATAAAAAGGAATCCAAAAGGAAATCCAACAGAAATGGGAAGGTAGGAGTTAACAAACATAACAATTACACACCTGACAAGTATGCTCCTAGAAAAAGCTGTGTGCATTGTAGTAGTGTTAATCATCTATCTGCTAACTGTAAATCTATTAAGAAATCTCCCATAACTGTACCCTCTTCCATGCCTAACATGTCTGTATCACCTCTACATGCTATGCCTGTTATGTCTCAACAAAATCCTTATGCACATTTTGCAAACATGCCATATTTTAACAATCCTTATCTTGCTGCATTCAGTATGCCTCAAATGCCATACAATATGCCAATGTGGAATAACATGTATGCACAATCCATGCCTAATAATTCTATAAATGTGATGGATAATGTTGTGACTAACCCTACACCTCAACCAACCACATCTAAGACCAAGGTTGACTCAAACTCACCTAAGTCTAAAGATGCAGGAGGAATGAAGTCTAGGAGAAAGGCTAACAAGAATGGACCCAAGGAAACTTGGGTACCAAAATCAAATTGATTGATTTTGTGGTGTGCAGGAAAATAGAAGAAATCTATGGTACTTGGACAGTGGCTGTTCAAGACACATGACTGGAGATTTCTCCCTGCTCACAGAGTTTAAAGAGAGAGCTGGCCCCAGCATAACCTTTGGAGATGACAGCAAAGGGTTTACTATGGGATATGGCTTGATTTCAACAAGGAATGTCATCATTGAAGAAGTTGCATTAGTTGATGGTCTCAAGCACAACTTACTGAGTATCAGTCAACTATGTGATAGAGGGAATACAGTTTCCTTCAATTCTGAAGCCTGTGTTGTCACTAGTAAGGAAGACAACAAAGTGGTTCTAACTGGAGTTAGAAAAGGAAATGTGTACTTAGCTGACTTCAACTCTACAGATGCAGAATCTATTACTTGTCTCTTCAGCAAAGCAAGTTCAGTTGAGAGTTGGCTATGGCACAAGAAGCTATCCCATTTGAATTTCAAAACAATGAATGATCTAGTCAAAAAGGACTTAGTAAGAGGAATTCCTCTTGTTGAATTCTCAAGGGATGGTCTGTGTGATGCTTGTCAGAAAGGCAAACAAAGGAAAGCATCATTTCAGAAGAAGCTTGAAACAACAATTGATGAACCATTACAGCTGCTACATATGGATTTGTTTGGACCAGTCAATGTATTGTCAATAGCAAGAAAAAGATATTGCTTAGTGATTGTAGATGATTTCTCTAAGTTCTCATGGGTCTGTTTTCTTGGATCAAAGGATGAAGCAAGTGAAATCATTATCAATCACATCAGGCAAGTCAACAATCATCCTGACTTGAAGGTTAGAAATATCAGGAGTGACAATGGAACTGAGTTCAAGAATTTGACATTAAGGCTGTTCTGTGAAGAAAATGGAATCATGCATGAGTTCTCAGCTCCAAGAACACCTCAGCAAAATGGGGTTGTTGAAAGAAAGAACAGATCTTTAATTGAAGCTGCCAGAACAATGCTTGAAGAATCAAAGTTACCAACATATTTCTGGGCTGAAGCTGTTAATTGTGCCTGCTTCACTCAGAATATTTCTTTGATCAATCAAGCTAAAGGCATGACTCCTTATCAGTTGTTCAAGAGAAGAAAACCAACTCTAAACTTTCTTCATGTCTTTGGATGTAAATGCTTTATACTGAGGAATCAATCTGACCATAAAGGGAAGTTTGATGCAAAGGCTGATGAAGGAATATTTGTTGGTTATTCAGCTGGAAAATCTTATAGGGTCTACAATCTAAGAACCAACATTGTTATGGAATCTGTGCATGTTGTGTTTGATGATAAAAAGATTGATGGACTAACAGATGAGGGACATAATGAGAGACTCAAATTTGACAATATTGAGATATATTGTGATGATAGTGAAGAGGAGACTGATGGAGATGACACTTCAAAAGGGATTCAAAACATGCCCCTGGATAATGCACAAAATACTGCATCCATTGATAGAAGCAATGCAGTATCCGTTGAAAGACATAGTGCACCATCCGTTGAAGTACAAAATGAAGCATCCGTTGATCATAGTTCATCAACGGATAATCGATTTACATCATCAGTTGATAGAACTCCAAGTTCCCTGCAAAGGACCAACAACTCAGGGGGAGTTTCAACTAGTCAACACTCTGTCTCACATCATGACAATACTGAGGCCACCTCATCTAGAGCACATCTTCCACCACAAAGGAAATGGACCAAGAATCATCCCTTTGAACTGATCATTGGTGATGCATCATCTAAAGTGCAAACAAGAAGAGCTACTCAAGATGAATGTCTGTACAGTAGTTTTCTATCTCAGGAGGAACCTAAGAAAGTGGAAGAAGCTCTATTGGATCCAGATTGGATATTAGCTATGCAGGAAGAGCTAAACCAATTTGAGAGAAACCAAGTTTGGAAGCTGGTACCCAAACCAAAGAACAAGAGTCCTATTGACACAAAGTGGGTATTCAGAAACAAGATGGATGAAAATGGCATTATCATAAAGAATAAAGCCAGACTGGTTGCTAAAGGCTATTCTCAGCAAGAGGGAATAGATTTTGATGAAACATATGCTCCTGTTGCAAGACTTGAAGCCATCAGAATATTTCTAGCCCATGCAGCCCATGCCAATTTCAAAGTCTATCAAATGGATGTCAAGAGTGCATTTCTAAATGGGAAATTAGAGGAAGAAGTCTATGTAAGTCAACCTCCAGGATTTGAAGATCCAAATTTTCCAGACTATGTGTATTATCTGTTGAAAGCACTCTATGGACTGAAGCAAGCACCTAGAGCCTGGTATGAAACCTTATCAAAATTTCTTTTGGAGAATCACTTCACTAGAGGTACTGTTGATAAAACTCTCTTCTTTAGGGATGTTAATGGCTCTAGTATACTTGTTCAAATTTATGTAGATGACATAATATTTGGCTCTATAGATGATAAACTTTGCAAAAAGTTTGCTAAGCTAATGCAAAGTAAATATGAAATGAGCCTAATGGGAGAACTAACCTATTTTCTTGGTTTACAAGTTAAACAAGTTAGTGATGGAATTTTCATTAGTCAAACTAAATATATTTATGATCTTTTAAAGAAGTTTGACTTAATGGAATGCTCATCTGCAAAAACTCCCATGGCCACTGCCACCAAACTTGAATTAAATAAGACTGAAAGGTCTGTGGACATTACAAGTTATAGAGGCATGGTTGGTTCACTTTTATATTTAACTGCTAGCAGACCAGATATAATGTTTGCTACATGTCTGTGTGCTAGATTTCAAGCTGATCCTAGGGAGTCTCACTTAATTGCTATCAAGAGAATTTTCAGATATCTCAAGGGTACACCAAATTTAGGAATTTGGTATCCTAGAGAATCTGGCTTTGATCTAATTGGTTATTCAGATGCAGACTATGCAGGTTGCAAAATAGACAGGAAAAGTACAACAGGCTCCTGCCAATTCCTGGGAAACAAGCTTGTATCATGGTTTAGCAAAAAGCAAAATTCAGTCTCTACTTCTACAGCTGAGGCTGAATACATTGCTGCTGGAAGTTGCTGTTCTCAAATGTTATGGATGAGGAATCAACTCCTTGATTATGGACTTCATGTTGATAGAATACCTATCTTTTGTGACAACACAAGTGCCATAGCCATAACAGAGAATCCTGTACAGCACTCAAGGACCAAGCACATTGATATCAAGTACCACTTCATTAGGGAGCATGTCATGAATGGTACAGTGGAACTACATTTTGTTCCAAGTGAACAACAAATTGCTGACATATTTACCAAGCCACTTGATGAATCAACATTCACAAGATTGGTAAGTGAGCTAGGTATGCTTAATTACTCTTAAAATTCATGTCTTCTTTGCAATTTGATGAGAAGCCTGAAATATATTAGTTGCTAGAACAAATTTGACTTTTAACAAAGTTTATTCCATCAACGGATGTTCCCTATCCGTTGAAAGTCAAAATTGCTCTATCAACGGATATTCATTATCCGTTGAAAGACAAGTATATCTCTGGAACTTTTATCCGTCAACGGATAAAGCTGAAGTACCTTTCAACGGATGACAATTTACATTATCCGTTGAAATGTCACATCAGACGTTTGAGGTGTTTCACAGCCGTTGATTCTATTTTCTTAACCGTTGATACCATACATACATCTGTATGTATTGGTTTTAAAGGTAGTTATTAGAATACTTACAGTTTATTCTTAAACGGCTGAAATTCACTAACACCTACTTATTGATTAATCCTTTATTTATTTCTTTTTCTTTGAAAGCATATAAGCCCTTCTGATTGTTCATTATTACTTTACGCTTTCTTAGAATTTCAAGCATTTACCATTTTCTCTCTGCAAAACCTTCAAGTTACTCTCTGCAATTTCTACTCACAACAATGGCACCAGTCGTGAAGATTATGTCTCAATCTGGGTTCATCTACGAGAAGAACAATTTCATAGCTCTGGTAGAAAAGAATGAAGCCCACTCAGATTATCACAAAATGATGGACTTCATCAAAAACTGTAAACTTAGCTATGCAATGCTGGAAGCCCCAACGATTTTCTGTGAAGTAGTTGAGGAGATTTGGACAACTGCTGAGTTCAACTCCATGGATATGACTATCTCCTTCACTCTCAAAGGTAAAAATCACTGTATTAACTGTGATGACTTACAAGCATGTTTTAAATTACCTGAGAACAATGCCATGACACCACACACTGATAGTGATGTATCCAGCATGTTAGATTCCATAGGTTACTCTCTTAACTCTGCTAATTTAGGGGGTATTAGACGAAAAGGCCTTAGGAAAGAATGGAGTTTTCTTGGGGATGCCTTCATAAAGGTTTTCTCTGGGAAAATTAGTAATTTTGATGCCATAACTTCATCTCTTGTTAATATGTTCTATATGCTTGTTTCTGATAGGTACTTTAACTTTAGCAACTATGTGATGCTAGAATTAGGTACTAGATTAGGTAACAAAGCTAATAGACCTAATAACATCTATTATGCTAGATTCTTTATGTTATTGGCTAACCATGTTGCTGAAGGTTTAGTCATAATCAATGAGAATAATAAACTCAAGTGCTGGGCACAAGAGAAAAGAGTTCTTGCAGACTTGAAGAGAATGGATCTAAACAGCAGTGTGCAATTGGTATATTTACCAATCATGAATGCACCCCAGGTAGGTGAGGTAATTGCTTCTACAACTCCTACTTCTTCCAACCCCTCTATTTCTTTATCTTCTAGTGTGGCCATGAAATCTGTGTCAATGCCCCAACAGATTTCTACCAAGGTCACCAAATCTAAACTTTCAAAATCCAAGACAAAGAAAACCACCTCTGTTGTTTCTCAAAAGACAACAGTTGTAACAACAACCATTAACCCTGAGGGAAGTGAACAGGGTGTGAGTGGTGAGGGGAGGGGTGAACATCAAAGAAACCCCCAGGATAAGGAAGGAGAGTTGAGTGCTTCCCAAGCTAGCCAAGCCCCAGTTTCTCAAAAAGCTGTGGTGGTTGAAAAGGTTTCTAGCACATCCCTAGTAGCATCCTCCCAAAAGGATGTTACTATTGAAAAGAGTTCCCAACCAGGAACACAGAACAAAAGAGGGAGGGACACTAAAGCCAAACACTCACCTACAAAAGCTTTTATTAGAAGGAAGAAGGCTAGAACCCAATCTTCTACACAGGGTGCACACACTGCACAGATACATCCATCTGTCTCTGTGCCTTCTCAAACTCAGTTTGATGTGACTCCAATAAATGTGGAGTCACAGCCCCATTCTCTCACAATAACTACACATCAATCACCAAATACTTCTTCACCATCTCTGGATGTGGATATGTTATTCCCATCAATTCCTGATTCTCCCTCTTTACAACTCAGGGAGGAGCCCCACTCAAATACAGGTGATCATCATCTTTTAGATGATTTGTTGGATCACCCGCAAATTCTTTCAGATATAATTGAAGGATCTGTATCAACACATATCAAATCAATCTATACAGATTCAACAATTATATCACTTTCAATTTCATCTTCTTTTCCTTCTTCAACGGATATCACTCATCCGTTGACAAGTGGTTGCTCTTCAACGGATAAGCTTAACAGCAGTTATCCGTTGATTACAACAGGTTCAACTTCAACGGATATTCCACATCCGTTGATAGTCTCTACACAAATAACTGAAATGATTCCAAGTGTAGAAGACATGAATACTGTGCAATCACTTTTAGGATTGAGGGCAGGGAGTGAAAATTTGAGTGAGAGGCTGGGTTGCTCCCAGGCAAAAGGAGAGATTGAGAGCACAAAAATGCATGCTATTTCTTCCAGCATGGCAAAAGTCAGTGAGTGGAGTACCACCTTAGAAGGTGAAGGTGAGGGAGTGAGATGTGTGAGCCAGGGGGAGCCCCTGATGCAAGAACATAGAGAAAAAGAGAGAAAAGCAGGTACAGTTGATACAAGGGTGGAACCAGCCATTGCTCATGAGTCAATGATTGTGGATGATGCTGAAAAGGAAAGACAATTTCAGCAACATTACAAAGCTGTAATTGATAACATTTCCTTGGATGCTGACACTTTTACTCATCCTGTGACAGCCTATCAACTGTTGGCTGCTCAGGGCAATGAGGAGGCAGAGAGGACACTACATCTAGTGCACTCAACAGAATCTCTTCAAAGGGATAAAGCTGCTATTAACAGGATGCCTTCTACAGCTGGTGAGCCATCTGAGGAATTTGGAGTAAATTCTGATGATGATGACTCTATTTCTTCTGATGGAAGCATGAACATAGGGGGAGATGAAGACCCTAATTCCATTCCTAATCTACCTGAATGGGCCTTGACTAAGGAGCATAGAACAGGTGAATTCAATGTCCACTTGGTCAAACAAATCATCACTATTCAACAGGCCATTCAGAACACTTCAAATGCAAATATCAAGGCTATCCTCCAAGCTCACCTGTACTCACTGCATCTCATGAAGCTGCAGAAAGTAAAGCAAGATATGAGTCTAGATGATCTCAGGAAAGATATTGCTGACTTGAAATCCTTCACTTCAGAAAAATTGGATTCAGTCATGCCCTATGGTACTTTGCAGGACTTGGTTTCGAGATTGAAAAAGGAATCAGTTACTGAACAAAGGCTGGCCAAGTTGGAAGACAGAGTTCAAGGAATTGAAGATTCTGTGGCCACCCTTCTTCTCAACCAACAATCTCAAACCAATCTCCTAATGCAGCTGGCAAAAGCACAAGGCTTGACCCCTCTCCTTGATGATAACAAAAAGGGGGAGAATAAAAGGGAAGGGGAAGGAGAGCCCTCTACAAAGATTCAGATATCTAAAGTGCTAGTTCCTGCCATCACTACCTCTCCAATCATTCAAATCAAGGGAAAACCTGATGGAATTGATTTGATTCAGCTAGCAGCAGCTGAAATACAAATGAAAGAACAATGGAGGAGAATTGATGAAAGGTTGCAATTGGTGTTTGGTTCTACACAAAATAAATCAACATCTGTGAAATTTAGCACAAAGATTGAACCAATCAACATGGAGCTCAAGCCAGTAGGGAGAAATAAGGTTGGAGAGACTTCTTTCAAGAATTTAAAACCTATGGTTCTAAAGCCTAACACTAGATCCAGTATGGACTCCACAAAGAATCCCCTAGACTTTGCTCAGATGCAGGAAGTAGACTTTCCTCTTCCAAAACCTGATGGAGACAAAGTTCTAAGTGCAAGCATCATAAAGAAGAAGGAGACCAAGGACAAGGGTGAGAGAATGGACATGGCCTTTATCTATAGAGAGGGAAAGAGTATCTGTGTGATGCAAGGACATCCCAAATTTCTAAAGGCCAAAAGGGAAGAAACCAGAAGGTTGAAGAAAGAAGCTGTAAAACTCAAGGCTGACAAAAGAGCACAAGCAAAGCTTGAAAAACAGCTAAAGTCAAGCCAAGTTGAAGAAATGAAAGGAATTGAAGTCAGGGGTGAAGAAAAGATTGCTAACTTAGATGAGGTTCTTGGGAGCATATTTGGTGAAAATATGGAAGAAAGAGAGGAATGGCAGAAGGGAAACAGAAGAAAGGCCAAGGCACACAGAAGGAGTGAAGATAACCCTGAAGATACCAAATCTATATCTAAACCACTACCTTCCATACCTAAACCTTTTGTTGCTGATCCCTCTATAAATATCCATGGTGAACCAATCATTCCAAAAGAGGAACCTATTGATTGGGACAACATCACATTGCCTACCTTTTTAACCACTCTACCACTACCAAAGAAACAGAAAAGAAAATCTAAATCTACACCTCCCCTAACCTCTAAGAAATTCACTCAAAAACAAAAACCTAACCCTAAGCCACCCATTTCTAAAGATGATTATGTTCACATCTGTGACATAAAAGAAGCTTCAGACATTAATCTCTATCTGGATGAGCTGGAGGAAGTAAGGGGAATAGCTGCCTACAGACAGCTACCAGAGAGATTGGTTTTCAGATATAAGGGAGCTGGGGAAAGAACATGGCCTCTCTACAGGATTCTAAATGAAGGCTACTCTACCTTGATCAGAGTCTTTTCAGCCATCAAAAAGGATTCTGGCTTTACCAGAACAGCCAAGACTGAAATTCTCAACAAGATTGCCAACATAAGGAAGACTTGGAGGGAACCAAATGCTTTGCCCAGAACCTTACTCATACAAGAAAGGGGAACTAAAATTCACAAATCACCTCATTGGTTGATGGAATTTAGAGATGACAAAGGAGTCAGAAGATTTTTCAGACTTGAAGACCAACTCAAGATTGCCAGCAATGAAACTCTCAAAGAAATGCAATCTAAGTTGGATATCAGTGATGAAGATGAAGCTGAATTCTTCAGACAACTCCAACTCCAATTTGAGGAAAATGACAAAGGGCTAGGAAAGAAAACCAGGGAACAAAGAAGAAAATAATGATTTGCTCAGGCTAGAGGAGCACCCTTGGAAATACTGTAAATCTTCAATTACCTCCTAGTACATACACTTTTGCAGCACTTTTATATTTCTACTTAGTTTCAATTCAAATATTTGTTAAGTGTTTTGTTATCATCAAGTTAACCCTGAATTTATGCCTACAATTCTTATAGACATAAATAGGGGGAGATTGTTAGGAATATATGTGCATTAGTTTGATGATATGTTTAACAAAATACTTAAGTAGAAATTTAGTGTCAGTAGCCTCAACGGATAAGACCACTTTGGCTATCCGTTGATGGTGTAGCTTTACTTAGAAATAAGTCTAGTATTGTAGCATATTTCAGTCTCTGTATTTAAAATGTAATTCTTAGAAGTTGAGAGAAACTATAAGTCATGTTGACTACTAGATGATATGCAGATAGGAAGGCCAATTGTAAATATTTCATGCCTTGTAATTTTGTATAAATGAAGTGGTATCAACGGATGACTTAAAGACCTTCAACGGATGAGAAGCTAAGCTTCAACGGATGTCTCTAAAGCTTCAACGGATAACATCCTTCAACGGATGAGAGCATCAACGGATAAATGCATCAACGGATGAAAGCTTCAACGGATAACATCCTTCAACGGATGAAGTCATTAACGGATGAAAGCTTCAACGGATGTTCTGCTAATTAGCCGTTGATAAGTGGTAGTTGTACCTACAGACAGAGGCACATGGGTTGACAGAGAAAACTGAGATGTGGTAGCCGAATTTCAGGATCAACAGAAAAAGCAGCCGTTCTTCTTTAGTACAAAGATGCAATAGTCAACAAAGTACTGGAGTGAACAGGAAAAGAAGCAAGTGAAGAACTTATTTTACTATTGTAATTTTATATTGTTTTTCACTTGTACACTTGGTAATATATAAACCAAGAAGAAGCTAGTAATTAGAGAGAGATTTTCCAGAGCTGTTAAGAAATATCTTGAGAGAAAATTCATCTAGTTTGTACTAGGATGCAGCTGTGATCAACATTGTTGAACACAGATTTTCTAATATACCATCTCTGGTGGAACAACAAATCCACCAGAAAAGTTTTTAAAGTTTGTTGTGTTCTTTACATTTTGTGTTTGAATATATATCTGTCTGCATTAGCTCAAAGCAATTCATACACTTGTTCATCTAGAACACACTGCTTTAATAAACTTCTCAAAACCTGAAAAAGTTTTGAGATTTACATTCAACCCCCCTTCTGTAAATCTCATTGTTAGTCCTCTAGGAATAACAGTGTTCATACTCTTGAGTGAGTATTGTCTTCTTGTTCTTCTTAATCGAATCAGTTCCCTGACACCTTGTCTGCAAGGCATCCCATATCTCCTTGGTAGTCTTGCAATTAATTACCCTGTTTGACATTACATTATCAAAGGCACTATGCAACAAGTGTTGTACCTTAGCAATTGATGCGATATATTCAGTAGTGTAATCACTCTTCTCCTTTGGTACAGACTTTGCTGCTTCACCTGCAACTTAAACAGTGAGTTTTGTTGGCTTGTGAGGTCCTTCATGGATTCTGTCAAGATATTCTGGATCAGTAGCTTCCAGAAACATAGTCATCCTCACCTTCCATATGGGATATTCAGATGGCTTCAGTATGGGAACTCTAATAGCCTTATATCGACTATGGATTTGAGTCTTTAGTGGTTCTTCAGTTTTGGTGGGCTTGGTTGGAGTTTCTGCTTCAGACATGATTGTTTTTGGATCTTAAACTGTTTGTGTGTTAACAGATAGGCTCTGATACCACTTGTTAGGTCACACACACTGTAGAAGGGGGTTGAATACAGTGTAAGCACAATCAAATCGAATTCAAATAACACAAGTAACAGAAAACATACTTTATTCAATATAATAAACTCTGTTACAATATGGAACTGTCCTCTCTCAGTGATGAACAAATATCACGAGAGCTGATAGGGTTACAATGAATAATATTCTCGATAATGATAACACTTATAGTGTAAACCCTATGTATGTGTTTATATATCACACAGTTACAAGATAATCGCTAATTGATATGGAATATAATTCTGCTTCCTAAAATATATCAATCAGTTATCTTTTCTTCCAAGTATTCCATTCTTCACAGAATTCCTTCTTCATGCATATCTCTTTTTACGTTTGTCTTGATCTTCTTTCCTTTCAATCAGCCGCCTTCCTTATCTGAAAGTTTCCTTTAAGTCCTGATATTATCTCCTGAACCTTAAGTACTAATAACTTAAGTTCTGACTTCAGTATAAGTGATGATTTCAGTTAAGTACTGATTTATCCTGTTTAATTAAGATCTGAAAACTAAACATAAATCATATTAGACATGACATTATCAAATATATCTAACACTAACGAAGTCGGCACATTTTCTACCGATTAACGAAAGATTTTCACTCGACAAGCTAGTGCACATGTATCTCAAGGAAATTGTGATGCGACATGGAGTTCCAATATCTATCTTGTATGATCGAGATCCCCGTTTCAATTCAAGATTTTGGAGACAATTTCAGGAATATCTTGGAACTAAGTTAAACATGAGTACCGCGTATCATCCGCAAACCGATGGGCAAAGTGAAAGAACTATTCAAACGATTGAAGACATGCTACGAGTTTGTGCGATTGATTTTGAAGGCAATTGGGATTGGTTAACATTATCACGACTGACTCTTGATCATACTTAGGACGTCTCTTATCTTGGGTCCTTCTTGTTTTCACCAATCTTGACCTTCATTGGGTTCAATCTATACTTTCTCATGGTTTAATATGTGCCCCACTTGGCATTATTATTATTACGTCATATTTTCTTTATCAAAATTTCTATTCTTGAGAACTTTGAATATTACCTTTCCCCTTGTAAAACCTCTAAGGTTATCCTTAAATCCTTCATCATGTACTCTCTAGGTACATGGTATATCAAGATACTTGTAATAACCCCAATTTTTTTGGAAATTTTTGAAACCCTTATGAATAGTGTTGTTGTTGAATAAGAAAACTTTTCATGCCACACTATGTAGGGGTTCTGTTATGGATATTCTGAGATTTTATTAGTACTCTATATGGTATATAAGTGTATGTAAAGATCGTCAGAATCGAATTCCGAACACTTTGATTTTTCCCGGAAATCCACTAGATACGGAAAGAATTGAGTATAAGGTAACAGGATAAAAAGGATTTAAATTAAAGGATTATAAGAGAGGATCATAAAAGGATTATAATGTATTGAGAAAGGTTAAGGAAACCCAAGTAATAAGATCCCGGGTATGATCCCTCAAATGATAAACGAAAGCGAAAGTTAAGCGAACCGTATAACAGATCAGCGGTCATTAGGCAAACAATTAGGAAGTTAATCAAGGAGGTTAGGGATGATGAGGTCATCCAACCAATAAGAAGAGGGCAAGTAAGGGATGATGACATCACAAAGTGACATAAGCATGACATAGGAGGGAAGGAGGTGTGGATGAATGATAACCACACAAAGTTCAAGGTTAATAAGGTAATTAACCAATATCAAAACAAAAACAACCAAGGCAAATCAAAACAAATCACAAAACACAAAACCCTCCATTTTCTTCATGAAGCTCTCGGCTTCTTTTATAAAAAAATGAAGATCCAAGCTCCACCACTTACTATTTGGCAAGGTATTTATCTAAGCTTCCCCATGGATAGTTACATACTTCCTATAAGTTTAAGCTTCTAATTCCAAGCCAATTTTTTCTTATAAATCACAGAAGAAGATGGTGAATAGTACTTCTTGAAATTAATTTTTGTGTTCTTGATTTCTTTGAAAGATCAAGCTTGTAGGAGGTTAGATTAAGGCTTCCATGGGCATTCCAAGGATCTTTCATGGATTAAAAGCTTCAAGGAAGGTATAACTCTTCATGATCTTAGTCTTAAGTTTTGTTGTTTAGATTTCCTAATGTTTAGATGATGGGTTAGTGTAATGGGTGTGTAATCATGTTTAAAGCTTGTTATGAGTAGTTTAGTTGATGAGAGGCATGATTATTGTGTGTTTAGAGATTGGTTGGTTTTGTGATATTTTTGGAGTTGGAAGTCTTGGTTATTAGTTAATGAACTTAAGTAAACTCTTAGTTTATAATTGAGAAATAAGTATGAATTGGTAATGTTGAGTTGTTGGGGCTGTTATGGTGAGGTATGGATGGAGTTTTGATTGGGTTGTGATTGTGGGTTGAATTGTGGATTGATTTGGAATGGTATAAATTTGGGAAATCGCGTAAACATAGCCGTCATAATGCCCGATTTACCGTAGACTATTTTTGTTCTTAACATCAGAACCCTTGAACTCACTGTTAGGTTTTTACCATTGCCATGTTTAGATAGTTCATGTTACGAGCTTCGTTTTGATATGTGGTTCGTTTGATTCCGATGTACGGTTTAGGAGAAACGGCCGTTTTAAGTAACGACGTTTCGCGAACGAATCATTACCCCTCGCCTTACTTTGAAACATAGGTTAAAGACCTTAAAGGACTAATTGAAGTATGAAACATTTATGTAAGGTGTAATAGGCAGTTGGTAAGACACTTGCGAAAGAATCGCCTTAAAACTCGTAATGGTTAATTTATTAAAAATGGTGGAGCCGAGGGTACTCGAGCGACTTAAGTAAATCATTAAGCGCGAAAGCGAACGTTAGGACTCTAAATGGTTAAAGTCTAGTTTCTTAAGCGACCGGGGTTTAATTCCGACTTATGTTGTTGTTCATAGGTTATCGGACCCACTCTAAGCTTAAGCCTATCCGGGAGCACTCAGGCAAGTTTTCTACCCGTATAACTGTTGTCGTGATGTATATGTGTATATGCATGATCTTGCGATAAATGCATATTTGTTATTAGCAAACTCTTGCGATATATTGTAGCATGTGATATGGTATATATGCATGCCTGTTTCATATTCTTGATTTATATATCTGTTGGTTCAAACGCTTATAGTTGCATAATACCTATGCTAGAGATAAGCGGTATCTGAGTTTACCCTTAGTATAGGGGATAAAAGGTGAACATATTTCTAAACCGGGAGTCGATGTTCCCGAGAATAATATATATATTTTTATATATATATATATGGTTATAGTTTTCAAAACTATTAATCGAATAAGGTTTATTCGATAACTTTAACTTTATTTTATTATTTGAATATTACTTGAATATTCATCTGAGGGCTTATGACTCCTTTATTTTATTTAATGAATATTATTTCGAATATTCTTTCGAGGGCTTATGACTCAGTTTATATTATTAATGATTATTAATTGGATATTCATTTGAGGATGTATGACTCCTTTATTTTATTTAATGAATATTGTTTATAATATTCATTCGAGGTATTACGACTCCGCTTATTATTTATTAATATTCTTTATTTTATTAAAGAATAATGTTCGATAATCAAACTTACTTTTGATATTCAATTAAAGATATTACTTTCGTATAAGTATATCTTTGATTATTTACTATTCATTTCAAGTATAAGTTTTCCAACTTCTACCTCAATTATTCTTTATGGGAATATTATTTAAATTATAATATTCAGATATTTCTTTTAAATTGAGACTGATTTACTTTATTAAATCAGCATTACTCCAAACACTCTTTAAAGTGTTTTCGAGTCTTCAAAATGATTTTTGAAAGTTAGAGCGGATCCCAAAACTCATTTTTTATATTTAAGATCTTCCTTTTAAAAGGGGATTTAAATACTCGTTCAAAACCTGAGGGATCCGGCTCTGTGGTGTATTGTATATTCGCAACAAGGTTGCTATTTTGATAAAAGAGTTTTTGATTACTTACCCAACACTCGGGAAGTAAAATTCTTGGAACAAGTTAATCCATTAACAGGCATCGCCTGGGAAATATCGGTGAGTTTTTCTTTCCAACTAGATACGACTTCTTGGTGGAGCCGTATCAACAAGTTTCTGCTTGGGAAAAGTGGGGACGAGCTTTACGTTTCAGAGTCATGGATTTCATCTGAACTAGGAGTGGCGTAAGTGGTCGAGTGGCGCCGGCCCAGCCTCATTATATTGGCCCAATTGGCCTGGAAGTTCCGCTAAGACGGTCCATTCCTTAGGAGTCCAGTGTTCGGTTGACAAGTAAATCCGACAGGTTCTCCTCTACATGTAGAAAATGGTGGGGTTGCACTACTACGACTGATCATCGTAAGTGGTCTTCCTGGCGCGGCAAACTCCCGTAATGAGTTCATCATCCAATTGGATATTTCTGCAACACTACCCAGAGCACTTCGATAGAAAGGCTACGGTTGGGCGATTGTTGAGTGTTGGCAGGGTCAAGTTTTCAAAATGATGTTTGCATCAAATGAAGTATCTCGTAACTTCATTTTATTTTGATGATATTTTAAAGATTGATTCTATACAAGTTTTATCTTGTAGCTTAATCTATGGGATGAACTATTTATACCTTGAACAGTGGTAGTTCAAGTAGTCTTCGGAAAAAGAGATAAGTATATTGGAGTATCTTGTAACTTCACCTTTTAAACTTATATCTAGTTATTGGTTGTCTTATAAATGACAAAGACTTTCAGAAAAACGTTGAGACAAGGTTAGATGTATGAGATCACCTTGCAACGATATTTTTATACAGTTATAAACTGGAACTTTGTGTATATTATACATGGAAGAGGACTTCCAAGATTTTGAAAAGTATATATGTATATATATACTGAATATTTTGCGACTTCATCGCATTGAGATATCAAACTTGGTTCATTTTTTCTTGACCAAGACTTTCATGAGTACTATGAGAAGGCTCATATATTGTTAATCATTATACATATTATTTTGGTGGGCTTGCTGCTCACCCTTGCTTTCTTCTTTCATCACACAACAACAGATAGAAAAGATGAACAGGACCAAGCTCCCAATTCGCGAGCGGATAGGAAACGTTCCGCAGTTTCCTATAGGCATTGATGTAGCTGTAGTTGAGGTAGGAACTACCAATAGGCTATGCTTCAACTTTTGATGTACCAGATTTATGTATATTTATGAATTGTAATAATGGCAAAGAAATGTAAATTATTCAGAAACCCTTTTAAGGTGTATTGGCAGATAATTGTGGAATAAAATGACTTGTGATTATTTTTGGATATTCATCTCTGAGACTATAACTTGTGGTGTGTGTGTTTATTGTGGGGTCACAGTACAGAGTAGTTGATTATTTATTAAGATTGGGTGTTATTAAGGGAAATAGAAATCGTGACAACCCGGATCCCCGACCCCGGATTTGGGGGTGTTACAGAAGTGGTATCAGAGCTAAGCGTTATAAACCTCAGAGATGATGTGACGTTAAGATAATAACTAAGATAATAAGAACTCTTGCCAAGTTCATAGTCGGGCTACCTAACGTAGTACTGACAGTTAAAACCCTTATGGGAACCCTTATAAATATCGTGATAGAAGCGTAGTTCATTATCGTATATGGTAGCGGGACTCCGAACCCTGAGGTTGAGGAGTAACAGCGCGATGATGTTTTATTACTAATTGGAGATCGGATTGTGGATCTGATCAAGCGTCCTAACGCAGGACCAAATGATGTTTATATTTAGGATGTAGCGGTTGAGGATGTTGTCCTAGAAGGGATTGTTGCTGAGGAGGATCCCGTGAAGGATCCTGACAAGAATGAATAAAGGACCACTGAGGAATTGATGACCATGGTTAGGGCAACTCCCAGAGGTAGGATTGGCCGGTCACTACCAGAGGTTCGTTCAAGTTTGTAAAGATAGTAGCCCCTTTAACACGGCTTACTCGTAAGACTGAGAAGTTCGAATGGAAAGAGAAATGCGAGAACAACTTTTAAGAACCGAAAAAAAGGTTGGTGACGTTCCCTATGTTGGCGTTGTCGGATGGAAAATGAGATTTTGTGAAGTGTAGTGACGCTTCGCATAAGGAAGTAGGGTGCTTCTTATACAGCACAACAAGGTAATCACGTACGCGTCAAGACAATTAAGGGAATATAAAATTCGATATCCCCACCCATGAGCTTGGGCTCGTGGCAATAGTTTTGCCCTAAAGATTGGAGGCACTACTTGTATGGAGAAAAGTGCGAGATTTACACAAGCCATAAGTGCTCTAGTACATTTTCACGCAGAAAGAGCTCAACATGCGCCAACTGAGGTGGTTAGAGCTAATCAAGAATTATGATTGGGAGATTCTTTATCATTCAGGGAAAGCCAATGTGGTGGCTGATGCCCTTAGTAAAAAGGAGAGACTCAAGATAATAATGTCTTTGGGAGAGTTTATAAGAGATTTTGAGAAAATGGAAATAGAAGTGAAGGTAACCGGAGCTGGTACCGAAAAGCTGTTTGAGATTGCAATATAGACCGAATTTTTGGAAAAGAACATATTGTGCCAGAAAAAGTGATGAATGAAGGCAGAGAGTCAATGACTGGAGAAGAGATCCATACCGAGAAAGATGATAAGGGGATAGTGAGGTGTTCCTACAGAAATTGGGTTCCAAAAGTTCAAGAGCTTAAGGATGAGAACTTAGATGAGAGCCATAGTTTGAGGAATAAGATTTAGGGCAAACCCTGAATGTGATAGTCAGGGAGGTTGCCATCAAGAAAGAAAGAACCCATAACATAATAGAGTGGAAAATAAGGTTTTTAATGTATAAGGTAACCCCGATTATGGGAGAAGGTTGAAACATTTCATACTAAGGAAACAAAAAGTCGAGTAAGGAAAGGAGACCCGAAACGGTACTCCTATACGGCAATTTATGGACCTGTCTAGACAGAACTTAGACTATTATCCCCAACCACCACCTTGAGGAAACAATGCGGTAGGAAATTCTTTCATGACCTTTAAATCGCTAAGCTCTCATAGTTCCAAGGAACAAGTTGATCCAGTCGAGGTAAGAGCCTGGCTAAAGGAAATATAGGAATCATTTGAAATTCTAAATGATTGACGAATCACAAAAGACTATTTTCGTCACTTACCCTCCTAAGAGAGAGGCCACCCGATGGTGAAAGGCCAAGGAAGGCACGAAGCAAGAGATTATAATAAACTGATTTAAGTTCAGTCAATTGTTTTCGGGAAAGTAATTCCCAAGGTTATGGAGATAGTGTAAAAGCTTTAGAGTCAGAACAAAGGCAGACGAGTATGATGAATTATGAATCTAAGTTGTAAAAGTTATCAAGATTCGTTCTGAGGACACGAATCCAGAATGACGGGATGTTTGAAATCAATGCTCTGTTGTGTTGGTTCATGAAATAATGATAAGAGAAAGGAAAATAAAAAGAAACTGAAGTGGAAAGGAATATAAAGGCAATAGAGTTTGAGGTATGATAAGGGAGTTGGGTATGAGGAAACCCTAAAGACTCGTAGCAATAGAAATAGAAAAGTATGCATTCGTCAGGATGAGGGTGATTCACCATGAGTTTAAAATTGATGGTTGAGGGCATAAGAGATACATATATTTTATCCCCTGTAAGTTGGGAGGATTCGAGGAAACCTTGAGATAATTCGAAGGATAAATAATGAGACGCAGATAGACTGAGGAGACAAGGAAGTAAGAAATTAGGAAAAATTAAGATCGGCGGCTTGATACCCAGAAAGGGAGATGCCAGGTATGAAAGATATCCCAACATTGAGGTGACTGTTGAGATAAACAACAAAAGTAAATAAGGAATTATTAAGAAGAGGTTCACGTTGAACATGACCAATATCTTCCAGAACATCCTTGTTATCGTTACCAAATTAGGCAAGAAAAGCGGATAAACGTTGTTATCTTTTGGAGGCCATATTGATTGACCTCATTTTGAATACAGATGTTATTGTGAAAATTAGGCATATACTATCGAGGTGGGAATGATTGAATAAGACACCCTTATCAGGGATATATGACTTGATTTATCCATGGAAGGATGCATGTACCTTTTTAAAGGTGGAATTAAGGATAGAACATCGGTAACTTAAAACGAATCCTAGGGGAATGCATAAAGGTTGGCATTTCACCCTTAATAGGGACATCATGAGTTTTGACAGTATGAATTGGAAAGGATTAAAGTAATAACAACCTTTAAGGATCAGTGGAGAAATTTTTCAGAAGTATGTAGACAATGATTCTGGTATTA